>NC_034187.2:28746372-29088872 GCF_002021735.2 Oncorhynchus kisutch
CTGGGAGGGGGGGGGCATCAGGGGGAAAAATGAGTTTATGCACGGATAATTAAATGTCAGAGGCAATATTTAGACACATTTTGAGCTGAGTTCAGTAATATTTTTGAAATTCCACCCCTTGGGAACCCAAACTATCTTACCATAGTCTGTGTTTTCAGGTTCCCAACAATTAGAGGGCCAGAAGTATGGAGCCTGAGGAGGAAAGTGGAGACATCATAAAACTATTCATCATCTTAAGAACATTTAAACATCCAAGCATCTGCCCTCTCTATAGTTTTTCTAATGTTGATGCAGACAATTTTCCCCACACTGTCTCTAGCAGCAGTGTTTGAAGTTTCTCTCAGCTAGCATTGCTTTTTATGTGGATCTGAATGTCAAATAATGAGGTTTTAAACATATTTCGGGGGCCCAGTTCTTTTGAAGGTTTGAATATGCATGTTGTGTCCAGTCCACCCTGGCTCATAGCCCTGACTTCTGTTGAGACGAAGATGCTGGAGAAAATACAAACCATCCAAACTCTCTGTTCCTACCTTTTCCTCTCTAAGAACATTAACAAGTTAAAAGAAGATGAGTGACCTGATGATCAATTACCTTCTTGTGCTCTGCATAACTATCTAGGGAAGAACCGTATCTATATTCTCCATTCATATTTCATCAACTATTGCAATTGATATTTCAGATTCACAGTTCATTCCATAGTGCATAAATAAATGATTTCTCAGATCTATCGTGCATTCTTAATGACGAGCGGAATTAGAACACAGAGACGTTTCACGACATGATATTTCATCTCCAATATCACTCATAATTAGTTTCAGAACAAAAGGAAATCAAGATGAATGAGATCTTAATATGTGTCAGAATCGACACATCTAACATACAGGTTAAAAACTTCTTATGGCTGCAACCCCGTTAAAGGGATTGATATGACAACAGCCAGTGAAAGTGCAGAGCGCCAAATTCAAACAACAGAAATCTCATAATTAACATTCCTCAAACATACATGTATTTTATACCATTTTAAAGGTAATCTTGTTGTTAATCCCACCAAAGTGTCCAATTTCAAATAGGCGTTTACAGCGAAAGCACCACAAACGATTATGTTAGGTCACCGCCAAGTCACAGAAAAATTCAGCCATTTTTACAGCCAAAGAGAGGAGTCACAAAAAGCACAAATAGAGATAAAATGAATCACTAACCTTTGATGATCTTCATCAGATGACACTCATAGGACTTCATGTTACACAATACATATATGTTTTGTTCGATAAAGTGCATATTAATATAAAAAAATCTCAGTATACATTGACGCGTTACGTTCACTACTTCCAAAAACATCTGGTGATATTGCAGAGAGCCACATCATTTTACAGAAATACTCATCATAAATGTTGATGAAAACACAATTGTTAGACATGAAAATATAGATACACTTCTCCTTAACGCAACCGCTGTGTCAGATTTCAAAAGAACTTTACGGAAAAAGCAAACCATGCAATAATCTGAGTACAGCTTTCAGACAGCAAAGCAGCCAAAAAGATATCCGCTATATTGGGTAGTCAACAGAAGTCAGAAATAGCATTATAAATATTTGCTTACCTTTGATGATCTTCATCAGAATGCACTCCCAGGAATCCCAGTTCCACATTAAATGTTTGATTTAGTTCGATAATGTCCATCATTTATGTCCAAAGAGCTACTTTTGTTAACACGTTTGGTAAACAAATCAAAAGTCATGAGTCATTGATATGACAACAGCCAGTGAAAGTGTTCCCTAGTTGCAGACGAAATGTCAAGAAGTTCCGTTACTGTCCGTAGAAACTTGTCAAACTAAGTTAAGAATCAATCTTTAGGATGTTTTTTTTTTTTTTTTTTTTACCCCTTTTTCATGGTATCCAATTGTTTAGTAGCTACTATCTTGTCTCATCGCTACAACTCCCGTACGGGCTCAGGAGAGACGAAGGTTGAAAGTCATGTGTCCTCCGATACACAACCCAAACAAGCCGCACTGCTTCTCAACACAGAAGAAGAAGCCAGCCGCACCAATGTGTCGGATGAAACACCGTGCACCTGGCAACCTTGGTTAGCGCACACTGTGCCCAGCCCACCACAGGAGTCGCTGGTGCGCAATGAGACAAGGATTTCCCTACCAGCCAAACCCTCCCTAACCCAGGCCAATTGTGCGTCGCCCCACAGACCTCCCGGTCGCGGCCGGTTACGACAGAGCCTGGGCGCGAACCCAGAGTCTCTGGTGGCACAGCTGGCGCTGCAGTACAGCGCCCTTAACCACTGCGCCACCCGGGAGGCCCCTTTTTAGGATGTTTTTAACATAAAACGTCAATAATGTTCCAACCAGAGAATTCCTATGTCTGTAGAAAAGCAATAGAACGAGAGATAACTCTCTCATGACCACGCCTCAGAGCCTGTGGCACTCTGCCAGACCCCTGGCTCAAACAGCCCTTATGAGCCCCCACTTCACAGCAGAATCCTCAAACAAGTTTCTAGAGACGGTTGACATCTAGTGGAAGCCTTAGAAAGTGAGTTGAAAATCGACCAACCTCAGATTTCCCACTTCCTGTTTGGATTTCTTCTCAGGTTTTTGCCTGCCATATGAGTTCTGTTATACTCACAGACATCATTCAAACAGTTTTATAAACTTCAGAGTGTTTTCTATCCAATACCAATAATATGTATATATTAGCAACTGGGACTGAGGAGCAGGCTGTTTACTGTCTACTCAATACTGCCCCTGCAGCCATAAGAAGTTATTAACGTATACTTTGCTGCTGAATGAAGATTGATAGATAAACAGAGATTCATCTACTCTGTCTATTACCAAACTGCTTCAACAACATGTTATGACGTGAGTCTGCTTGCCCTGAAACATCACAGATTTGTCTCAAAGCACAGCAGGAAGTTGTCATTAAAAGTGGGGCTTCCAAAAAGACACAGCAGCTATTTATAGCATAGTGTACCCACACAGCCTCTGTGACTCCTCAGTGCTGGCACAGACACATAAAATATATTCAACAGGTCATGCAGGTCCTCTTTTAAATGGCAATGATGACGCTCGCTTGTTGCACCATGACATAGCATCAGAGAAAGGGTATTTTTAGTTCCATTGAATATGGGTGACACACACGCACACATCCCCTTCCAGACAAAAAGGACATCATGTGTTTTAATCTGAGGAAAAGAAGTGTGGCTAAATGGACTCTCCGATAGATTGGGGGGAGGACTGGGATGGGTGGGTGACACAGGACAAGTGCTGAGGAAGAGAGGAGTGCCAGCCCAAAGCTTCCCAAAGAGAGCTGCCCCCAGCTGGGATTAGCCTGCTAATCAGTCAGCCATAGTGACTCATTCTTCTGGAGCATTTTAGGAGGACCAGGAACCATTCAGCCTCCACTACACTGTAACATACTGTACTGTATGTCATGATGCACGGCCCTGACAGTACATTAGATTACATCGAGGATGGAACAGCAATGCCAGTGTAGCGACGTGTCGTTTTAATGTCTTGTGTTGAACATTGTGGAACATCATTTTTTCTGTCTGTCTATAATGCTGAACTTTTATGGGCTACTGACTTCCTCCAAGCTCTTAATTCAAGTCAACGGGCATTGCCCCATGTGATGTGGCAGGTAGCCTACTGGTTAGCCAGTAACTGAAAGGTTGCTAGATCGAATCCCTGAGCTGACTAGGTAAAAATCTGTTGTTCTGCCCCAGTGGGTTAACTGCAAGGCAGTTAACCCACTGTTCACAAGGGTGCCGAAGACATGGATGTCAATTAAGGCAGCCCCTTGCACCTCTTTGATTTAGAGGGGTTGGCTTGAATGCAGAAGACACATTTCAGTTGAATAGTTTCAGTTGGACAACTAGGTTTCTCCCTTTCCTAAAGCAAGTGAAATTGATAATAAACAAGGGTAAAAAATAAACATTACACTCAGAAACATTTCAAAGGAATAGAGACATTTAAAATGTCATACTATGGCTATTCTCTCTCTCTCAATTCAATATTTCTCTCTTTACGATAAAAGTTAATAAAAGTGGCCCTTCACACCTAGGTGCCACACCATGTGACCTCACAGGACTAGAAAAAGCACTACTCCCCCCTCTCTCTCTCTGTCATAGCCCTTATCCTCTTATCCCGCTGGACCTCTCAAACCTCAGGAGACTGAAGAAATGTGGCTTGTCACAAAAGCACTCACAAACCTTTACAGATGCACAATCGAGAGCATCCTGTCGGGTTGTATCACCGCCTGGTACGGCAACTGCTCCGCCCACAACCGTCAGGCTTTTCAGAGGGTAGTGAGGTCTGCACAACGCATCACCGGGGCCAAACTACCTGCCTTCCAGGACACCTACACCACCCGATGTCACAGAAAGGCCATAAAGATCATCAAGGACAAGGACAACAACCACAATCACCCGAGCCACTGCCTGTTCACCCCGCTATCATTCAGAAGGCGAGGTCAGTACAGGTGCATCAAAGCAGGGACCGAGAGACTGAAAAACAGCTTCTATCTCAAGGCCATCAGACTGTTAAACAGCCATCACTAACATTGAGTGGCTGCTGCCAACACACTGACTCAACTCCAGCCACTTTAATAATGGAAAAATGTATGTAAAAAATGTATCACTAGCCACTTTAAACAATGCCACTTAACGTAATGTTTACATACCCTACATTATACTGTACTCGATACCATCTACTGCATCTTGCCATCTTTATGTAATACATGTATCACTAGCCACTTTAAACTATGCCACTTTGTTTATATACCCTACATTACTCATCTCATATGTATATACTGTACTCGATACCATCTACTGCATCTTGTCTATGCCGTTCTGTACCATCACTCATTTTATTTTTTATTTTCATTTTGCCTTTATTTAACTAGGCAAGTCAGTTAAGAACAAATTCTTATTTTCAATGACGGCCTAGGAACAGTGGGTTAACTGACTGTTCAGGGGCAGAACGACAGATTTGTACCTTGTCAGCTCGGGGGTTTTAACTTGCAACCTTCCGGTTACTAGTCCAACGCTCTAACCACTAGGCTACCCTGCCGCCTCATTCATATATTTGTATCTACAAATTCTTCATCCCTTTACACTTGTGTGTATAAGGTAGTTGTTATATGAAATTGTTAGGTTAGATTACTCGTTGGTTATTACTGCAATTGTCGGAACTAGAAGCACAAGCATTTTGCTACACTCGCATTAACATCTGCTAACCATGTGTATGTGACAAATAAAATAGGATTTGATTTGATTTTGAGGAGGGAGAAGGACCTCCATCTCCAGCAGGCTGACCACAGGGCCTGGACCTTTGCTTTTAATGGAAAGAACAGGTGAACTGATAAGTTAGGGGAAATACATTTTAGGGAATAGTACCTGTAATCCAGTACAGAAATTGGGACGGAAGAACCCATGCACTAATCAGTCTTAGAAGGAGGCTTAGTCCTTAAAGAGCTAGTGTAGCCTGAATGGTGCATTTAAGCTAACCTTCTTCAAGGAAAGGAAGAGCCAGCTGACAGAGTAACCAGGGACACAACCCAAACGAGCAGTCCATGAGGGACCATCCAAACTCAGCAGAAATGAGCAAGAAACCACCACCAAGGAGCGGGTTGAGAGTTTCAAGATCCTCTGTGTCCACATCACCAACAGACTATCATGGTCTAAACACACCAAGACAATCGTGAATAGGGCACAACAACACCTTTCCCCATCAGGACACTGAAAAGATTTGGCATGGGTCCCCAGATCATCAAAATGTTATACAGCTGCACCATCGAGAGCATCCTGACTGGTTGCATCCCCGCCTGGTATAGAAACTGCTCGGCATCTGACCATAAGGCGCTACAGAAGGTAGTGCGTACAGCCCAATAAATCACTAGGGCCAAACTTCCTGCCATCCAGGACCTATATACTAGGCGGTGTCAGAGTAAGGCCCAAATAATGGTCAAAGTCTCCAGTCACCAGTCATAGACTGTTCTCTCTGTTACCACACGGCAAGCGGTACCTGAGTGCCAAGTCTATGTACAAAAGGCTCCTTAATTAACAGCTTCTACCACCAAGCCATAAGACTGCTGAACAATTAATCAAATGGCCACCCGGACTATTTACATAGTAATAAGTGTACACACTACCCTACACCAGATTGCGGGATGCTGTGAGTAGATCTGCAACACTGTACATTGTGCCTCTCCAATTGGTATAATCTATTATAGCAATATTGATATCTATATTTATTACATAGTGATAATACTCAACCATATCTCAAGTGATTTAACCACAGGTTAAGGGAGTAAATTATGGCAGTGAGAGGAGACTGATTAGGCAAACATTTCCAAAGCGGTGCGTCCAGACTACTGATTACAACGCTTGACCTGTATAGTGAGGATCAGACTACTAGAGGAATCTCTCACATCAGTGGCTCTGTTAGAACATATTCTCCCCTGGTTATTTCTGCTTTAGAGCGTAAAGTGAGCAGCCACAAGGTAATGAGGCTACTGTTCTGTTCTGGACAGTTCACAGGGATCATTTAACCACTCCTTTGCCTTCATGTGATAATGGTCATGACACATGTTATGGTTGGTGGTTTGGACAGTAAATCCAGTTTAGGACCACTAAGGATGGTAGGTATACTGGTGCCTGAAAATATCATGGTAGCTTACCTGGAAGCGGTATAAGGTCCCATCATCTTTGAGAGTGAGGACGTGGTCGGAGATGGGGAAGAGGTAACCCTGGGCAGCAATCAGGCTCCCTAAATGGATGGCTTCAGCTGCAGGAGCGAGAACAGGATACTAACGCTGAGTAGAGAAAAATGGCTTCCCTTTTTAATGCTTGAGTAGAGGCTGAGAACAGTGGTCATCCCTGTGAAATATGGCTGTGTACGTAGCAGGCATACCTGAGTCCTCAATTGAGAGGTTTTTCACCAGCCACAGGACAATGTCTGCTCCTGGTATTCAAAAGAGAAGAATGGTTGACAGTGACATTGAAATAGCATTGTACACACAGAAAGCCTCTACACAAAAGATGCAACAGTCCTTGAACTGCTCTCCCCTTAACAATCTATTACTTTTATCTTACAGCACAGCTACAATACTGACATAGTCGACCAATCAGCCTGTTATCCACCCTTAGTAACTTTTGGAAAAAATGTGTCTACTGTATGTATGCGGGTGACTCAACACTATACACGTCAGCTACTACAGTGAGTGAAATCACTGCAACACTTAACAAAGAGCCGCAGTTAGTTTCAGAGTGGCTGACAAGAAATAAGTTAGTCCTAAATATTTCAAAAACGAAAAACATTGTATTTGGGACTAATCATTCACTAAACCCTAAACCTCAACAAAATCTTGAGTAATGTGGAAATTGAGCAAGATGACGAGACTAAACTGCTTGGAGTAACCCTGGATTGTGAACTGTTATGATCAAAACATATTGATGCAACAGTAGCTAAGATTGGGAGAGGTCTGTCCATAATACGTCTAAAATAAAGTGCTGCTCTGCCTTCTTAACAACAATATCAACAAGGCGGGTCCCTAGTTTTATCACACCTGGACTACTGCCCAGTCGTGTGTGCAAGTGCCACAAAATGGGACTTGGGAAAATTACAACTGGCCCAGAACAGGGCAGCACGGCTGGCCCTTAAATGTGCACATAGAGCTAACATTAATAATATGCATGCCAATCTCTCATGGCTCAAAGTAGAGGAGAGATTGACTTCGTCACTGCTTGTTTTTGTAAGAAGTATTGACATGTTGAATGAACCGAGTTGTCTGTTTAAACTACCAGCACACAGCTCAGACACCCATGCATACCCCACAAGACATGCCACCAGAGGACTCTTCACAATCCCCAAGTCCAGAACAGACAATGGGAGGCGCACAATACTACAGTACATAGAGCCATGTGCACATGGAACTCAATTCCACATCAAGTAACTCACTAAAATCAGATTTGAAAAAATATTAAAAATACACCTTATGGAACAGTAGGCACTGTGAAGAGTCAAACACACAGGTACAAACACACATAACATACACACTATACACACATGTACACCTGGATTGTTATAGTAGAGTAGTGACCCGAGGGCACACACTTAATGTAATGTGAAATCTGTTGCAAAATGTATTTTGTGTTTAGAAATGCTATTATAATGTCTATTAATGCCTTACTTTTTGCTGGACCCCAGGAAGAGTAGCAGCTGCCTTGGCAGCAGCTAATGGGGATCCATAATAAATACAAATACAAATGCCCTTGGCTAAGGCTGAATGTGGCATAGGTGAGCAGGTGTTTGCAGGAACAATTCAAACAGAACAATGTGATCTTGGACTAACAATAGGCAGGAAACCAGGTCTTTTGTCTAACTCCTGGACAGCAAAATATTTGGCACAATGTTAGCACTTGGGAGTGAGGAGTGAGACTGAGAGAGTCAAGTGTGACACAGCAGGCCTAGGGAGACATGTGAGGGGGTGAGTCACACTCAGAGAGCATCCCCCCACCCACTCCCCACCAGCCCCATAGATACTGTTGACTCTGTTGACTCACAAGCTAACACACATACACCAGCCAAAACTGTCTTACTCACTCACACTGCCCCCTTAAACCATGTCACCCAACACACAACCAGCCACACTGCATAATGACAAGGGCAGCGACATACCAGACATCACATCAGGCTTCTCTGCCAAAACCTTACGGGCTGAGACTGCCTCATCTGTCCCAATCTGCAGAGGCAGCAATTCAAATGAGCCTGAAAGGTCATATTTGCTTTAATGATTCTGACTCCTTCTCTCTCTCTGCTGAGCTACACTGAGTCATCTCTCTCTCTCTGTCTCTCTGCCTCTCTCTCTGCCTCTCTCTCACACACACACATGCTGAACATGCAGCAACCACGCTCACACACACACACACACACACACACACACACACACACACACACACACACACACACACACACACACACACACACACACACACACACACACACACACACACACACACACACACACACACACACACACACACACACACACAACTGGTCACCTGATACCACACTGGGGATCTTGGACAGGAAGCTCTTGACAGTTCGGATGGCCACCCCTCCTGCCTTCTCATCCTGTATCCGCATAATGACGTCTTCAATCTAACAGGGAGAGGAGAAACAACACAAGTGATCAGGGTTAGAGCACGAACTAAAACTTCCACAGTTTCTCCATAAAAAGTATTACTTTTCATATTATAATCCAATGGTGATGGGGATTACTTGCTGTGTGCTGTGGCCTGCAAAAAAAGGTCTGTTTATTGAGCCCCACAGTTCCCACGGTAACAAGGCACTCCAATGGGAAGACGTTGAGGAAGTCTGTCAGAGTGATTCCTCAGAGGCTAAGATAAACATCACAACTCAAATGCACGGCAGGCAGTGAGCTCCCCACCACATCACACATCAGCAGCCTAAAATTAGGCATGGCCGCACCGTGCTCGCAACTCGCGACTCATGACAAAGACAGGAAACCACACTCCTCCATGCAAACATACACACACACCCTCTGGAAAACATTTCCCCTCACTCTACAGTCAGCCAATATCACTCGCACTGACACATTATGCACACATTTATAGCTCCTTGCAGCAGAGGTTTGCGTTAAGGTGGAGAAGCTTAATAAGGGCTATGTGGTGTGAAAACCTTGGCCTGGTTGTCAGGTCAGGTATGATGTGACTAGGATTAGTGTGTAAGACCTGATCTGCCAATGTCACACCACAAGGCTCCCAAGCACCACAAGCCCGGACTGATGGACTCTCAGACCAGAAATTCACACCAAATGATTTAGTACACTCATTATTATCCAGAGCCCACTGGCCATTAAATCCTTCATTTTGTGGCAAACACACATACACACACTGACTGTAACAAAGCTGATTATGCTCGAATGAATTCAAAATCCTGATTGTGTGCAAAAGCATATTTGATTTGGCTGCTCCCTTCACTTCCCCATCTCAGAAGGGTAATCTGTATTTATCTGCACTGTTAAAAGGGAGATGGCATGGTAGTCAGGAGTCAGAAACAATCAGAAAACACTCTTTATCAGTAATTTGTATAGAGCCCTATAGGGAACAGTGATAAAGTTAAGCAATTCCCTGTTGTGTGCCATTGCCATTCCATCATGTTCCTGACCCCCTTCTCTTCCTCTCCTCTCATCCATCATTTAAACTGACACATTTGCACGTGTGAAGTCGATCCATCAGCCTCCTTAGCTTCAGAATGTAATCTCTGAGCAAGCAAGCGCACCAAGAGCCAACTGCCTCCTCTCCTCAGTGGTTGCAGCAGGTTGCAGTTGCACGGCATGCCTCAGTACTGTGTACTCACTAGGACAACTATAGAGATGTGCAGCATTCTGGCCAATACAATTCACACGCCAAGGACAGTAAAGTAAGACTGCACAGATTTTCAACAAGTGTAAACAATCAGGAGGAACAATCACAAGTAGACCCAATCAGCATGTCTGTCTATGGCTATCATTTCCTTGCCAACCAGCTAAGTGTTAAGTAGATTACGCAGACCCTCAAATTGTCCATATTATATTTTAAAAATATATATATATATTTCACCTTTATTTAACTAGGTAGGCTAGTTGAGAACAAGTTCTCATTTGCAACTGTGACCTGGCCAAGATAAAGCAAAGCAGTTTGACACATACAACAACACAGAGTTACACATAGAATAAACAAACATACAATCAATAATACAGTAGGAAAATCTATATAAATCAAATTGTATTTGTCACATGCACATGGTTAGCAGATGTTAATGGTCACATGCACATGGTTAGCAGATGTTAATGCGAGTGTAGCGAAATGCTTGTGCTTCTAGTTCCAACAATGCAGTAATAAACAACGAGTAATCTAACCTAACAATTCCAAAACTACTACCTTATACACACAAGTGTAAAGGGATAAAGAATATGTACATAAAGATATGAATGAGTGATGGTACAGAACGGCATAGGCAAGATGCAGTAGATGGTATAGGGTACAGTATATACATATGAGATGAGTAATGTAGGGTATGTAAACAAAGTGGCATAGTTTAAAGTGGTTAGTGATGCATGTATTACATAAAGATGCAGTAGATGATATAGAGTACAGTATATACATATACATGAGATGAATAATGTAGGGTATGTAAACATTATATTAAGTAGCATTGTTTAAAGTGGCTAGTGATATATTTTACATCAATTTCCATCAATTCCCATTATTAAAGTGGCTGGAGTTGAGTCAGTGTGTTGGCAGCAGCCACTCAATGTTAGTGGTGGCTGTTTAACTGTCTGAAGGCCTTGAGATAGAAGCTGTTTTTCAGTCTCTAAGTCCCTGCTTTGATGCACCTGTACTGACCTCACCTTCTGGATGATAGCGGGGTGAACAGGCAGTGGCTCGGGTGGTTGCTGTCCTTGATGATCTTTATGGCCTTCCTGTGACATCAGGTGGTGTAGGTGTCCTGGAGGGCAGGTAGTTTGCCCCCGGTGATGCGTTGTGCAGACCTCACTACCCTCTGGAGAGCCTTACGGTTGTGGGCGGAGCAGTTTCCGTACCAGAAGTTGGAGGCGTGCGTGGCCACGCAGTCGTGGGTGAACAGGGAGTACAGGAGAGGGCTCAGAACGCACCCTTGTGGGGCCCCAGTGTTGAGGACCAGCGGGGTGGAGATGTTGTTACCTACCCTCACCACCTGGGGGCGGCCCGTCGGGAAGTCCAGTACCCAGTTGCACAGGGCGGGGTCGAGACCCAGGGTCTCGAGCTTGATGACGAGTTTGGAGGGTACTATGGTGTTAAATGCTGAGCTGTAGTCGATGAACAGCATTCTCACATAGGTATTCCTCTTGTCCAGATGGGTTAGGGCAGTGTGCAGTGTGGTTGAGATTGCATCGTCTGTGGACCTATTTGGGCGGTAAGCAAATTGGAGTGGGTCTAGGGTGTCAGGTAGGGTGGAGGGGATATGGTCCTTGACTAGTCTCTCAAAGCACTTCATGATGACGGAAGTGAGTGCTATAGGGCGGTAGTCGTTTAGCTCAGTTACCTTAGCTTTCTTGGGAACAGGAACAATGGTGACCCTCTTGAAGCAGACTGGGATAAGGATTGATTGAATATGTCCGTAAACACACCAGCCAGCTGGTCTGCGCATGCTCTGAGGGTGCGGCTGGGGATGCCGTCTGGGCCTGCAGCCTTGCGAGGGTTAACACGTTTAAATGTTTTACTCGCGTTGGCTGCAGTGAAGGAGAGTCCGCATGTTTTGGTTGCGGGCCGTGTCAGTGGCACTGTATTGTCCTCAAAGTGGGCAAAAAAGTTATTTTGTCTGCCTGGGAGCAAGACATCCTGGTCCGTGACGGGGCTGGTTTTCTTTTTGTAATCCGTGATTGACTGTAGACCCTGCCACATACCTCTTGTGTCTGAGCCATTGAATTGCGACTCTACTTTGTCTCTATACTGACGCTTAGCTTGTTTGATTGCCTTGCGGACGGAATAGCTACACTGTTTGTATTCGGTCATGTTTCCGGTCACCTTGCCCTGGTTAAAAGTAGCGGTTCGTGCTTTCAGTTTCACGCAAATGCTGCCATCAATCCACGGTTTCTGGTTTGGGAATGTTTTAATCGTTGCTATGGGAACGACATCTTCAATGTACGTTCTAATGAACTCGCTCACCGAATCAGCGTATTCGCTAATGTTGTTGTTGGACGCAGTGCGGAACATATCCCAGTCCACGTGATGGAAGCAGTCTTGAAGCGTGGAATCAGATTGGTCGGACCAGCGTTGAACCGACCTCAGCGCGGGAGCTTCTTGTTTTAGATTCTGTCTGTAGGCAGGGAGCAACAAAATGGAGTCGTGGTCAGCTTTTCCGAAAGTGCAAGTAGACAATGGACCTGATCGGACAGCTCAGAGCCTCTGCTCTTTTCTGTCCATAAGAAACAATTGGATTGGTGGAAGAGGCAGGGCAGGCCAGGAGCAAGGAAGGAGGGTGTGGTCAAGCAAGGCATCCCCCGAGGATGAATGCCCTAAGGCTTTTATCAGAACGGTCGTAGATTAGTTTCGCCTTTTTGCTTTTCCCGACATGAGTTTGTGGTGTTTTGTTTTAAAAATAGAAGTAAAAAATTAAAAATTTAAAAATTTAAAAGAAGTAAAAGAGTAAATAAATAAATAAAGGATTTTTTTTAAAACGGCATTAAAATTATAGCTCACAGCTGTGCATGGGAGAGGGGTGGGGACGCTAAAGAGTGCATTCACATATATTTACACATTTTCATACACACACATTTTTTGGGGGGGTATTTTGTATTTTTGTATTTTTTCTTCTAGGTCAGTTTCAGCATTATGGACATGAGTGTATCTGTGGTCCATTTGGCCTGTTCCACGGCTTCCTTCCAAAAGGAGGGCGGGGGAGGGCCTTATATGCGTCGCGGAAGTTAGAATAGCAATGATCCAAGGTTTTACCAGCCCTGGTTGCGCAATCGATATGCTGATGCAATTTAGGGAGTCTTGTTTTCAGATTAGCCTTGTTAAAATCCCCAGCTACAATGAATGCAGCCTCAGAACATGTGGTTTCCAGTTTGCAAAGAGTCAAATAAAGTTAGTTCAGAGCCATCGATATGTCTGCTTGGGGGGGAATATATACGGCTGTGATTATAATCGAAGAAAATTCCCTTGGTAGATAATGCGGTCGACATTTGATTGTGAGGAATTCTAAATCAGGTGAACAGAAGGACTTGAGTTCCTGTATGTTGTTGTGTCCACACTCACGTCTCATAAGGCATACGCCCCCGCCCCTCTTCTTACCAGAAAGATGTCGGCGCGATGCGTGAAGAAACCAGCTGGCTGCACCTTTTCCGTTAGCGTCTCTCAAGTGAGCCATGTTTCCGTGAAGCAAAGAACGTTACAGTCTCTGATGTCCCTCTGGAATGCTACCCTTGCTCGGATTTCATCAACCTTGTTGTCAAGAGACTGGACATTGGCGAGAAGTGTGCTAGGGAGTGGTGCGCGATGTGCCCGTCTCCGGAGCCTGACCAGAAGACCGCTTTGTTTCCCTCTTTTACGACGTCTTTGTTTTGGGTCGCAGGCTGGGATCCATTCCGTTGTCCTGAGTGAAAGGACCCGCTTCGGGAAAGTCATATTCGGGAAAGTCATATTCCTGGTCGTACTGATGGTGAGTTGACGTTACAGCATGTGCAAATGAGGTAGGATAAGAGAGGTAATGCAATAAATCGGCCATGGTGGCAAAGTAATTACAATATAGCAATTAAACACTGAAATTGTAGGATGTGCAGAGGATGAATGTGCAAGTTGAAATACTGGGGTGCAAAGCAGCAAGATAAATAAATAAATACAGTATGGGGACGAGGTAGATTGGATGAGCTATTTACAGATGAGCTATGTACAGGTGCAGTGATCTGTGAGCTGCTCTGACAGCTGGTGCTTAAAGATAGTGAGGGAGGTAAGAGTCTGCAGCTTCAGAGATTTTTGCAGTTCGTTCCAGTCATTGGCAGCAGAGAACTGGAAGGAGAAGCAGCCAAAGGAAGAATAGGGTTTGGGGGTGACCAGTGCTGCTATGGTGATCAGTGAGCTGAGATAAGGCGGGGATTTACCTAGCAGAGACTTGTAGATGACCTGGAGCCAGTGGGTTTGGCGACGAGTATGAAGCGAGGGCCAGCCAACGAGAGCATACAGGTTGCAGTGGTGGGTAGTATATGGGGCTTTGGTGACAAAACGGATGGCACTGTGATAGACTGCATCCAATTTGTTGAGTAGAGTATTGGAGGCTATTAGGTAAATGACATTGCCGAAGTCGAGGATCGGTAGGATGGTCAGTTTTACGATGTATGTTTGGCAGGAGGAGTGAAAGATGCTTTGTGCGAAATAGGAAGCCGATTCTAGATTTTATTTTGGATTGGAGATGTTTAATGTGAGTCTGGAAGGAGAGTTTACAGTCTAAACAGACACCTAGGTATTTGTAGTTGTCCACATAAGTCAGAACCGTCCAGAGTAGTGATGCTGGATGGGTGGGCAGGTGCGGGCAGCGATCGATTGAAGAGCATGCATTTAGTTTTACTTGAATATAAGAGCAGTTGGAGGCCACGGAGGGAGAGTTGTATGGCATTGAAACTCATCTGAAGGTTAGTTAACACAGTGTCCAAAGAAGGGCCAGAGGTATACAGAATGCTGTCGTCTGTGTAGAGGTGTATCAGAGAATCACCAGCAGCAAGAGCGACATAATTGATGTATACAGAGAAGAGAGTCAGCCCGGGAATTGAACCCTGTGGCACCCCCACAGAGTGGCACCCCCACAGGTCCGGACAACAGGCCCTCCGATTTGACACACTGAACTCTATCGGAGAAGTAGTTGGTGATCCAAGTGAGGCCGTCATTTGAGAAACCAAGGCTGTTGAGTCTGCCGATAAGAATGTTGTGATTGACAGAGTCGAAAGCCTTGGCCAGGTCGATGAATACAGCTGCACAGTAATGTCTCTTATTGATGGCAGTTATGATATCGTTTAGGACCTTGAGCGTGGCTAAGGTGCACCCATGACCAGCTCGGAAACCAGATTGCATAGCGGAGAAGGTAGATTCGAAATGGTCAGTAATCTGTTTGTTAACTTGGCTTTCAAAGCCCTTAGAAAGGCAGGGTAGAATAGATATAGGTCTGTAGCAGTTTGGGTCTAGAGTGTCTCCCCCTTTGAAGAAGGGGATGACCGCGGCAGCTTTCCAATCTATGGGAATCTCAGACGATACGAAAGAGAGGTTGAACAGACTAGTAAATGGGATTGCAACAATTTTGGCAGATAATTTTAGAAAGAGAGGGTCCATATTGTCTAGCCTGATGATTTGTAGGGGTCCAGATTTTGCAGCTCTTTTAGAATATCAGCTATCTGGATTTGGGGGAAGGAGAAGTGGGGGAGGTTTGGGTGAGTTGCTGTGGGGAGCGCAGGGCTGTTGACCGGGGTAGGGGTAGCCAGGTGGAAAGCATGGCCAGCCATAGAAAAATGCTTATTGAAATTCTCAATTATTGTGGATTTACCGGTAGTGACAGTGTTTCCTAGCCTCAGTGCAGTGGGCAGCTGGGAGGAGGTGCTCTTATTCTCCATGGACTTTACAGTGTCCCAGAACAATTTAGAGTTTGTACCACAGGATCCAAATTTCTGTTTGAAAAAGCTAGCCTTAGCTTTCCTAACTGCCTGTGTATATTGCTTCCTAACTTCCCTGAAAAGATGCATATCACGGGGATATTCAATGCTAAATCAGAACGTGTTTTTGTGCTGGTCAAGGGCAGACAGGTCTGGAGAGAACCAAGGGCTATATCTATTCCTGGTTCTACGTTTTTTGAATGGGGCATGCTTATTTAAGATGGTGAGGAAGGCACTTTTAACGAATAACCAGGGATCCTCTATTGACGGAATGAGGTCAATATCCTTCCAGGGGTCCAGAGTGAGCTTCAGGAGTATCCCAGGAGCCCTAGCCGGGAGATGGGTCTAGCATGGGCTAGCGCCAGGCTAGTTGGTGCTAGCTCCGGGATGGAAACGTTAGCCAGGAGTAGTCAACCCGGGTTGCAGTTAGCTAGCTGCGATGATCCAGATGAAAAGGTTCAGAGTTTGTTGTAGGAATCCGGGGATATGGAGAGAAAAATAGATCCGGTATGCTCTGGTTTGAAACGCGTTGTACGAACTGGCGAGAGCTTTCCGAGCTAAAGGTTAGCGGATGACCGCTAGCAGTGGTTAGCTGATTGATAGATGATAGCTGAAAGCTAGTTAGCTCGCTAGCTTCAATTGAGGTATTCCAGTTCGGAGGTAAATAGAAATACTTTAGAAAAAGAACAGATCCGCACCACATTGGGTGAGGCGGGTTGCCGGAGTGTATTTTGAAGTTGAGGTTTAGGAAAAATATAAAAAAGAATGCGAAGAAAATATATAAAAAGATATATGGGACACGACAAGACGCCATCTTGGAACAAAATATATATATACCTGAGCAACACATTTGAGATGCTTATGGATTTAATAATAGCCCTATAATGTTTCAGACCGAGGAGAGGAGGAGAAATAGTGAGGCAAGACAATTACAATTCTCTCACCATGAGTGTCTTCATATGAATTATTAAATGAAAGCTCATCCACAGAGAATTTCTGCCTTTACACAGACTGTGCTGTTGCTGTGCTGTTGATACCTCTTCACAGACTGCTCTTAGAGAGAGAGAGAGAGAGAGACCACACTGCATCAACTCTGTATTTTCAGAGAGAATAAACAGAGATTTTACAGTATGCTACAGTAACATTCCTGTCTTTAGCCGGTGTGTTGTGAGCAGAGACATTTTAGAATGGCACAATCAGTCAACCATATTTACTGCCTTCCAGTGTATGAATACAAACCTTGAGACAAACCAATGGGGAAAAAGCTTAGAAACCATTTCCATTTTGTACAATGCAGTGCCTCTCCACACACCCTGAGAAAGTCAGTGAAAGGATTGAGTTATTTTGTTCTTGTGTAATAATGGATCTTGAACTCCATAACAGCATTTAAAATAACTCATTATCTCCCTATAGGATGACAGTGGACATGAAGTACTTGGCAGGGGTACAGAACCTTGTCGTATCTTTTCGCTATGGAAGCTAATGGTGTTTGCAGCTTGGTGTGGAGGGCTTTGAGAGCTGAACATTCCTGCTAGCAGGCGATAACAGCACTTTACCCCTCTGCACTGAGCTCTATAAACTGCAATCGCGTGCGCACGTGTGTGTGTGTGTGTGTGTGTGTGTGTGTGTGTGTGTGTGTGTGTGTGTGTGTGTGTGTGTGTGTGTGTGTGTGTGTGTGTGTGTGTGCGTGCGTGTGCTGGGCCCCGTTGTCAACAATCTCTCTTATCAGTGAGACTACTGAGGGCCCATGCTGCTGTCAGGGGAGTGCCACCATTTCACTCAGCCAGACGCCCCGGGACGCACCCTGACCAGCCATTACAGAGTGGAGTGTGAGGGCCCAGTGGAGGTAACAGGGTCAGGCACGTGTGAGAGTGGCTGTTTGAACCTACAGAAGCCTAATGATGCTAGAATCTTATAAACACAATTTATAAACACAGAAACACCATGAGGTCTTGTGGTACCGTGTAAGCTGTGTGGTTTCGATTACCAACTGGAGTTTCTATCTCATTGAAACAGTGGTTTCAGTTGAAATAATGTCTGTAGGGAGCGACTACTGGATACGAGAAAGAACTACATTTCCACCAACCAGGATGTGCCTTGAGCCTTTGCTCAAATTCTGACTAATACTAACTACAGTACCTTAAATCTGTAAATGGTGCGAGACAAGTTAATAATAAGATAAAATAAGTCTCCCAAAATGAGGCCTTGATAAAAAATGTATAAGGCTGTAATAGAGCATTAATGATTCAACATCCGTCACCTCCACAGACACACTCGTCATTGACATTTATGGCTGTGAAAGTCATGATGGCCAATCGGAAAACTTTTAAGACTGTTTTCTGACCTACTTTCTTCTAAATGAGGTTCTCTGTACTGCTCAATTAACATATGAGCAGAGCCCAACAATTTGAAATATAGAATAGACTTCTGATAAGTGCATATTGGATAAATGTAAACTCTTTCTACGTGCAGTGAGAGTTCACAGACCCAGTACATTCTTCTGACTTGCTCTGGATATCTTCATATGGATTAGTGCATGCTTTCTAACAGTCCAAAGCCATCACAATGAACTGTTTATGGAGCAAGTAACTTTTAGGCAAGAAATCAAACATACTTTTTTTTCTCCTAGGACCAGCCAGGCATCACACTGTGGGAATAGCAATCTGATATCTAGCTTGGTGCCAGCTGGTCTGGTCTGCTCTAGGGATGCAGGTGTGAATGAGGGCTGCTGGGGTAGAGAGAGTCTCCCTGTACCGTCTATGGTCCAGAGGGGGGCCTGCTGCAGGTCTAATCATGAAGAGGGGGCTCCGGGTGTTAGGGAGCCTCTCCTGGATTTGTTTCACCAGGGAGAGAAACTGTGACAGCTACTGGGACAACCCTCACATGCAGCAGGACAAGCAATGACTGGAAAGGCCAAAAGTGGAGAAACCAAATACACACATACAGTATAGTTTACAGTCACTCACCTCCCTCCCTGGTGCTTTAGGCAGTCATTACGAAACCCATGTACCTGCTCAAGCCATTACTCTCTTTCCTGCTGACTTATCAACAATGTAGAATGTCTTGAAAACAGAAATGCATTAATTGAGGAATGTGTATTGGAAATAGTCCCATGATAATTCTCAACAGGATACATCTCAGTTATGCGTGCGTTTTCAGTGTTTTATGACAGTATGTTCCTGTTCCCAAGCGGATAATTTTGCACCTTATACTGAAGCCATTTTCCTCCACCAACATAGCTCATCCTTTTGATCACAGGAAAGCCTGGATTGTACTGCAAACACATCTAAATGAATCTTTCAGCGTGGAGAAAAAGCATAATCACTAAAATCCTGGTTTGGATTTAAGCTCCAGAAAGTGAAAATCCATATTCTACCACATCCTTGCTGTTTCATTGTTCTGATGAGAGTCTTTGGGTTGTGGTTGTTAAACTGTAAGGTTGGCACACAATGCAGGAGGAAGTTATGATCATGCACTGTAGCATAAGACAACTCATTTCAGGGGGGGCATTGGGCTTCTGAAAAAGAACCCTCAGCCACGTTTCCACAGCTAAGACTGTGACCGCTTCAACCTTGCTTCTGCAATACTCAGTATGTTGAAAACGTATTTATTCTTATAAAAATCTAATCCAGACATTGTTACAGCGACAGGCCAAAGTTTTAGAAGTGAGTCCGAGTCACATACTCTGCTCAGACAGTTCATCTGTAGCACCTTCACATTGCCACAGGCAGGGCATCAGCAGTTTTCATTGTTAACTTTTCAGCCAGTAACCTCAGTGGTCATTCAACATTCTGAGCCTGCTCTGGTAAGATGGGGCAGAGGTGCAGCATACTGAAAAAGACCCAATTAGCTGCAGCTTGATTGACTGTTCAGCCTGCAGGCCTACTGTGGCCGAGGTCCACAGGAAAAGCCCAAGTGTGAATATGTGTGTGATTCAGAACCAAGGCCTACATGGTTAAAGTGTTGATGGCAATGGGAGTTGCCTGCTTGCGCCAGTTGGAGCTCCCTTGTTAAAGAGACTAATAAGAGACTAATAATGGTGCCGGAGGAGATGGCTCCTCACCAATTGTGCTTGTGGTTTTTCACATTATTTTTAACTTATTTTGTACATAATTTTTCTGCCACTGTCTCTTATGACCAAAAATTGTTTCTAGATATTAGGACAGTGATTCCTCACCTCGTACTGGACCAAGATTTTTTCTTTAACGAGTCGGACGCAAAGGATTTACTAAAAACACCGGACAAGGCCCAAATCACCGTCATGAAGAAGAGACAGAGATATTGGGGATGTAGGTCGGGTTGCCTTGTAAGGATCTGACGGCAAGTGGGTAAACCGCCTCTACCATCAGTCCTATTAGCCAACGTGATTGGATAATAAACTGGATGAGCTCCGATCAAGACTATCTTACCAACGGGACATTAAAAACTGTAATATCTTACGTTTTACTGAGACGTGGCTGAACGACGAAATGGATAACATATAGCTGCCTCCGGTAAGACAGGGGGTAGTGGTCTGTGTCTATTTGTCAATAACAGCTGGTGCACAAAATCTAATATTAAGGAAGTCTCAAGGTTTTGCTCATCTCATGATAAACTATAGACCACACTATTTACCAAGAGAGTTTTCATCTACATTTTTCATAGCTGTCTATTTACCACCACAAACCGATGCTGGCCCTAAGAACGCACTCAACAAGCTGTATAAGGCCATAAGCAAACAAGAAAATGCTCATCCAGAGATGGCTCTCCTAGTGGCCGGGGACTTTAATGCAGGGAAACTTGAATCCGTTTGAACTAATTTCTATCAGCATGTTACAAGAGCAACCAGAAGGGACAAAAACTATAGACCACCTTTACTCCACACACAGAGACACGAACAAAGCTCTCCCTCACCCTCCATTTGGCAAATCTGACCATAACTCTATCCTCCTGATTCCTGCTTACAAGCAAAAACTAAAGCAGGAAGTACCAGTGACTCGCTCAATACGGAAGTGGTCAGATGATGCAGATGCAAAGCTACCTGACTGTTTTGCTAGCACAGACTGGAATATAATATTTCAACTCCCGATCGGTGCAGCGGTCTAAGGCACTGCATCTCAGTGCTAGAGGCATCACTACAGACCCTGGTTCGATCCTGGACTGTATCACAACCAGACGTGATCGGGAGTCCCATAGAGTGGCGCACAATTGGCCCAGAGTTGTGAGGGTTTGGCCAGGGTAGGGCGTCATTGTAAATAAGAATTTGTTCTTAACTTCACTAGGGTAGGGGGCACTATTTTCACTTCCGGATGAAAAGCATGCCCAAAGTAAACTGCCTGCTAGTCAGGCCCAGAAGCTAGGATATGGATATAATTGGTTGATTTGGATGTAAAACATTACAAAGTTTCCAAAACTGCTAAAATACTGTCTGTGAATATAACAGAACTGATTTGGCAGGCGAAAACCTGAGTTAGTTTTCTATTGAATGCCATTACAGTATCCATTTTTTTAACCTTTATTTAACTAGGCAAGTCAGTTAAGAACAAATTCTTATTTTCAATGACAGCCTAGGAACAGTGGGTTAACTGCCTGTTCAGTGGCAGAACGACAGATTTGTACCTTGTCAGCTCGGGGGTTTTAACTTGCAACCTTCCGGTTACTAGTCCAACGCTCTAACCACTAGGCTACCCTGCCGCCCCCATTGACTTAGGACTTAAATTGCACTTCCTATGGCTTCCACTAGATGTCAACAGTCTTTAGAAATGGTTTCAGGCTTGTATTCTGAAAAATGAGAGAGTAAGACTGCTCTGAATGAGTGGACCCTACAGTGTCCCAGAGATTTTTCATGCGCACGACCGAGAGTCCGCCTTTCTTGTTTACCTTTTATATTGACGACGTTATTGACCGGTTGAAATATTATTGATTATTTAGGCTAAAAACAACCCGAGGCTTGATTATAAACACAGTTTGAAATGTTTCTATGAACTTTACGGATATTATTTGGATTTTTCGTCTGCCTGTGGTGACTGCGTTTGAGCTTGTGGATTACTGAACAAAATGCGCAAACAACGTTTTTTTGATATAAACAGGGACTTTATCGAACAAAACAAACATTTATTGAGTAAATGGGAGTCTTGTGAGTGCAACTATATAAAGATCATCAAAGGTAAGTGATTAATTTTATCTCTATTTCTGACTTGTGTAACTCCTCTACTTGGCTGGTAACTGTTTGTAATTGTCGGCTGGGCGCTGTTCTCAGATAATCGCATGGTATGCTTTCGCCGTAAAGCCTTTTTGAAATCTGACACCGTGGTTGGATTAACAAGAAGTTAATATTTAAACTGATGTTTAACACTTGTATGTTTTATGAATTTTTATAATGAGTATATCTGTTTTTGAATTTGGCGCTCTGAAATTTCACTGGATGTTGGCCAGGTGGGATGCTAGCGTCCCACGTACCCTAGTGAGGTTAACTGACTTGCCTAGTTAAATAAAATATTATTTTGATGGCATTGAGGAGTACACCACATCAGTCACTGGCTTCATCAATTAGTGCATCGATGATGTCATCCCCACAGTGACCGTACGCACATACCCCAACCAGAAGCCACAGAATACAGGCAACATCCTCACTGAGCTAAAAGGTAGAGCTGCTGCTTTCAAGGAGTGGGACTCTAACCCAGAAGCTTATAAGAAATCCCACTATGCCCTCCGACAAAACATCAAACAGGCAAAATGTCAATACAGGACTAAGATTGAATCCTACTACACCGGTTCCGACGCTCGTCAAACCTTTAAACAGGTCAACATTCACAAGACGGTTTACCAGGACGTGTACTCCGAGCTTGTGCTGACCAACTGGCAGTTGTCCTCACTGACATTTTCAACCTGTCCCTGACCGAGTCTGCAATACCAACATGTTTCAAGCAGACCCTCATAGTCCCTGTCCCTAAGAACACCAAGGTAACATGCCTAAATTACTACCGACCCGTAGCACTCACGTCTGTAGCCATGAAGGGCTTTGAAATGGTGGTCATGGCTCAAATCAACACCATTATCCCAGAAACCCTAGACCCACTCCAATTTGTATACCAATCCAACAGATCCCCAGATGACGCAGTCTCTATTGGACTCCACACTGCCTTTTCCCACCTGGACAAAAGGAACACCTACGTGAGAATGCTATTCATTGACTTCAACTAAGCGTTCAACCCCATAGTGCCCTCAAAGCTCATTACTAAGCTAGAGACCCTGGGACTAAACACCTCCTTCTGCAACTCGATCCTGGACTTCCTGACAGGCCTCCCCCAGGTGGTAAGGGTAGGTAAAAACACTTCTGCCACGCTGATCCTCAACACGGGTCCCCTCAGGGGTTTGTGTTCAGTCCCCTCCTGTACTCCCTGTTCACCCATGACTGCATGGCCAAGCACGACTCCAACACCATCATTCATTTTGCCAATGACACAACACTGGCAGTGTGGTGCCAGGACAACAACCTCTCCCTCAAAGTGATCAAGACAAAGGAGATGATCGTGGACTACAGCAAAAGGAGGGCTGAGCACGCCCCCATTCTCATTGACGGGGCTGTAGTGGAGCAGGTTGAGAGCTTCAAGTTCCTTGGTTTCCACATCACCAACAAACTACATGGTCCAAACACACCAAGACAGTCATGAAGAAGGCATGACAATGCCTATTCCCCCTCTAGAGACTGAAAAGATTTGCGTGGTTCCTCAGATCCTCAAAATTTATACAGCTGCACCATCGAGAGCATCACCACCTGGTATGGCAATTGTTTGGCCTCCGACCGCAAGGCACTACAGAAGGTAGTGTACTGGGTCCAAGCTTCCTGCCATCCAGGACCTCTATATTTGGCGGTGTCAGAGGAAGGCCCTAAAAATGGTCAAAGACTTCAGCCACCCTGGTCATAGACTGTTCTCTCTGCTACCGCACTTTACAGTCACTTTACAGTCACTTTACCTACATGTACATATTACCTTGATTTTATTATTATTTTTCCTTATTCAACCTTTATTTAACTAGGCAAGTCAGTTAAGAATAAATTATTATTTTACAATTGATGGCCTACCCCGGCCAAACCCTCCCCTAACCCGGACGATGCTGTGCCAATTGTGCGCCGCACTATTGGACTCCCGATCACGGCCGGTTTGATCCAATTACCTCGACTGGTCTGTACCTGTCCCCCTGTATATATATTTTTTATGTCATTATTTTTTACTTTTGTTTATTTTAGTAAATACTTTCATAACACTTATTTTTCTTAAAACTGCTTGTTGGTTAAAGGCTTGTAAGTGAACATTTCACTGTAAGGTCTACACCTGTTGTATTCAGCGCATGTGACAAATACAATTTGATTTGATTTAATTTGATTTAATATAGGCGTGTAGTGGGAGAATGGGAAGGAAGAGGAGGGTCTACGTGGGCTTTAGTTTCCATAGCAACATTCATAGAGACGAGGGGAACGGAGCAATTAAAAGTTTGTTGAATTTCTCCCTACATGGGAATAGAGCCAGATAGACTCAATTTACAATTACCGATCAGGCCTGTAGAGAGGGATAATCTAGTCAGTAGTCAGCACTTCCCTTTGAAACACAGGGATGAAGAGAAAAACACGAATACAAGAAAAACATTCTCCCATGCAATCATCTGTTGTTACAGACTCAATGTGTTGCATGAGTGCAGACAACACAAACAAGCATTTGAATCCCTCAGTCACAATGAATGGTTCACTTTTAGAACTAAGATTCATTTCAAGAGACACAATTATGACAGATGTACTTGAAAAGCATGAGCAATTCCAGGATAGAAACAAGTAACCCTATAATATCCTATATCAAGACCAACACAGCCAATGCTTTGGATCTCATTCACTAAAACTGCAGTCCATCTATTGAAAACAACTGCTCCGGGTGAAGGGTCATAGTTTGATCCCTCCAGTCAAATGATCAAAGACTTCAAAGACACGCCTAAAAACAATGGGTGACCGAGCACTCTGCTATCTCGGCTCCCGGCTCTTATTATGATAGCTAAATAGTGCACAATTTAAACACTTTCCCCCAAACCCCCCTTCCCCAAAACATGTGTAAATATTGGACTATAAATTGTGGTTTCCTGTATTATACTTATGCAAAAATGTATTCTACTGAGCCATTTACTTTATTTTCGTATTCTTATCTTTTATTATTTCTAATTGTTGTTGCCTTGTCCAGAAGGCACCTGGAAGTCAGCATTTAGTTGGACGGTGTATACCATGTGTATCCTGTACATAAGACGAATACAACTTGACACTTGTATTCATGGTCTAAAAAGGCTTCTATAGTTTGTAATTTCCACTTTAAAATGCCCTAACGTAAAATGAATCAACCTCTACAAAAAAAATTCCATTAGTTATAATCCACATAATAATTAACATTTCCTGTTGCTGCATTTCCTGTTGCTGCATTTTCCTGCTATAGAAAACGGTCTCAAATTAAGATCCTACATCTGTATTCTTCAAGGCACTTAGTCCAAACAAACACATCCTACACCATCTGCATCCTGAGTACCAGTGGGACTCCAGAGGGTCTGTAGCCTAATAAGGTCCCCTGACTTTATCCCTGCACTGTAATTGGGGAAGAAATGCTATGGTGAACCCTCATTGCATGTGGGGTAATGAACGACAACAGAAGAGTTAAAGTGGTGACACTGGAAGAAGAGTTGCCCTGCTGCTACTGTGTCAGGTTTGCTTGGTTAGCACTTTACAAAGTTTCTCCACGTACAACATGGTGACACAGAGAGATTTGAAAATGACTGCAAGGAAGTGATTTTTTCTTCACATTTCACCACCAACACAGTCCTTAATCTGAGCCAAAATCACAGCTAATCACTCACTTCCAAGCTGCATCCATTCGTCTGCACTCTTTCCCTCTGTGTCTGAGGCAAAGCCAAGCTACTATAATGTCAAAGTTGTAAGACAGAGTGCTTGACAACAGGGTGGCTGTGTTGAGTGAGAGACGGATAGAACTGTTCTATTTTCAGAAGGCAAGGCAAGGCAAGCTGCACAGAGATAGATAGATTCTCTCTGTGGGCATCAGATGGATCACGGCCACCTTGTACTGATACCAATTTAGCTGCTGCAGTCAGTGAAGCCCACTCTCTCTCTCTTCATTAGCCCTGTCTGGATGAGAATAAGGGGTGTATGCTGGTTCGGAATGCGTACGCTTTGTTGTGATGTGCTCAACATAAAAAGCAACAACTGAATTTATCTATCTGGAGTGGCTGTGAGATGAACAATGTATGTTTTTATACAAACAGGAGACAACATACTCACAGCTGAGACAGAATCAGTTACAGTTGTTATTTTCATTGTGGTAGCTCAACATCTTTACATCCAATCCAGGTCTAATTTCTGGTCTTACTGATATACCAAATAAATGCACAGGGAGGGTTCATGAACCTTAAGAAAACCACAGTATTCATTATTCATGTTTGACTTTGCAATGTTGACATTGAGTGCCTCAGGGTCTTTTCCTGTCTGTCACTGGGGTTGTGGTGACTAGGTTAGTGGGAAGATGGTTTCCTTAGGCACTCATCTGACTCATCTACATCTACATGGACCTACTTGTTCCTTATGTGAGAGAAGGAGGAATTATATTCCTTCATTACAGAGTACACTACTCCTTGGGTGCTGGAGGGAGGACAGGACAAGCAAGGCCCGTGGGCTGCAGTGTGGACGGGCAGTGTGCCATGCCAATCAAAGCGCAGAGAAGGCCATTTTTTGTGTTATTAGACAGACTCTTTAAAGTTTTTTAACTAATTTGATCAAGCTCTACTTATTACTGAAATGACTACTGACCAGTTACTGTCCTGTAAAGTAGGTATCTTCACAGCAGATACAAATGCTTGCTATGCCTTTTCTCTAGCCTGTCAAAACAGTGGTGGGCTATCAGGAGGAGGCAGCCTGAAGTCCTCCAAACAATACTTTTTTATGTCTGTTCACAGCTGTTTAGTCAAAGTGTTATAATGAAATGACCAGAATATTGCTGATGCAGTGGACACATTGACATTCTGCACCAAGATGTATGGTCAGTGTATTCCTGACCATACATGCTCATTGGATGCTAACAGGTCATTGGTATTTCAAGAGTTAAAATAACAGCAAAAGGTGTTTAAATAAAACGGTTTGTTTCCTGCTCAGGGATGATGCGATGCCTTCTCTGGTTACACTGAAAATGAATGTGGGTTAGCGTGGAGCCACCTTATCCCATCCATTAGAGCACACACACACACACACACACACACACACACACACGCACACACACACACACACACACACACACACACACACACACACACACACACACACACACACACACACACACACACACACACACACACACACACACACACACACACACACACACACACACACACACACACACACACACACACACACACACACACACACACACACACAGTTTACCAAAGTCTTGATATACAGGGATGTTTTCTCTTTTTTTCTCCTGATGTTACCATTATATGAAGCCTCATGATAAAGTACCATGTACAATCTGATAACACTGCATCGCTGCAGTCCCTGTCAAGGATAGAAGAATACACAATTGCCACACCCCAAAATGATGCTGTCTTCTATCTTAATCCTTAATGTCTTGGAGCACACAGGCAATCAGTGAGGTAATGACCCTTGACCTTTAAGACACACATGGATTAACTGTCATGGCCCTTGACTTTTAAGATACACATGGATTATCTGTCATGACCCTTGACTTTTAAGACACACATGGATTAACTGTCATGGCCCTTGACTTTTAAGATACACATGGATTATCTGTCATGACTCTTGACTTTTAAGACACACATGGATTATCTGTCATGACCCTTGACTTTTAAGACACACATGGATTATCTGTCATGACCCTTGACTTTTAAGACACACGTGGATTATCTGTCATGACCCTTGACTTTTAAGACACACATGGATTAACTGTCATGGCCCTTGACTTTTAAGACACACATGGATTATCTGTCATGGCTCTTGAACTTTAAGGCACACATGGATTATCTGTCATGGCCCTTGACCTTTAAGACACACATGGATTATCTGTCATGACCCTTGACTTTTAAGACACACATGGATTATCTGTCATGACCCTTGACTTTTAAGACACACATGTATTAACTGTCATGGCCCTTGACCTTTACGACACACATGGATTATCTGTCATGACCCTTGACTTTTAAGACACACATGGATTAATTGTCATGGCCCTTGACCTTTAAGACACACATGGATTAACTGTCATGGCCCTTGACTTTTAAGACACACATGGATTAACTGTCATGGCCCTTGCCCTGATAGAGTGAAGGTTTTTATGGCTTCATGAATCATTGGTCCCATTCCTTTCCCTCACAGTGTGACAGCCCTCCTCTATGCAGCACTGTGCCTGTTACCTGTATCCTGTGTTTGGCCCTCCAGAGTGTTACTAGAACATTCCCAAATTAAGAAGGTAGGATGCTGCTCTGACAACAGCGAGACAAATTGAAAAAGCCTGTTCTGAGAGAGCCAAGGAGCCTCACCAGTGCATCACTAGGGGAAATGCCCACTGGCTCCCTCAGTGACATATAGATACTATTAGGAACCCACTCTGCTGTTGGAGAGCAACATGAACCCACCAGGATCAATGTAGCAATGTGCAGAGTGTACTTTATATGGGAAAGGAATCAGCAACTTATTTTCTGAGAACCCCCCTACTTCAATGAGAGCTGAACTCAATAATGAGTGTAGAACAGTGTTTTAAAAGCTCATATTTCCTTACAAGTTTGACATTCTACCTACGTAGAGCCACAGAGTACTAGAGTCACTAGCATTGCTCCCCTCAGATGAGGTTGTATCTGTCCCCTTCCCGGGGGATGGCTGGCTCCTCGTTCTCCTGACAGACAGAGGGGAAGGTTCAGTGGCCTTTGTCACCTTGTCATCCTCTCCCTGCCAGGACACTTATTATGATCCTCTAATGGCCTTTTAATAACCACATAT
Organism: Oncorhynchus kisutch; assembly: GCF_002021735.2. Taxonomy (NCBI): domain Eukaryota; kingdom Metazoa; phylum Chordata; class Actinopteri; order Salmoniformes; family Salmonidae; genus Oncorhynchus; species Oncorhynchus kisutch. The sequence continues at coordinate 28,775,587 of NC_034187.2, forward strand.
TAGCCTGGAGGTATTTGATGGTAGGGAGGCTATTTGATTGAATCAGAGAGTGAAAACAAGTGTTTTATAATGGGATATGTTACATGCAGCAGGCTACAGCCGCCGCCTCCCTCTAACACAGCCCTGTTGCCTGTCTGTGATCGGGGGGATGTTCTAATGATGGAATAAATTAGCAATGTGGTTTGGAAGATATATTTCAGTAATAATATATATCTATCTTTCCAGCCCAGCCTCACATCCAATTCGCGCATATATGTACAAAATGTATTTCAGCAGATTTTGTGCGTTTTTGTGCATTTTTGTGTGGTTCAATTAGTTCGAAAATACACACATTTATGTGCTACTTAATTCGTGCGAAAAGACAAGAATTTAACCAGTAGTCACACAAGCCTTTGCAACAACCATATACGCGACTATACCTTACCCTAACCTTAACCTTAATCATTCTACTAACTATACCTAACCCTAACTCCAACTCCAACTGGACCTAAACCTAACCCCCACCCTACGGACAGACAACTCTTTAACCCAACCAATGGGCCAATCTACAAGTGGGCAACCATGGGGCCCACATCTTTGGCCGGCCGCGCCCGGACCCCTCCGGCCTACGTGCATATGTGTGGAGTGCACCCCCTCCCTTCCCCCCACGTGTCAGAGATGGAAGTGGATCAACCGACTCAAAACTAGAAACCAAACTCCAGGGTTGCACTATGCTTTCCACATCCGTTGACAAGCGGACCTAGACATCATGACCACACAACTCGATATGGACACATGGCAACCAACCGAGGACCAAACCTGCATAAGGTGTGCAATTCAAGGGATTTTTCCTGATCCTACATCGAGTTTAAGAACACAAATTAAATATATGGCAACCAACCAAGTACCAAACCTGCATAAGGTGCGCAACTCAAGGGATTTTGCTGATCCTACGAGTTTAAGAACAAAAATTAAATATAAACTATCGCGTCTATATGGTTGTTGAAAAGGCTTGTGTGTAGCCTACTGGTTAAATTTGTGTCTTTTCGCACTAATTAAGAAGCACATAAATTCGTGTCTTTTCTCACGAATTAAGCCAGAAAAACGCACAAAAACGCACGAAATTTGCTGAAATGCATTTTGTACATATATGCACAAATTGATTGTGAGACTGTGTTGATCTTTCATACTATCCAGGCCCCACTCAGTGTTGAACAGTATGATTGTCTTAGCAGATAGCAGTCCCTATCCAGTGCTGGCTAGGGCCAGCAGCACAGCAGCAACCAAACAATTAAATGTATAGTAACTTATGAATCTTTTAGCATTTTACTTCAGGGGAGAATAAAACAAACAATCTATCATGTCAGTGGAGGTGGATTTTGCTACTAGAGCAATACACCCCCTGCATTATTGAAGACCTAACCCACTGAGACATGAGACATGCTTTGTGATCTAATATCCTGCCACTATATCTCAAAATGAAGTGAAATGTCATTTTTGTATTTTTCTATCTGCCTAGTGGTATCTGAGCGTGGCAGCTGCTTGTAATTCAGTGAGTTACTGTGCAGGCAAAATGCTTGGCCATACCTGCCTCAGGACCCAATTATCTTGTAATTTTCCTTCTAAAAAGGCTCCTGCTTAGGGCCATATTCCAGGAAAGGAATTGGAATTTTTCTCTCCAAAACACAGATAAGCTATTAATGCACCAAGAATTAAGGACACGAAAGAGAGAAAAAGGCAAAGATGTGACTGTGAAATGTGAAATGTCAAAGACTCCCAGAGCAGAGTAGTGTTTGCTGATGTTCCTGTCAGACTGTGGAAATGAGGCCTGTATTTCTGGGTGTCAGTTTTCATGGTAGAGAAAACTCATCCCCTAAATGCCATATCGGAGTAATGTTGGGTAGCTGTTACCGAAACCAGAGTGAGCTGAGATGATAGAATTTCATTTCTGTAGAGATTCAAAATCTCCTAATGTTGTGCATACTTCTTATTATGCAACAATATTTAGATGGATCATTTTGCATGTTACGTTTTAGTCATTTAGCAGACGTTCTTTCCAGAGCTATTAGTGCATTAATCTCCAGATAGCTGGAGATTTCCAAACAACATCCCAATTGTAGTGAGTACATTTTCCCTCAATTAAGTACTTATCAGCAAAGTCAGTGCTAGAAGACAAGTGCCATTTCTTTTTTAGGGGTTGAGTATAGCCTGAGGGTAAGGAAGGGCCCTTCCCCCTAGGCAAGCACCAGGGTCTTGAAGATGATGTGTGCTTCGACTGAAAGCCAGTGGAGTGTGCGGACGAGCTGGGTGACATAGGAGAACATGACGGCGGGCTGCGGTGTTCTGGGTAAGTTGCAGGGGTTTAAGCGGGGAGCCCAGCCAACAGAGAGTTGCAGCAGTCAGGACGGGGGATGACAAGTGCCTGAATTAGGTCCTTTGTGAGGAAAGGTTGTACTCTATGGATGTTGTAGAGTATGAGCTTCGAGTATGAGAAGCGAGTCACTGCTTTGACATTTGCAGAGAGCGACAGGGTCACGCCAAGTTTCTTTGCACTCTGGGAGGGGGACACAGTGGAGTTGTCAACTGTGATGGAGAGGTCTTGGAGCGGACCGGTCTTCCCGGGGAGGAAAAACAGCTCTGTTTGTTCGAGGTTGAGCTTGGATCCTGCTGTACACAAGTTCAGGGGGTTGCGGCCTTTAATTCTAAAAACAGCTTTTCTGTCATCTAGGCACAGAAAATAGTACCTTCTGTAGTCTCTGCATGTTACGTTGCCATTTAGCTCCAGATCAAACTAGTCTAGCCAGTGGTTTTCAGCAAACAGAAGACGTTGGGCATATCACAAAATGTGTCCCAGACAAGATTTTTCACCTTGGTACCTTAGCTGAATCATATTATTCTTTAACCAACATCAAATAATTGTCTAATTTACACAGTTCTTCTAACACAGTGCTGTTCTGGTGGTGCTGCGAACTCAACATCCAGCAGTCTTTCAGGGAAAGCTTACAGCGCTGTTCTGTTCTGGAGATGCTTTTCCCTCCACTCCCAAAGTGAATAAGTATGTGACAGCATCGCAGAAGCAATTAGGTCTTTTGGGGATTAGCAAAGTACAAAAAAGCCATGTAAAGCAAGCAACAATTGAACACACAGTTGTGCTATCAACGGTTGCTCAGTGAAAAATATACATATGTTTATAAATGTGCATTTGTTGGTAACTCCATTTCTGGTATGGCATCAGAACATGGGAATAACCATTTTAGCTTCTTCTCGTGTTTCAGTCTGACTTCAGCAGAGGCCTAACTCTTCTCTGTTCTGGGCCGTATTGATTCACATGATTATTGTGTGCTTAAAAGCTGTAGGGCTCTTTTTCCAAATTCCCTCTGACCTTATGAAGACTAATATCCACTTTAAGTTAATGTAGGCTCAAATTCAGGGCTTTGTGCATTTCAGTCTTAGAAAATGAGCCCTCTACCAGGTAGAGGTAAGCAGTTTTGAGCCATTGTGGGTTTACTGAATGTTATTTCACCTCTGATAGATTCTGTACTTAGTTTCCACTGTAATATCTTTGTCTATATATCATGTAATAGGTCATCAGTCAAAATGAGATAATGCCTTCTATGTTCCACAGTCTTTACCTCCCTCCAGGAGATTGGCAGTGCCTGCATTTTCCCTTTGTAGGAAATTTTGTTGCACTGTGGAATAAATGTGGTGAGGCATTTGAGATGAATATTCTGACCACAGCCTTTTGAGTTATAGACAAACAAATAAGAGTGAGATTCTGTACACATTAGTCCTTGGTGGTTAGTTGAGGTCTGTGTAAAGACTCTCTCTGTTGAGGTTGACAGCTATTTTCAAGACAGAGAGAGAAACAGCGTGAGAGAGAGAGAGAGAGAAACAACGTGAGAGACAGAGAGAGTGGGAGACAGCTAGAGAAAGAGAGAGAGAGAGAGAGAGAGAGCGAGAGAGAGAGAGAGAGAACATGATCGTGTGGTTTCTAACACTCACATAAATGCCAGATAGTTTAACTTTCTTTACTTGAAAATCTCCATTTACCTTTGTCTGCCTACATGACACTGAGGACAAGACTTAATATTAAAATATTCAAGCTGGTTATGTATATTCTATTTGCTGCAGGTGGTTGTTATACAACTGTAGTCAATCCACTCTGACCTTATACCTTGTCTTAGTAACATGGATCAGGTATGGTAATATTGTTTTCTGGGACGATAGCTTAAAAAGGGATACATGATTGAGAAGATTCTAATCACCAGGCCAGGTTGTATTTCTTCCTGCTTGCCTTTTCCGCCATTGAGGTGTGGCTTTCTGACAATGAGAAACACAAGAAGCTAAACCACGCAGAACGGTTCCAATTGGGTGAGCTGTCAGTGAATCCTGGCGGGTAATCAGCTATTCTGATGCAGGTCCATGAACCCAGGCCAATAGTCTGGCCCTCTGAGGGCTCTCCAGGAAGACGAGTTGGCTGTGGTGATTAACATTTGCGGCGGGTGACTCATCCATGCTTCGCCCACATCAGACAGACAATTACAGAGACCCTCCGACACTCCAGGAACACCACAGTCCATCCTTACCTTACAGACCAATGTTATCCTGACCTGATGACTTGTTCTATATGCTACAAGGAGATTATTCAAATGCTATGTTGAAGAAAACTAATCTGCATGCCTCAGATCGTCATCAAAACAGACATGAAAGGAGAGCAGATGGTGATATGTTAAGTTGCTGAAAGTGTTTTACATGATCAACACAATATTTCCACAATGTTATTCTGTGACACTAGTGAAACACAGCAATATTAAGTTTAAACGCTAGGCCCACACTGGCTTACTGTCAGATGTAAAAAGCAGCCATCCACTGTCATGCTTGACCCAACATTAAGTGTGTGACTATATTCTCTCATTGTTTATCTGTGATCTCACATTCTTCCTCAAGCCCCTCTGCCCTATGGCTTTGAGGAGACAGCATGAGTAGCCTGCAGTCCCCGGCATCACTGACTACGAGCACAACACTGAAACAGCATACAGTGTGAAAATCTACTGGAGCATTTAGCAAAAACACTGTTTCTTAGACCACGACCTCCAGAGGTTTGAATGTGCCTGTATTGAAGTCGGTGCTGCATTGGAAGCTGAAACAGACTAACAGAAAGGCTCCATTAGAAGAGCCAAATATTGACTGGTAGAATACAGTAGAATATGTTTGACTGTGGCAGGTTCACTGAGCCTCATGTTGCTCTAATTCCCTGAGATAAGGTCAAATAGCCACAGACTCTGTGATCTAGTGCAGGGCTTCCCAAACTCGGTCACAGAGTCTGTGTTTTTAGTGGGGGGGGGGGGGGGGGGGGTTGGCAGGACCGAAACTTGATCTAATGGACGGTGCAACTCTCCAGTCCAGAGCTTCATTCAGTGTGTCAACAGCACCGCAGGCCCACAGAGAGGCCTGCCAATCACATGCCTAACTGTCAGACCAGAGAGGATCCGGTCCATTCACCCAGGCAGGTCATGGAGAAATGACGAGAGCAGCTGTTCTGTTTACACGTCACACACTAAAGGACAGGGATTTCAAATCAAAGATTTCAGAGCCCGCCTGATCATTGATTTAATTGCATTTCAACTGATTTTAATATCATTGAAAGACAAATCATCTTCAACTCTATCCCTGTGGGGTGGAGGTTGTCATACCCAATTGCTGGGGATATCTACTGTAAGATGGTATTTAAGACATGTTCCATTTACCCTACTCTGGAGTTCCAAGCTGTATTGCCGCCTGCGGTGGGTGAGGCGCGACCTAGGGGGGTTGTGGGGCATGCAGCAGTTGGGGCAGCGTGGTGCCTGATTCCTCCCTTGACTTGTAGTACCAGTACAGATGGAGAGAGAGCAGAGAGAGAATCCTCACTGAGAAGATGTCCCCTAGCTAGCTGGAGAAAAGCCCTTCATTTCTTCACAGTGTTTTCACTATTTAGTGGTGAATAATCCCTTTAACGGAATACATACTGCAAATGATACAATAAAAATGTTGTTTTAGCAAACCTCCAGGATTTTTAGGGGATATCTGCATAATTACAATTTGGATGGGTAAAATAATTCTCAAAAAGTCCATTACAGTCTAAAGAGAGGGAGCGTTAGTGTTGTGTGACAGTTTGAGATAGCCTTTATAATACAACAGTATCAAAACTGAAATACGCAGACAGTTTGGAGACCAAGCATGGCCTCAATACACAAGCTTGAGCGCAATCGTATGAGTGACACCATGCCAGCACTTCTGAAATGCCTGCCTTGGCACCAGTGGACATGCTTGTAAAACCTTGATGCTTGATAAAGTAGCGGTATGCCTCATACCCAGCACTACAGTTGACAACCAGTGTGTCCATTTGGACCGTGTTATCTAAAGTGCGTACAGGAACCGTGAAGAGGAGCCAGTGGACACCATGATGGGGAGAGTCTTATGAGATATACTGAGTACTAAGATATCATCCACTATCCTGCCTATCCCAGAGGCACCTAAGGGTGAGTGGAGAGTGATTCATGGTCAGTGCAGGCAGACAGGCCTCCATCCTCAGACCTGCTCCAGTGTAGAGCATGCCTGCCTGTGTCTCTGGCCTTCTCTTACTCACAGCTGGGGGTAACAAATAAATAATCCCTAACTGAGCCAAGTCCTTCCTGTGGTGAGATAATGGATGTGGGGCGGGGGGGTTAAGGTGAGGTGAGGGCTGCTCTATAATGTCTCCTGTTCATCTGTGAGTAGCTGTCGCTGAGAGAGAGAGAGAGAGAGAGAGAGAGAGAGAGAGAGAGAGAGAGAGAGAGAGAGAGAGAGAGAGAGAGAGAGAGAGAGAGAGAGAGAGAGAGAGAGAGAGAGAGAGAGAGAGAGAGAGAGAGAGAGAGAGAGAGAGAGAGAGAGAGAGAGAGAGAGAGAGAGAGAGAGAGAGAGAGAGAGAGAGAGAGAGAGAGAGAGAGAGAGAGAGAGAGAGAGAGAGAGAGAGAGAGAGAGAGAGAGAGGGAAAAAACAGTATGCTAGCCGGTTCCATGATTCGAGGCTGTGTAATATGTTGTAAAACATGTATTCTCATGTGCATTGAACTGTAATAACCTTTAGGTCTCAGAGGGCTGGTAAAACATAACAGCTGGTTAAAATATTAGTAGCATTACTTGACTGTGACTATTATATCAGTAGGAGTATACTTTATATTTAAATCTTCTCATCCTAGGGATACAGGCTTAAAGCAGCCTGAAATGTCCATCCACCAAGCAAAAGAGCGTTCACATTTAAAGCTACAATATGTAACTTTTTGGGAGACCTGACCAAATTCATATAGAAATGTGCATTATAGAGCTCATTGAAAGCAATAATAAGAAGTGGTAGATCTGTTATATATGAGCTATTTCTATGCTTCCAGTTCTTAAGTTTCATTTTGTGTCTTTTACTTCAGGTTTTGTACACCAACTTCAAACAGTTGAAAATACAATATTGTTGGTTATGGAAAATATATTTCACAGCAGTTTAGATGATACAATGATTCTCTACACTATACTTGGTTGTTTTGCCACATAAACTGAAATTAGGTGAACTATGAACATTTTTGCAACCAGGAAATGGCGGAGTGGTTTCTGCATAGTGCAGCTTTAAAAGAGCTGTATTTTAAAAATGACACACAGTGTACTTTGTGTTGGAACAATAACTTTAGGCAGGGTGCTGAATTGACTCATCAACTAGGCCTCTGCGGGACTCATTTAAGTGTTAGTCCCTCAAGATCAATATTAACACACTAACAATTGTTCAAGAAACATCTGTATTGGACGTTTATAAGACCATGCAGAGCACAGCTATACACTCACACTTCAGGTACAAATGGGGTACAAATGGGGTAACAAACATGAAACACAGAACCAACACTTGATTCTCTTTAGGCAGAGAGAAAGCATCTCATGAGTCCCCGGACAACAATAGTTGTGTATACAGCAAGCCACTGCCACAGAGAAGAACCCAGAGTTAGAGCAGAGTCACAGAATAAAGAGGGGGGGAGACACATTTGTCCTGGGGACTGGAGATCTGACTTGTCTATTAATAGTCTATTAATAATTGCATTTTCCAGCACAGCAGAGATCCTTGTCTCAGGCTGGTTTTCACACAGCTCCCGCCACTTGCATTAATTTGTCCTCCATGTATTGCCTTAAACATGCCAGACAAAGCAAGACAAAACACACACAACAGGTAGGGGCCATTAAGCAGGACAGGTGTGTGTGTACGTGTGTACGTGTGTGTGCATGCATTACATATTGAGCTCTCTCACAGAGGTCTTGCAGCAATAAGGTGTGCCACAGTTATGGCATTGTTTTGCTTCAACAATTCCTCTCTGAGAGAAAACTACATTGAACAATTCAACAATAAGCCCAAGGAGGTGTGGTATATGGCCAATATACCACGGCTAAGGGCTGTTCTTAAGCACAACGCAACGCAGAGTGCCAGGACACAGCCCTTAGCTGTGGTATATTGGCCATATACCACAACCCCCCGAGGTGCCTTATTGCTATTCTACTGGTTACCAAAGTAATTAGAGCAGTAAAAATAAATGTTTTATCAGACCAGTGGTATACCACGGCTGTCAGCCAATCAGCATTCAGGGCTTGAACCACCCAGTTTATAAGACCCAATACAGCGCTGCCAAGACTAGACAGGATAAGCATTCTTCACTTTCTGTGTAGTCAGGCTTTCTGTAATGGGTAAATTCACAGTCAGTTTTGTCTAACTGCACATCCAGGTTAATATTATTGCAATTCGCTCTCAACAAAAGAAAGTCTTAGACACGGCCCTGAAGTCAATACATAGTCCTACCAATTACAGCTTCACAGCTACAGAGACTGGGGTGAAAACTCTGCATGATGTTTTCATACCGTACCATCAGTGGGCTATACTGTGACTGTCATATCCTTTGCATTAGGATAATGCATTTCTTCCGGCTGAAGTGTGACCAGGCCTAGGGGACGACGGCAGCAGAGCATATTGATAACCATCTGGTCCTCCCTCAGCACCATCTCACACTGACTACACACCAGGCTGCCTGCCCAGAGGGTCATTCAAATGCAGAGCAGCTGGGCTAGACTACACCGCCACCTCAACCTCAACACTGCATTTATACATCACATACCCAGCATCACACATACTCAGCATCACACATACTCAGCATCACACATACTCAGCATCACACATACCTCAGCATCACACACACACATATCATCAAAGATACAGAGGAATTAGAGATATGAAGCATTGGACATACAGAAAGTCAGTGATAGAAAGGAGTCTGTGGTGTTGTACCACCATCAGAAACACAGAAATTCAGAGATCTTGTAAGGTCTCTTTGATTGAAAGAAATCACTCATGTCTGTCTGTCTAGTCTGGGAGACTCTTGATATCGTTAGCATCTCAGACTGCCTCTGCTACTCTATCATAGCTTCGCTTTCGCACAGGTACATGTTTTCTTTTTTGTCAACGTACTTCTTCAGTGTCATTCATAAAACAAGGTCATTCATTGCTGCTGCTCGAATGGACTTCTTCTCTTCTCTTACTTCCTTGGCTTCTCTCTCAAGAATCTCAAGCGGGACTAGACTCCTTCTTGTTTTACATTTATATACACAGGGCATTAAGATGTCTGCTCTGTAACAATAAAAATGCATTTGAGTTCATAATATGCATGACACATTGCAAAAATACGATGCATATTATGCATAAAACTGACAAAATGTAATCATCTTTGTATGGGGTATGATGGCAATTAGCTACTTTCTCTATGGCAATTGGCTCAACTTACCAGAGGGCAAACATTTGGACTATATTAGCCCACACAACTACAAGGATACACTTACATTCTAGGTTAAGAACCTCATATTGCAGCTTATAGAGACCCCAACTGATGTATAAAACACTCTTAAAGATATCTACTCTGATTTAGATACAAGTATCTTGAAAGCTACAACACCTTAAATTCATTTGACTTGGTGAAAATCCTTTTTTGGGACCTAACTTGCTTACTGCTTTTTCCATGTGGTTTCTTCCTTCAAAGACTCCATTATAAATGTTGTGTATGGTTTCCTAGAAACAAGGGATGGCTCAACGAATCCTTTGGCTCAATTTCCCCCTCTCTCCCATATATACTGTACAGTGCTTTCATAGTGTTCACACCCCTTGACTTTTTCCACATTTTGTTGTATTACAAAGTGGGATTAAAATGTATTTAATTGTAATTGATTTGTCAATGATCCACACAAAATACCCTGTAATTTCAAAGTGGAAGAACAATTACATTTTTTGTAAAAATATATACAGTACCAGTCAAAAGTTGACACACCTACCCATTCAAGGGTTTTTATTTATTTATGCTATTTTCAACATTGTAGAATAATAGTGAAGACATCAAAACTATAAAATTACACATACAGAATCATGTAATAATCAAAAAAGTGTTAAACAAATCAAAATATATTTAATATTTTAGATTCTTCAAAGTAGCCACACTTTGCCTTGATGACAACTGTGCACACTCTTGGCATTCTCTCAACCAGCTTCACCTGGAATGATTTCCCAACAGTCTCGAAATATGTCCCAAATGCTGAGCACTTGTTGGTTGCTTTTCGTGCAACTCATCCCAAACCATCTCAATTGGGTTAAGGTCGGGTGATTGTGGAGGCCAGGTCATCTGATGCAGTACTCCATCACTCTTCTGCTTGGTCAAACAGCCCTTACATAGCCTGGAGGTGTGTTGGGTCATTGTCCTGTTGAAAAACAAATGATAGTCCCACTAAGCGCAAACCAGAATCACTGCAGAATGCTGTGGTAGCCATGCTAGTTAAGTGTGCCTTGAATTGTAAATAAATAACTGACAGTGTAACCAGCAAAGCACCCCCATACCATCACACCTCCTCATCCATGCTTCACGTTGGGAACCACACATGCAGAGATCATCCGTTCACCTACTCCGCGTCTCACAAAGACACTGTCCATTGCTTGTGTTTCTTGGCCCAAGCAAGTCTCTTCTTATTATTGGTGTCCTTTAGTAGTGGTTTCTTTGCAGAAATTTGACCATTAAGGCCTGATTCATGCAGTCTCCTCTGAACAGTTGATTTTGAGATGTGTCTGTTACTTAAACTCTGTGAAGCATTTATTAGGGCTGCAATTTCTGAGGCTGGTAACTCTAACGAACTTATCCTCTACAGCAGCGGTAACTCTGGGTCTTCCTTACCTGTGGCGGTCCTCATGAGAGACAGTTTCATCATAGCGCTTGATGGTTTTTGCGACTGCACTTGAATAAACTTTAACAGATTGACTGACCTTCATGTCTTAAAATAATGATGGACTGTCATTTCTCTTTGCTTATTTGAGCTGTTCTTGTCATAATATGGACTTGGACTTTTACCAAATAGGGCTATTTTCTGTATACCAACCCTACCTTGTCACAACACAGCTTAAACTAATTATGATGGAAAGAAATTCCACAAATTAACGTTTAACAAGTCACAAATGTTAATTGAAATGCATTCCCGGCGATTACTTCATGAAGCTGGTTGAGAGAATGCCAATAGTTTGCAAAGCTGTCATCAAGGCAAAGGTTGGCTACTTTGAAGAATATCAAATATCGAATATATTTTATTTGTTTAACACTTTTTGGGTTACTACATGATTCCATGTGTTACTTGATCATTTTGATGCCTTCACTATTATTCTACAATGTATAACATTGTAAAAATAAAGAAAAACCCTGGAATGGGTAGGTGTGTCCAAACTTTTGACTGTTACTGTATATATGAAAAATATAACATGAATATATCTTGATTAGATAAGTATTCAACCCCATGAGTCAGTGTCTAATCATCTTTGGCAGTGATTACAGCTGTAAGTCTTTCTGGGTAAGTTTCTAAGAACACTTTCCCATTATTCTTTACAGAATTCTTCAAACTCTGTCAAATTGGTTGTTGATCATTGCTAGACAACCATTGTAAGGGCTTGCCATATATTTTCAAGAAGATTTAAGTCAAAACTTTAACTCAGCCTTGGTAAGCAACTCTAGTGTAGATTTGGCCGTGTGTTTTAGGTTATTGTCCTGCTGAAAAGTAAATTCTTATCCCAGTGACTGGTAGAAAGCAGACTGAACCAGGTTTTCCTCTAGGAGTTTGCCTGTGCTTATCGCCATTCCATTAATTTTTTATCCTGAAAAACTCCACAGTCCTTAACCATTACAAGCATACCCATAACAAGATGCAGCCACCACTATGTTTAAACACATTTGTTATTCTGTACAGGCTTCCTTCTTTTCACTCCGTCAATTAGGTTAGTATTGTGGAGTAACTACAATGTTGTTTGATCCAACCTCGGTTTTCTCCTACAACAGACATTAAACTCTGTAACTGTTTTAAAGTCACCACTGGCCACATGGGGACATAATTTCACCATGATCAAAGGGATATTCAAGTTCATGCAACTTCTTATGTGACTTGTTAAGCAAACGTTTACTCCTGAACTGTTTGCCACTATGGCCTATTTATTGCCTTAACTCCCCTATCATACCTCATTTGCACACACTGTATATAGACTTCTCTATTGAATTATTGACTGTATGTTTGTTTATTCCATGTGTAACTCTGTGTTGTTGTTTGTGTTGCACTGCTTTGCTTTATCTTGGCCAGGTCGCAGTTGTAAATGAGAACTTGTTCTCAACTGGCCTACCTGGTTAAATAAAGGTGAAATAAATAAATAAAAATAACAAAGGGTTTGAATACTTATCGACTCAAGATATTTCAGCTTTTCAATTTTTGTTAATATGTACAAAATTTGAAAAACATAATTCCACTTTGACATTATTGGGAATTGTGTGTAGACCACTGACATAAAACTAATTTTAATCCATTTTAAATGCAGGCAGTAAGACAACAAAATGAGGAAAGAGTCAAGAGGTGTGAATACTTTTTGAAGGCACTTCAAGTAATATCCCTGTAAATCTGCTAATCCACAATAATCATCTGACTACTGTTGTTGTTGTTGGTGATTAAAACATGAATATTCCTGTTCAACCAAAGCAGCAGGACTTGTGTAGCATAAGCTACCCGTCAGAACATAATGCTTCAAGTCGTAGAATGGATGGAGGAATTACGTTTTAAAACGCTTACAGTGTCCACAGTAACATATAATCAATGGCACAGCCCGGGTGGTGTTCCACAACATGACAGCCCCTTTCAAAGCATGTAAGATCCTGGAAAAACAACTTTCAATAACACATTCAAAAGCATTTCCATGTACACTCACAAAGTCCATTTCTATAGCATCAGTAGGCAATAGGACACCTGTTATCAGAGCAAAATGCCTGCAGCTCAAAGGGAGCTGAATAAGGAGCATGAAAAATACATTCATACAAACATGTGATTACTGAGGCCCTCATCGGGAAGCACTGGCAGCCCTCAGGCCAGGCAGCAATTTAGTGTCTGAATCAGAATACATCAGCCAGGAACAATCAGAGGCTGGAAAAGCCATCTGCAATCTATGGAGGGTGAATATTTATGAGAGTGAAGTGTGTCAGACAGCTACAGATTGTGGACCTTACTATGAGCTAGTTTGATACAGCTGGAAAATAAGCCTGCAGCAACAGGAAATGTGAATTGTGTAGATAATAAATAATGGGCATTTTTATACGGTTTGATGCCTTTTTATTAAGGTAAATCAGGTCTGAAATGTCAAAGTTGAAATTACAAACTTCAGAAGACTTTTTAAACCTCAAATACACTACAAGGTATGTCCTACATTGTAGGAAAGTTCTCCTGCAATATGGTGATCAAATTAAGATCCCACATCTGTAGATGCCGTACTCTAGGAGCTAAAGATGTCTCAATTTGCTTCAATCTTCATTTGATTGTGTCGTGTCTGACATGTAGAGCCACTGTCCAACATCTCTGTAAGGCGCGTGACCACATTAAACCACATTAAACCTGCTAATGTTCTGACTGCTCATTCAGGTGGATAGGAGAAGTGGAGGCTTGAGGGCTAAGTGGTCATTCTAGGAACTGTATTTCAGCACTGAACAAGGCACAGGATCATGTCAACTCTTCATTATCATTATAATCATGCTCAGAGAACTTCAATCAGTGAAAAATGTTTTCTTGAACCATGTCATCATCCATACCCTACTGACTCCATTTCTTTTATCAAATCATTTGTTTATCTCTCCCCACTCTTACATAGTCATTAGCAAAAATGACAAAAAATAACAGAATGGAATTGGATCTGTCAACTCTTTGCTTTAGTTTTTCCATCATCAGCACATTGGGACAGGTTTTCGAATGGGCCTGCCTGTGCCGAGTGGCTCCAGAGAGAGCAGACAAGCCCAACCCTGGAGGAACAGCTACTTCCTCTGAGTCCCACACTACATCATTACCCATGGTGCAGCTCATCCTCTCCTCTTCTCTCCTCTCCAATCAAATGACAGGCATTGAGACTCAAGTGCCTTTGGGATTGTATAATTACCCTTGACACATAAAGGACTTTTCTCTCCCAAACCCAAACGGATGGAGAGCTTATTAAAACTTCAGAGGGCTGCAGAGTGCAGACAGTCTGCCGGGTTGTTATTGTTGTTATTGGTTATTGTGGCCATTGTGGGTCCCGTCAGTTGACTGTGTCTAAACCCACAGAGTTCTAAACCCACAGAGAGAGGGTTTAGAACATGTTCCATTACCTGCCATTGGATGTGGCTCTTGCTGTCATATTCATATGGTTCAGACATTGAGATTGAACTGTTCTAGACATTGGGAGAGAGGTGTCAGGAACCACTGTGAGATTCATTACTGTACCAATCTGCATCAGAAACAGGCAAATGATATCGCTCCATGTCTTCAATGGATACCTACATTGGGTGCTTACTTATAGAGTCCGTACCTTCTTGTAAATTATAAAATTGTCCTATACCATGTTATATGGGCTGTCGGAGAAACACATACCTTTCTATAAACTATCATGTTGGGAGAGTCCTCAGGATCTGTTGTCCCCACACCCTGTTGTCCCAGGTCTCTGGATGCCTCTGCCATGCCTGCTGTGTCCTAGGCTCAGGAGGCTGCATGGGCATAGAGAGACAGGAAGCAGAGGGGAGTAAGAGGAGAGGACCAACATCACTGTCAAAAACTATTCATCATACTGTATATATTCATTTATTCAGGTTGCCCAAATAGACCATTTTTGATAGTTCCTCACAGCAATGCTTTCACTTGGTTCAGATATATTTGAAGAGTTTCATTCCAAAACACGGTATATCCATTTTCAGACATTTTGGTAAATTAGCTTTTGTTTTACAGAGAAACAAGTAGTACTGCTAGGTTTTACACTGTCAAATGTAACAAATAACCACGTTTTTATAAAGAAATATTAAAATCATACATTATGTATATTTGTTTTTATATAATTCAACACAGTCATATGAGATCTGTATGTAAAACATTTGACATTTTTTTCATTGACAACAGCTCTCAAAATACAGCCCGGTACAAAGCCTTGGCAGTAATGCAGCACAGTGAAGTGAAAATGAACTAGCTAACTAAGCCAAGAAAAATGTCAAGCCTGTAAGTCCAAGTGGCAGAATTCCTTTGCAACAATAATATATAATCGGGCATTGCACAGCCTTCCACTGATTAGCTATAGATACTCAATGATGTTCAGGACATTAATGAGTCAGAAACTGTAAATAGGAATGATAATAGGTAGATAGTGTGTTGTGCATATCAGCGCTGACTTTGCTGATAACTGCTTTATTGAGGAAAAATGTTCTTATTACGACTGTAATATGTAGTTGTCTCACCTAGCTGTCTTAAGATGAATGCACTGTAAGTCGTTCTGGATAAGAACGTCTGCTAAATGACTAAAATGTAAATGTAGGTGATGTGCAATAAGCATATCGCTGAATACACTAGGCCACTATAGTTAAAACCTTGACCATTTTGCACGGCTAAGACACCATTAGCCACACAGTACGCTTCACCTTAGATCAGACTTGGCAGTCCTGTGTACTCTCATGATGTAAGGATTAAAATTCTACCGTAAGCGATTATACATGACCTCCATTCAATATCCATCCCACTACAGCTCTCTCTCTCTCCCTCCCTCTCTACGGGATGATTCATTCTGTTTAACTAATGATTTTCAGAACTTCACAAGGCTACAATTGTATCCACCTCCAGTTGAGTTGTAGTGTGCATCAGATTGGTATAAGCATTTGTAATCATCCATCAGGAAGCGAAAAAGAGAGGATTACATCATTTGACACATTCATAATTTTGGAGTAGCCCAACAGAGAGGATAAAGCTTCCAGGAACAGTTTTATATATATAAAAAGCCTTATCATACGCCTGACTGGGCTTTTCATTTGAATAACTATTTGTGTTCCACTACCGGAAAGTCTCGTAGGTTATTGTGGTTTATCTGAAGGGAGGATACACTGTGTGTAAGAAAACACTACATTCTGAAACAGCAGGGCGCATGCTTTACAAAATGACATGAAATGTTCATACAGGGCATGAATCAGTAAAACAACATTTTGTCTGAGAGCAGCCACTGGTGAGTGAGTTTCAGTACAATTACATAATTGTGTCTTGAAGTGTGGCCACTTGCTGCATTGTAATCCACAACAAACAGACTATAATGGTGAGAGAATCGGATTGAGATTGAATTCCTTCAATAGGCGACTAGCTGCACAGCACTAGACACGCAAGTTTGTGTTGAGTATCTCATAGTAATGATTTCAACTGTTGAGCACACAAAGATCATTATGCTATGGAGCAGGAGGCAATAATCATGCACATGAAGGTGCTATCAAGCCCCTTCTGATCCAGTGTTGTTATTGCCACCATGATGATGGATAGAGGAGCTGTCTGCAGCCCACATTGATTAGCAGAATGTCTAAGTAACCAGGAGTTCATAAACTAAGTTAACATCATATCATTTGATCAATTTCTCCTACTATTTGACAGTCTGTATGAATTATATGACACCTACAAGCATGCAAATCTAACCTCACAGAACACCAGTCCCTTAGATGTCTGTGTTAGAGTTAACCGGATGGAACACAGGCACTGACATACAGACACTGACATCGCCATGCTCACAGACAGAGACAGCCCCAGAACCACAACAAGCAGATCAGCACACCGCTGGACAATATATCAAATAACTCCTGCATTCCCTCAAAAACAAACCGATTAACAAACCATTGACACTCACCATCTAATCCTATAGCCTCAACAGGAGACTCTGAGCTGTGGGGAAGAGTTGATGTACAACAGGCACAAAACAGACATGCAGTTGATCATGCACAGCCAATCCCCCTCACCCACACCAGCCTGCCAATACAATGCTCCTGACATCTCCCAACTAATGAAGCATTCATTCATTACCTTAGCAACAAAGTAATGCCTTGTCCACTGCTCCCTGTTTTGCTGTCCTTATCAACAAGCAGCAGACAGGTTCATGATATAATTGGCGGGGGGGAATAAAAAAATAAAAAAAGAGTGGATGAAAGCAGTGGAGCCGCGAGAGGGAGAGAGAGCGAGCAGCTGGTTGGTCACTGCAGTATTCCTCTATTCCTCCTCTTCTCCAGTCCTCTGCCTGCCATGGGAGGGAGCACGGAGTGGAGCGGAGCAGTCAGAGGGATCCTCGCCTCGAAAGTGTGCTCCTCTCTTCCTGTGTGTGTGTGTCTGTGTGTGTGAGGGAGAGAGAATTAGAGAGGCAGATCGAGTTGGGAAAGGGGGAGGGACAGAGGAAGAGAAGATGAAGTGAAAAAGAGAGGGAGGAGAGAAAGACAGAGAAAAGAGAAAGCCTGAGTGAGAGAATGGTTGAGAGAGAAGAGATGAGATGGAGTGAGAGAGCTTTGGATGCTGGGGAGCAGAGAGAGCGGTACACACTGCAGCAGCGCCCACTGATGCTGAAAATAAGAATCATTCCATTAAGAGGACATTGAAATTGTAATAAAAGCCAAGTTACACTTTGACTGTACATAGTGAATGTGAAATAAGCTCTTAGAGGAATAGAGGTGGAGAGATAATGGAGAGAATAAAATGTATAGGTTGTCAATCCACATGTTCATTAACATTTAATTGAAAGCCCATATTCTATACAAGACCACACATAAATGAATGTACAAGTCAAAGGCTACCGGTTTTTAAACGGTCTGATCTAAGACTTCAGCCACTTAATGAACTGACATGTATCCTGCACTGTAGTTATTCTCAAATATTCATCAATATGCTATCAAAACATATTCCAATTGAAAATGTGCTTGTCCAGGATGGCAAAAGACTGCCCTCCATCCCACCCCATCCCCCTCTCTCACACTCTCTTCTCCTCTCTCCAGGACCAATCATGCTTAAATAGTGAACCAAAACAGTCAAAGCTTTTTTTTAATCCTATAAATTAGATCCTAAAGTCCCCTGAGGAATATTCTTACAGAAATACATTGCATGGCCAATTTGTGAATGCATGCACACACGAACACACACACAAATACTTTTCACAGAAGCAGGGTTACATATATGAATACAAAACAGTACTTGTATTGCAGCTTTTATCCTCACTCCATGTGTGTGTGTGTGTGTGTGTGTGTGTGTGTGTGTGTGTGCCCACCCCCATCTCTTTCAGCACACTGGACAGCGTGTTCTAGGCTGGGTTTGGTGGTCTACTCTAATTCTGCCTGTCGTTCCTCTCTAACTATCACGACACAAGGCGAGACCCAGATGCAGACACAGGAGGCAAATGGTTTGAGCTCTGGTATTTATTATAATCCAAGGGATAGACAAAAGACAGGTCGGGGACAGGCAAGCGTTCATAGCCAGGGCAGAGTCCAAAACGGTACAGGGCGGCAGGCAGACTCGAGGTCAGGGGCAGGCTGAGGGGTCAGGCAGGAGGGCTCAGAGTCAGGACAGGCAAGGGTCAAAACCAGGAGGACGAGAAAAAGAGAGACTGGGGAAAACCAGGAGCTGAGTGAAAACTGCTGGTTGACTTGGCAAAGAAGACAAACTGGCACAGACAGGCCAGAAAACACAGGTATAAATACCCAGGGGATAAGTGGGGAAGATGGGCGACACCTGGAGGTGGGTGGAGACAAGCACAAGGACAGGTGAAACAGATCAGGGTGTGACACTAACACCTTCCCTTTGTAGCCAAGAACTCCATACGCTGACTGAAACCAACGACACATCTGAACTCTGAAACATAAAGCATACATTCTGCTTCTATCAGATAAACCTCTGTCAAAGAGAGCATTTCTACTTTAGATACAATTCACATCATCAGAAAGAAATCTGAATGTGTGAAAACAAGCTCACAGACACAAGCAAACCGGTCAGGTAATCAGTGCTGTTGTATGTTGGTGAAATAGTAATGTCAGACTGCAAGTGGCATGTCTATTATTAACTGTAGAAGGAAAAGCAAACCCAGAGGGCTTACATTGCACATTCTCATATAGTACTGGTAACCAAATACTATTACCACTCCCACCCCCGTTGGGGCTGAGATGTAATGACAATAACCTTAATTAACCTTTGTGACCAGCTGGCAAGTGTCTTCACTGACATTATCAACCTCTCCTTGACCCAGTCTGTAATAACTACATGTTTCAAGCAGACCACCATAGTCCCTGTGCCCAAGAACCCCAAGGAAAGCTGTCTAAATTACTATCGCTCCTTAGCACTCACGTCTGTAGCCATGAAATGTTTTGAAAGGCTGGTCATGGCTCACATCAACACCATCATCCCAGACACCCTGGACCCACACCAATTCCCATACCGCCCCAACAGATCCACAGGTGATGCAATCGCTATTGCACTCCACACTGCCCTTTCCCACATGGACAAGAGGAACACCTATGTGAGAATACTTGCTGCTCAATGACTACAGCTCAGCGTTCAACACCATAGTGCCCTCATCACTCAGCTAAGGACTCTGGTACTGAACACCTCCCTCTCCAATTAGATCCTGGACTTCCTGCTGGGCCATCCCCAGGTGGTAGGGTAGGCAACAACACAGTCGCCATGCTGACCCATGCTCAACACGGGGGCCCCTCAGGGGTGCTTAGTCCCCTCCTGTACTTCCTGTTCACCCAGGACTGCGTGGCCAAGCATGACTCAAACACCATCATTACGTTTGGTGACGACACAATGGTGGTAGGCCTGATCACCAACGACGATAAGACAGCTTATAGGGAGGAGGTCAGGGACCTGGCAGTCTGGTACCAGGACAACAACATCTCCCTCGACGTCAGCAAGACAAAGGAGCTGATCGAGCACACCCCCATCCACATCAATGGGGCTGTAGTGGAACAGGTTGAAAGCTTCATGGTCCACAAACACCAACACAGTCACGAAGAGGGCACGAGAAGGTCTCGTCAGTCTCAGGAGGCTGACATTTTTTGGCATGGGCGCTCAGATCCTCAAAAAGTCCTACAGCTGCATCATTAAGAGCATCTTGACTGGCTGCATCACAGTTTGGTATGGCAACTGCTAGGCATCCGGCGTCAAGGCGCTACAGTAGCGCGTACGGCCCAGTACATCACTGAAGCCGAGCTCCCTGCCATCCAGGACTTCTATACCAAGCAGTGTCAACAGAAGGCCCTACAAATTGTCAAAGACTCCAGCCACCCAAGTCATAGACTGTTCTCTCTGCTACTGCACGGCAAGCAGTACCGATACACCAAGTCTGGAACCAACAGGACCCTGAACAGCTTTTACCCCCAAGCCATAAGGTGGCTAAATAGTTACTTAAATAGTTAACCAAATAGCTACCAGGACTATCTGCATTGACCCTTTTCACACTCACTTGATTGACTCATCACACTCAGTGCAGCTGCTGTTTATTATCTGTCACTTGATTGACTCATCACACTCAGGGCTGCTACTGTTTATTATCTGTCACTTTATTGACTCATCACACTCAGTGCTGCTACTGTTTATTATCTGTCACTTTATTGACTCATCACACTCAGGGCTGCTACTGTTTATTATCTGTCACTTTATTGACTCATCACACTCAGTGCTGCTACTGTTTATTATCTGTCACTTTATTGACTCATCACACTCAGTGCTGCTACTGTTTATTATCTGTCACTTTATTGACTCATCACACTCAGTGCTGCTACTGTTTATTATCTGTCACTTTATTGACTCATCACACTCAGTGCAGCTCCTGTTTATTATCTGTCACTTTATTGACTCATCACACTCAGGGCTGCTACTGTTTATTATCTGTCACTTTATTGACTCATCACACTCAGTGCAGCTACTGTTTATTATCTGTCACTTTATTCCTAGTTATATGTACATATCTACCTCAATGACCTCGTACCCCTGCACATCGACTCGGCACTGGTAGCCTGTGTATATAGACAAGTTATTGTTACGCGTTGTTGTATTTATTATTAATATTATATATATATATATATTTTTTTTAGGGGGTGGATCAGCTTAATATTGCGGAAAGATTGTTGCTTGCATAAATGTAATTGTCTGCATCATTTCCAATCCCCCATATATATATATATATTTTTTGTAAATATATCCATATACATACACATATGCATACATATACACATATATACATACACGTACCTATATAGACATACTTAAAAAAATATATACCTTAATTATTCCCCGCAAACCCTACCGCCCTTCCCCCAATTGGCGTAAACTAATAAACAATAACACTTAGGCCTCTACCTTCAGTTTATACATCTTATACACATTTTACAGACACAATCTATTTTACAATCGTTATATTTAGTTTGTTTTTAGTCCTTCCTCTATTTCTGATATCCATCCATTCTATTTGTAACTGTGTTATTTCACAACATTTCTGAACCTATATACATTTTACAGACCCCGTATGTTTTACATTGGTTATCTTGTTATTAGTCCCACCCTTCAGCTCCGTTCAGCCCCTCCCATCTATCTTTCAACGCCATCCATTTTGGATTTCTATTTGCCGTATATTTTTCCACTGTGCTGTGGAAATTGAAATTGACCTCAGGTGCATCCTGTTTCCATTGATCATCCTTGAGATGTTTCTACAACTTGATTGGAGTCAACCTGTGGTAAATTCAATTGATTGGACATGATTTGGAAAGGAACATACCTTTCACATCTGTCTACATTTGATAGTGCATGTCAGAGCAAAAACCAACCCATGAGGTCGAAGGAATTGTCCGTAGAACTCCGATACAGGATTGTGACGAGGCACAGATCTGGGGAAGGGTAACAAACTATTTCTGCAGCATTGAAGGTCCCCAAGAACACAGTGGCCTCCATCATTCTTAAATGGAAGACGTTTTGAACAACCAAGACTCTTTCTAGGGCTTTGGTCAGGGAGGTGACCAAGAACCCGATGGTTCTGTGCTGTTAGCCAGCCTGCTAGTTTAGTGGAGTCTGCCACTAGCTCAGTCAGTGTAGTCAGCTCAGCTATCCCCATTGAGACCGTGTCTGTGCCTCGAGGTCGGGCAAAACTAAACATGGCGTTTTCGTCTCAGCAATCTCACTGGAATAAGACCTCCTCCATTCCTGTCATTATTGAAAGAGATTGTGATATCTCACATCTCAAAATAGGGCTACTTAATGTTAATCCCTCACTTCCAAGGCAGGTATAGTCAATGAACTAATCACTGATCATAATCTTGATGTGATTGGCCTGACTGAAACATGGTTTAAGCCTGATGAATTTACTGTGTTAAATGAGGCCTCACCTCCTGGTTACACTAGTGACCATATCCCCGCGCATCCCGCAAAGGCGGAGGTGTTGCTAACATTCACGATAGCAAATTTCAATTTACAAAAAAGAAAACGACTGCGTTTTCATCTTTTGAGCTTCTATTCATGTAATCTATGCAGCCTACTCAATCCCTTTTTATAGCTACTGTTTACAGGCCTCCTGGGCCATATACAGCGTTCCTCACTGAGTTCCCCGAATTCCTATCAGACCTTATAGTCATGGAAGATAATATTCACATTTTTGGTGACTTTAATATTCACATGGAAAAGTCCACAGACCCACTCCAAAAGGCCTTCGGAACCATCATCGACTCAGTGGGTTTTGTCCAACATGTCTCCATACCTACTCACTGCCACAGGACCTAGTTTTGTCCCGTGGAATACATGTTGTGGATCTTAATGTTTTTCCTCATAATCCTGGACTATCAGACCACCATTTTATTATGTTTGCAATCACAACAAATAATATTCTCAGACCCCAACCAAGGGTCATCAAAAGCCGTGCTATAAATTCTCGGACAATCGAAAGATTCCTAGATGCCCAGACTCCCTCCGCTTACCCAAGGATGTCAGAGTACAAAATCAGTTAACCACCTAACTGAGGAACTTAATTTAACCTTGAGTAAATCCCTAGATGCAGTCGCACCCCTAAAAACAAAAAACATTCATAAGAAACTAGCTCTCTGTTATACAGAAAATTGGAACGGAAATGGCGTTACACCAAGCTGGAAGGCTTCCGACTAGCTTGGAAAGACAGTACCGTGCAGTATCAAAGAGCCCTCACTGCTGCTACACCAAACTGGAAGTCTTCCGACTAGCTTGGAAAGACAGTAACGTGTAGTACCGAAGAGCCCTCACTGCTGCTCGATCATCCTATATTTCCAACTTCATTGAGGAAAATAAGAAAAATCCAAAACAATCCAACAATTTTGATACTGTCACAAAGTTAACTAAAAAGCAACATTCCCCATGAGAGGATGGCTTTCACTTCAGCAGTGATGAATTCATGAACTTCTTTGACGAAAAGATCATGATCATTAGAAAGCAAATTACGGACTCCTCTTTAAATCTGTGTATTCCTCCAAAGCTCAGTTGTCCTGAGTCTGCAGAACACTGCCAGGACCTAGGATCAAGGGAGACACACGTTTTTTAATACTATATCTCTTGACACATTGATGAGATAATCATGGCCTCTAAACCTTCAAGCTGCATACTGGAACCTATTCCAATTAAACTACTGAAAGCGCTGATTCCTGTGCTTGGCTCTCCTATGTTGAACATAATAAATGGCTCTCTATCCACCGGATGTGTACCAAACTCACTAAAAGTGGCAGTAATAAATCCTCTCCTGAAAAAGCCAAACCTTGACCCAGAAAATATTTAAAAAACTATCGGCTTATATTGAATCTTCCATTCCTCTCAAAGATGTTTCAAAAAGCTGTTGCGCAGCAACTCACTGTCTTCCTGAAGACAAACAATGTATACAAAATGCTTCAGTCTGGTTTTAGACCCCATAATAGCACTGAGACTGCACTTGTGAAGGTGGTAAATGACCTGGCGTCAGACCGAGGCTCTGCATCTGTCCTCGTGCTCCTAGACCTTAGTGCTGCTTTTGATACCATCGATCACCACATTCTTTTGGAGAGATTGGAAACCCAAATTGGTAAACACGGACAAGTTCCTGCCTGGTTTAGATCTTATCTGTCGGAAGGATATCAGTTTGTCTCTGTAGATGGTTTGTCCTCTGACAAATCGTACATTTTGGTGTTCCTCAAGGCTCCGTTTTAGGACCACTACTGTTTTGGTGATGTCATTCGGAAACATAATGTTAACTTAATGTCACTGCTATGTTAACTTTCAAACACAGCTGCACATTTCAATGAAACATGGTGAAGCCCTAAAATTGCTCTCCCTGGAAGCCTGTGTTTCAGACATAAGGAAGTGGAATGCGGCAAATGTTCTACTTTAAACTCGGACAAAACAGAGATGCTAGTTCTATGTCCCAATGTTCTGTTATAATCTCCACCCAACACAGCCAGAAGAGGACTGGCCACCCCTCATAGCCTGGTTCCTCTCTAGGTTTCTTCCTAGGTTCCGGCCTTTCTAGGGAGTTTTTCCTAGCCACCGTGCTTCTACACCTGTATTGCTTGCTGTTTGGGGTTTTAGGCTGGGTTTCTGTACAACACTTTGTGACATCAGCTGATGTAAGAAGGGCTTTATAAATGCATTTGATTGAAACTTGATTGAATGGGAGAATCTCCCCAAATACAGGTGTGCCAAGCTTGTAGCTTCATACCCCATGTATTCGCTGCCAAATGTGCTTCAACAAAGTACTAATTAAAGGATCTGAATACTTATGTAAATGTGATATTACATTTGTATTTTTTTAAACGTATTTTTGCTTTGTCATTATGGGGTATTATGTGTAGATGAGGGGGAAAAACTATTCAATTAATTATAGAATAAGGCTGTAAAGTAACAAAATGAATACTTTCTGAAGGCACTGTACATCAGTCAAATGTACCATTAAGACGGGCTAGGCTCGTGCATCATTTAATTAACATGATAAAAAGATCTCCAGCTAAATCCATCTGTTTCAGCTAGATATATTTGTTTTTGTATGGGCTTCGTTTCACGAAAACATCTATAGCATCCGGTTTGGCCTACAATATACTCAGTGGAAAGGGGAGACTCTCACGAACACAATGGTGTACTCCACAAGTGTCATGGGACTCATCTGAAGGGAACCCGGTACCGGAAAAAAAATGGATGGAAGTAGTTTTGTGCCCCCCAAAACAAGGGTTAGATATGTGTCAACAATATATAAATAATTCCTGAGCTTTCTTATATCTCTTCGGTATACGACAGACACTTAAAAACCTTATTCCTTATGATTTATGTTTTGACTGTCTGTTTTGCCATGAATGCTTATTCAATGTGTTTCTATGGGCTATAGCAGTAAAGGCCAAACAGTTCTTCATTTGTGAAATATGACGTCCCCAAACTCTTCTGCTTCTCTGCTCCTCTCTGGACTCGCTGCATTAATCAACAGGATCAGTAAACTGGGACTGGTTCTGATCTGTGTACAGTACAGCGTGATCTAAATCATGTCCTAGGACCTAGAGAGAACATCTGAGGAAGTCAACAACTCTGAACTCAGCAGGGAGAACATTTTTCGCCAGTAGATTCACAAATGGAAAAATATGGTCCCTTTAGTTTTTTCCCCCTTGTATCTAATCTTAATTTATCCAGGTTAATCTCAATGAGAAATATGTTTCTTGCATGAAAAACCTGGTTCAATATTAAAACAATATCAATATCACAAATTACTTTCCTGTATGACACTCCTGAGGCTGTCACTGGACTGTCAAGTCCTGGTAACACCTCGGTGGGTTATTCTCTATTGTCATGCTCCAACAGGGAAGATATGGGGTGTGCTGTACTCCATAGGCTCCGTGTAGCTTTTTGTTCATAAGCCCAATGCATTGTTGCTGGGGGGAAAACGTACATGAAGGTAATAATCTAGAACCTAATAATAATCTATAAGGATTCCTGGAAGCTAAGTGGAAGCCTGTACTGCCGCTACATCATACATACCAAACCTGCATCTGGGTCTGCAGGCATCACTACAAAGATACAATTGAACAAAATATCTTTAATAGATATAAACATTTTTACACATCACAGCTCAAAGGAAACATCATCACATGCTGTAATACATGTCAGGAAGGAAGGTGCAAATGATGATGAGCGTCGGAATCCGTTGATATATATACAGGTTGTACAGAATGGGAACCAAAGGGGAAGCGTGGGGGTTTTAATAGTACAACTGACTGTAGCCATGGAGGGTCTACCAAGTTACTTACTAATAGACTTAGATGACTGTAGCTGGCATTTCAGGATTTACTTAAAATCGTTATGTGTCATGACATACAGTACCGATTTCATCGACAGAGAGTAGAACAGGATGAAATACATGTGGCACCAGGGGCTTTGTAACATGCTGTGGATCAGGTATGGAACGTATTTCCATGTAACGACATGTTATCATCACTAGGTGGCACTGTGGATCCAATACAGCAGGCAAGTGAGGATGGGACCATACCAATAATCAAATAGACCAAGTAGAATCAGTATCATCAGTTAGAAGTGAATTGAACAGTACGCCTGGTCTTCCAGTCATCCACCCAGTCAGTCCAGTTGTTTTGATATAATAACCAATAGTACATTCTGGAACTACTGTATCCAGTAAGCCCATCTTACCCTCCTGAAATGAGCGCAGTCCACAGAGAGTCATAGTGTGTAGTGGTAAAACAATATAAGGTGTTTTGCAGTGGTAACATTTCTGCTCATATATATTTACAAAATAAATTGTTGAACAGCTTTGGTCGATGATGAATTTTGAAGCTTATTCTCGTCATTATGGCACCCATATTATTTCATTTGTATATTTTTTTACGTGGCAAGTTAAGTACTTTTCATCAGTTAACTAGCTGTAGTCATGTACAGTACTGTATGTGAGGTATACTCAACCCCCTATAACATGTTTTACATCCCTTTATGGAGGATCAATGGGAGAGGCATCACTGAGAGGCATCGACCATAATAGTACTAATATTAAACTATATCCAATACACAGTACACAGGCCAAGACACTGCCTGTCATTTCCTTTCTAGACTTGTACTGAAAGGGACAAGTTCAATTCTAGGGGACAAGCGACAGCCCCGTCGTGTTTTTCCATAAATTGCTAACAAAATAACATCTGATCACTCAAACTTTCAATATGCAACTTGGACTTTCGCAATCTCTTAAATGTGCTGTGAACCTGTTAACAAACAGGTATATGTGTGTATGTGTATGAACTGAATGCAACACACGTTTCTGAACTGTTCCCTGCTGGGAATGTCTTAAATAACACACGGCTGTCCTACAATGGACAATTTGTTCCACTGTGGAGAGGAGTACAGTATGAAGGAGCAGGATCTGAAGGACAAGGTCAACATGAGAAGGTTCCACAGCATAGCCCAGGGAAGTTAATTCATCTCTGTCAGACATGCAGGGACACTACAGTATAGTGCCAGCAAATCCTAAAGAAAGGACTGCATGCTGGTCATCTCTGTCTCTCCTCCTTTAAAACACCTCTCATTGAGTCGTTAGTGGTGGTGGTACTACAGATCCACTGTGTTGAAGAATAATGGCCGATCATGATGGGATCAACAGTTCATGTTGATCATACAGCATTTACATCCACTGTGAATCGGTCCATGTCAATAGCAGAATATCAGTTCTAATGAAGAAATCAAAGAAGCAAGTCCTGTGGTTCTGAGCCCCCATAGTGTGAATCAGTTTGAGTTTGAGTGTATTGTGGTCACGTGTGTTCAGTTGTTCCTCTCAATAGCACATGGATCAGTCAGTTCATGTCGATGGTGTTGAACACCCACTCTGTGAACTTCTTGAGCTTGGCCGAGGCGCTGTACGACTCCTCCTGGAGCCGCTGGTTGTCCTCTCTCAGGCTCTGTATCTGGGCCTGCAGAGACACCTTGGCATCCTTCTCCTGGGGACACACAGGGAGTCATCATTAACACAGTGAGGAGTGGGAGGCTCTCATTACTCTCTAGTACTGTCCTCACACACAGGGAGTCATCATTAACACAGTGAGGAGTGGGAGGCTCTCATTACTCTCTAGTACTGTCCTCACACACAGGGAGTCATCATTAACACAGTGAGGAGTGGGAGGCTCTCATTACTCTCTAGTACTGGCCTCACACACAGGGAGTCATCATTAACACAGAGAGGAGAGGGAGGCTCTCATTACTCTCTAGTACTGTCCTCACACACAGGGAGTCATCATTAACACAGAGAGGAGAGGGAGGCTCTCATTACTCTCTAGTACTGGCCTCACACACAGGGAGTCATCATTAACACAGAGAGGAGAGGGAGGCTCTCATTACTCTCTAGTACTGTCCTCACACACAGGGAGTCATCATTAACACAAAGAGGAGTGGGAGGCTCTCATTACTCTCTAGTACTGTCCTCACACACAGGGAGTCATCATTAACACAGAGAGGAGAGGGAGGCTCTCATTACTCTCTAGTACTGTCCTCACACACAGGGAGTCATCATTAACACAGAGAGGAGAGGGAGGCTCTCATTACTCTCTAGTACTGTCCTCACACACAGGGAGTCATCATTAACACAAAGAGGAGTGGGAGGCTCTCATTACTCTCTAATACTGTCCTCAGGAGATGTATACAGGGCAGGTATAACCAAAAGGCTGAGTAGTAAGTACCTGTGCCGAATGGGCACTACTGATATATGGAGAACTGGATCCACACTACACCCTTGTTTGACCTTTCCACACTGAGAAGGCTGCTCTTTCAACTGGTCTTTCTAACCACTGTTAGGGAAAGGGCACCAGGTTTAGTAAGAAGTGAACAGTAGAGTAGAGATGGCTAGGCTAAGGCTTAGCTTCCGGTGCTGAAGACCTGATTGTTTCTTGTCTCACCTTCTTTAGATCATCCTGCAGCAGCTTCACCATGGATTCCAGTTGGCTCACCTTCTCCATCAGACAAGCTGGGCTCTCACTGTGGGACGGGGGACACTGTTAACTACCATATTCTAAACTATAATAAGACTAGCATGACCTGGGGCATATTGGCTTAAAATAGTCAAGAGGTGTAGCAAGCCACAGCTTTAGAGCCTAGGAGTAGGGCCAGGAGTTTTTCATAATCAGGTTGCCTGGCCAGGAAAAACCTGGCCCAAGTTTTAGGATAAGCTCCAGGCCCTACCTATGTCTACAGAATTCTCTGGAGGTGCATGGTATGTAGTAGGTAAGTGGGTCTTACCCAGGCGAGGTGTTTCTCTGTGGGGAAGCCTGGGGTTCGGCCTGCTGGGGGCTGGGGGATGTGACCTCTGGGCTGGTGCTCCCATCATTAACAGATAACAGTCTCTGAACTGAAGACAGAGAAAAACACAACAGTTACAGCTTCAGTTACAGCTCAGATTGACAACACACAGGAAAGAGACAGGGCACTGCTACCCTCTGGTTGGTAAAGATAGTAAATCTCCAGCTTACTTTGCCTACCCTCAAAGGCCTTGGCAGCATCCACCAGGTTGGACCAGTCCAGAGCACGGTCAGCTCCAGAGTTAGGCAGGGGCATGAGGCATGGGTCCCCCAGCTGCTGTCTCCTACCCCCCTGGTCCTGGCTGGACGACTCACATAGATCACCTGCAGGGAAGAGGAGCGGGGGGACGAGAGACAGCAGATTAGAACAGAATAAAGTACATACTAAAAGATTACACATAACTTGTTTAGAGTCACCCATACTTAAGGACATAAGTATACACTGATACAGTCTATTGTCATGACATTGGCCTGGGGGTAGGTTTATGACAGTCATAAATACCTCTTCCCCCCTTTTTCCTCTCTCTACCCTACTGATGTTACATTTGCAAACACCTTGGTTAACATAGAGATTCTGGGAACTTCCGAAGGTGGGGGGAAATGAACTATATTCTGGTAATCCGACCAATTGAACATATGCGGTGGTACTTAATGAATATGATGTCATTTCGGTTGTCATCTCATACATTCTCATCAATGATAAGATGACATAAACTCTACAGTGGAAAGTCTACACATCAGAGTTATCGGATACACATGGAATTGTTGTTCAATTTAAATGCTTGAATATGAAATTATTTGTGATGGGATAAAAGGTGATTTTAGCTTCTAAAATTTGAGATTTGGGTTTTCATGAGTGAATTAGGCCTGACTCAGTGGCCCGCCCACGTGAAGAGATATAGGTTGTAAACTATGAAACACACCCCTTTTCTCCCTTCCTATATAAAGCCTTGACGACAATATAACCTCCTGTTCCGAGGACGTGAGGACGACGGTCCGATGTCAGAATGGTTCAGATAATAACTACAGAATGAAGCCAACATCAGCGTGAGCTTTGGTTGCGAATGGTATGAACTTTGAACTCTTATTCACTACAGAAGTGATACCTCCTAGCCATTGAGTTAGCAACAGCAACTGCAAACGCAGGTTAGGAAGGAACAGACAGAGTATTCCGTCTACCACACAACAACGTTACTATAACGTATCCAATTTACCAGAAGAGACATTCTTCAAAGGACAAAGGACTCGGTTGGGCAACACGGTCTTCCATCTACCACCAAACTACTGAAATGCAGCTTCACTACGACACTATGATAAACTGTGCTCCTCTGGTTTTAGATGGAGCCCATGTAGGATAAACAGGCATTGGCATTACTCAAGGATTACTTTCAGGAAAATCAGAGGCTAACCCAGAGACTTGTGTGAGGGTTGACGGGGTGGCGCGTGGCGGGTGGTGGGCGAGCGGGGTATGGTGGAGCAGCTGAAGAGCAGGTCGTTGGGTGTCTGTCTGTGCCCGCTGAACGCGGGCTCCCGCTGCCCGCTGTAGATGCTCTCGTCTGACAGGGTCCTCTGCAAGGAGCGCCGGCTGGGAGGGGGGACGGGGAAAGAGGGCTGGAGAGAGTGAGGGGAGAGAGAGGAGCAATGTGAGGCTGCTGATTGACCCCATAAACTCAGCATTTAGCCTTTAGCATGTTGACCAGTGTATGTGGCAAAGCAGGGGAGGGAGTTTGGATTCATCATGCAAATACAGCATATCGACTACTCTGGAAGTTCCATGGGAGTTCTCATCAATTTGACAATTATCATGGTAAAATGGATGATGGTGACATTGCCTGTTAACACAGAGCAGTGCTGCCCGCTACCTTTTGGTCGTGGGAGGAGGGTGGGGGGCTGTCTAGGGTGATGAGTTTCTTCAGGTCCTCCTGCAGGCTGGACGTGGTGACACGCTGGGGGGATTGGGCCCTGAGCTGAGCCCTGAGCTGGGGCTGGCCACCAAGCAACCCATCACTCTGGTGACGTCTGAGAAAGAGGGAGTGCAAAGACCAGCAGTGTTAGGTTGCAGTTCTCGGTTCAACCACATGGTGGGAGTGTTGTACTCGTTTATAAACAAAAACATGAGCCACAACAAGTGGGAAAGGCATCTCCTCTCAGTTGACTCAGATCTCAAGTCTCTCTAACATCAACAATCTAGAACAGTAAGATTTGTTTCAATAGGGAAAGAACATCCTTTCACAACATGACTTGTAATGGCCTCAGTGACGTGTCAATAAACACATGTATGTTCAACATTCCTCCTCTACTGCTCCCCATGCTTACTTGCGTGTTTTGCCAAAGTCCACAGAGTTGATGGTACCTCCAGGCTTCCTCCAGCCGATCAGGTACTTGGAGGTGGCTCCCTGGCGGGGGTAGAAGCTCTTGGGGCCTCCAGGGGAGAGGGAGGTCTGAGAGGTGGGGGAGGTGGCAAGGGCTGACTCCTCCTGGGAGGAGCTGGGACTGCAGCCTGGACCCATGGGACTGCCAGACTGGCCCGAGCTCAGAGTACTGGTACGGAAAAACATGGATATGGGTTAGTATAGGTATATTTATACTAATGTATTCATAACTCGCAGACACCATTACATCGGTGTTCCACTTCACATTTCTGTAATGTGCACTCATCTATGAACACATTTCTGTACAATATTTCAAAAACATATGGTAATTGTGACTACTTTCCCCACACACGACATCTCTGATGTCTCCACATCTTGAGATTAGAATTTAAATTCATAAAGAAAAAGAAATAGGACAGAGTGTCCTTGGACTTCTTCCATGTTAACATTTCAAACAACATTTCTCCCCAGTTTGACATGAAAGCGAGCATCTCCCTCCTCAGACATGCTGTGTGTACAATAAAACAGTCACTAGTCTGGTGGAGTTATTTCAGAGCCACAGAGGAGAGGCTGAGGAGAGGAGGAAACGCTCTGTTCACTCAAAGGAACTGTGGTTTAGGAGTGTTAACAGTGCTGAGCTCTCACATTCAGCATTCCACAGTGTTTCAAGTGCTCTCTTTCTCTCTGTGAGAACCTGGCTCACACACAAACAAGCACGCATACACACACACGCGCACATACAAACACAAACACACACACTCAGATACACACACGCATGTGCACAAACACACACACCCAGATACACAGACACATGTGCACACACACACACACACACACACAGCAGGTTGCTGCTTGCTACCTCTCACCACCAAACCGCAAGGCTTGGGAGTTTTCCATCTGGGACAATAGGGGATATATAAGGACTACAAAGCATCACTGTCTGCTTAATGAAACATTGATACATGAGAGGAAATGCATTGGCTGCATAAAGAGGAGACTGTAATAGAACTCTAGTGTCCCACATGAAAAACTACTACAGTTTACTACACAATACTACAGTACTTACTATAGAATTCTGTAGTATACTATATTACACACTGTACCAGTGTTGTTGTGCTCGAGACCGGTCTCGAGACCACATATTGAGTGCCTCGGGTCTTGTTTCAATGTCGGATACATTTGTACTCGGTCTTGACTCGGTCTCGGACAGTGAGGACTCTTAATTTCTTCCCGAGACCAGCAGAGTAAAAATCTCATAATTATCAGCTTCCATTCAGTCAGCACATAAAACCGCTTCGCCAGGCCAAAAATATACAGTGGGGCAAAAAAGTATTTAGTCAGCCACCAATTGTGCAAGTTCTCCCACTTAAAAAGATGAGAGAGGCCAGTAATTTTCATCATAGGTACACTCAAACAGACAAAATGAGACAAAATGAGGAAAAAAAAATCTGAAAATCACATTGTAGGTGGATTATGGTGGAAAATAAGTATTTGATCACCTACAAACAAGCAAGATTTCTGGCTCTCACAGACCTGTAACTTCTTCTTTAAGAGGCTCCTTTGTCCTCCACTCGTTACCTGTATTAATGGCACCTGTTTGAACTTGTTATCAGTATAAAAGACACCTGTCCACAACCTCAAACAGTCACACTCCAAACTCCACTATGGCCAAGACCAAAGAGCTGTCAAAAGACACCAGAAATGAAATTGTAGACCTGCACCAGGCTGGGAAGACTGAATCTGCAATAGGTAAGCAGCTTGGTTTGAAGAAATCAACTGTGGGAGCAATTATTAGGAAATGGAAGACATACAAGACCACTGATAATCTCCCTCGATCTAGGGCTCCACGCAAGATCTCACCATGCGGGGTCAAAATGATCACAAGAACGGTGAGCAAAAATCCCAGAACCACACAGGGGGACCTAGTGAATGACCTGCAGAGAGCTGGGACCAAAGTAACAAAGCCTACCATCAGTAACACACTACGCCGCCAGGGCATCAAATCCTGCAGTGCCAGGCGTGTCCCCCTGCTTAAGCCAGTACATGTCCAGGCCCATCTGAAGTTTGCTAGAGAGCATTTGGATGATCCAGAAGAAGATTGGGAGAATGTCATATAGTCAGATGAAACCAAAATAGAACTTTTTGGTAAAAACTCAACTCGTCGTGTTTGGAGGACAAAGAATGCTGAGTTGCATCCAAAGAACACCATACCTACTGTGAAGCATGGGGGTGGAAACATCATGCTTTGGGGCTGTTTTTCTGCCAAGGGACCAGGACGACTGATCCGTGTAAAGGAAAGAATGAATGGGGGCCATGTATCGTAAGATTCCATCAGCAAGGGCATTGAAGATGAAACGTGGCTGGGTCTTTCAGCATGACACTGATCCCAAACACACCGCCCAGGCAATGAAGGAGTGGCTTCGTAAGAAGCATTTCAAGGTCCTGGAGTGGCCTAGCCAGTCTCCAGATCTCAACCCCATAGAACATTTTTGGAGGGAGTTGAAAGTCCGTGTTGCCCAGCAACAGCCCCAAAACATCACTGCTTTAGAAGAGATCTGCATGGAGGAATGGGCCAAAATACCAGCAACAGTGTGTGAAAACCTTGTGAAGACTTACAGAAAACGTCTGACCTCTGTCATTGCCAACAAAGGGTATAAAACAAAGTATTGAGATAAACTTTTGTTATTGACCAAATACTTATTTTCCACCATAATTTGCAAATAAATTCATTAAAAATCCTACAATGTCATTTTCTGGATTTTTTTCTCTCATTTTTGTCTGTCATAGTTGAAGTGTACCTATGATGAAAATTACAGGCCTCTCATCTTTTTAAGTGGGAGAACTTGCACAATTGGTGGCTGACTAAATACTTTTTTGCCCCACTGTATATACTTTTTTCTTGAAACATTATTTCAACCGCCTATATCTATTATAGACATGTTTGTACAGTGGCAAACCTATAGGTCTTCAGTGTGTGACTAGTTTGTGATTCTGAAAGGACAGCAACCGTGGTACCAACACACTCATGTAGGAGAGTGCATAAAGGGCCAGTGTTGTAGTGGAGGGTATATGCAGGTATATACCGTAATACCAACACACTCATGTAGGAGAGTGCATAAAGGGCCAATTGTGCACCGCCCTATGGGACTCCCAATCACGGTCGGTTGTGATACAGCCTGGAATCGAACCAGGATCTGTAGCAACGCCTCTTGAACTGAGATGCAGTGCCTTAGACCGCTGTGCCATTCGGGAGCCACAAGGAGCCCCATCAACTGAGAAATCACGCACAAAGTAGCCTACACAATCACAAAGCACCTGAAATATATACGCGAGCGCTGCACACATAGCCTAGTTTCAGTGGAATATCATCTGCAGGCAGCAAGAGCGTGCTGCTCTCAACTGGTTTTGGCATGGAGCAGCTCACAGCAGAATGACATCAGTAGCTGGTAGACGTTTAAACTTATGATATCAACCAGTAAATGCTAACGAAGGCAACAATGGGTTATCAAACCAAGTATTAAAAAGTTTAGTCCGAAGTGTTGGTTAGTAGGCTATTTGTGATGCGCAATTGTCCTCATGCACTGTTTGCATCAGTGACATAGACATAGATGAGCCTGGGTGGACAGAGGCCCACGCACTGGGGAGCCAGGCCCTGACAGGCCCACCCAATCAGATCGATGTGGTTTAAGCATTGTTGTGGAGTTAGACCACACATTTTTAGTCTATTTTCAATTGACATATTTTTGTGTGATTTTGAGAGTGAAAATCTGAAAAATCTATAGGAAAACTCATAAAAAAACCATAGGAAAAGATACAATTTTTCACACAGGGTGTCTTTCCTTCACTGGGAAGGTCGTTTGGGAACTTTTAGGCAAAATTTGAGTACACCCACTTCTCTAGGCACCACTACACCACTGCATAGGGCCGATGGAAAGACAGCAGTCACACACAGCATGATGTTAAAGGATAAGCAGTCCATAAACTCTGACATAATAAGCCAGTAGGTCCCAATCATAAAAATACAAAAACACAACCATTAAACATTTCCGAATCGAAATGTACAACTATGACCTCCCATGGCAAAAATAATTTCATGTTTAGCCCACAAAGTAACTGATGACCTAAAGTTTCAAGTAAAACTGACAGCATTTTAACTACTTTGCAGATATGAAACAAACAGACAATCATAATATCAGTCAAAAATATCAAATGCTTATGCTACAAAACCAACTTAAAAATAGGTTATATTTGACTCAACGTTCCATGACGTACACTAACATGCTGACTACACCGCCCACGTCGTGTCCGTGAGCGTTGCAAAATAAATGTACACATACATGTGATTCAATCATTGCACCCACACTGCTCGCGCAAGTCAACGAGCGTCTGCGTAACTTGGTTCTATTTGTGACGCTAGACGCGCTGCAAGTCCCACCTCTTCCAACTCCTCATTGGTTTTTAGGAGCATATACCCACGTGGGTGATTGAAAGCTGAACTGAGGTCCACACTCCAGTCCAGTTGGTGGTGGTAATGCACCTTAATAAGATTTCATGTTGCTAAAATGCTGTCAGTTCCACTTTAAATGCAACCATGTTTCACACACATAAGTTATTTTCAAAGAGATGGCTAACAACGGCAAGTGTGCTGCAGTAAAAAACACAGTTCCACTCACCAGATTGTGCAGTGACCTGTTGGCCTGAAAGAAGGCAGAAGTTTCCATACGTTTTTCTGAAAACGGTCCCACCCATTAAGTCAAAATATGATTGGTTGATTCCACTGTCAAAATGTTGCCCTAATACAGTTGAATGGCAGATGCCTTTATCTACCTTCTGATGGCCTAGCCAATGGCTAACTTAGCTAGCTAAATGTATCTCCCCACAGACCAGCAAAGAAAGAATCCTGATTGTATATTTTTATCTCTTCAGTGTTAACCCTTTCCCTTCCAACAAAAACTGAAGGGATTGAATCAGAACATCAGTGAACATAATGATATGATTATCATTGTTATTATATTTTTATAATCATTATTTAAAAAAATCCTTAGCCCTTCTCTGAAGGTGTAGAAGGCCCTCATTGTTCCCCACTGTGTTTGGGTTAATAATAATGTGTGGCTCTATTTTCCCCCAGCATGCATTTTTTTTCTCACTTTTTGAATGTCTAAAGAATCCATATGATGTTCTGAAAAATGAACACAGAAATACTGGACATTATGAACTCTTATTATATTATGGTGGTGATTTGACAAAATTACAATCAAGGTCTTGAATTGGACTCGCATTAGTCTTGACTCGGTCTCGCCCCCCCTCCGGGATTAGTCTTGACTCGGTCTCGCCCCCCCCCCCGGGATTAGTCTTGACTCGGTCTTGCCCCCCCTCCGGGATTAGTCTTGACTCGGTCTCGCCCCCCCCCCCCCCCCCCCCCCCCGGGATTAGTCTTGACTCGGTCTTGCCCCCCCTCCGGGATTAGTCTTGACTCGGTCTCGCCCCCCCCCTCCGGGATTAGTCTTGACTCGGTCTCGCCCCCCCTCCGGGATTAGTCTTAACTCGGTCTCGCCCCCCCCCCCGGGATTAGTCTTGACTCGGTCTTGCCCCCCCTCCGGGATTAGTCTTGACTCGGTCTCGCCCCCCCCCCCTCCGGGATTAGTCTTGACTCGGTCTCGCCCCCCCCCCTCCGGGATTAGTCTTGACTCGGTCTCGCCCCCCTCCGGGATTAGTCTTGACTTGGACACGATTTGCTCCGGTCTTGGTCTTGAATCGATCTCGAACACAACCATGCACTGAAGTATCCCTCAATCATGTGTAGTATTTAGTATAGAATGTTGTAGAATACTATAGTATATACTACAGTATTATCCACAAAAAAAAACAAAAAAAAAACACTACAGTCCGCAAATAGACTTAAAAAAACTATAGTAAATATTACAGTATTTAATTTGCATATACCCTGCCCATTCCCCTTCCACATATCCCAATTTGTGGTGGCACATGATTGTGTACCCCATGGTTATAGAAAAGAACAGGAGGAGAACACCTCCACTTCTATGTCAAAGATAGTAAAACAAAAATACTATAGTAAATACTACAGTAATGTATACAAAAACACTAAAATACATACTATAGTATATACAACTTTTTTTTACTACAGTATTTATACTATAGTAAACTACAAATACTACAGTAAACTGCAGTAAATACTACATTATTCACTACTACAGGCTCCCGAGTGGCGCAGCTGTCTAAGGCACTAAGAATCTCAGTGCTAGAGGCGTCACTACAGACACCCTGGTTCGAATTCAGGCTGTATCACAACCGGCCATGATTGGGAGTCCCATAGGGCGTCGCACAATTGGCCCAGCATTGTCCGGGTTTGGCCGGTGTAGGCCATCATTGTAAATAAGATTTTGTTCTTAACTGCCTAGTTAAATAAAGGTTCAATAATTTCAAAAAAACAAACAAACAGTGAATACTACAGTAAAGTCAGCAAAAACAATACAGTGAATACGATAGTATTCCTACCATAGTATACACTATAGTATTTTTTCATGTGGGGTAGCACAGCACAGGGAGGCACACACACCTGGAGTGGGACGCAGCATCACTGAGGGTGTAGGAACCACTGTCCGGGGCTGGGGGGAACACAAGGGGGCTCTGGGATGGGTATGCACTGCTCCCTGGGGGGCCGGGGGAGTCTGGGGCTGAAGGAGAGGTCTCTTGGGTCAGCCGATCTTTGGCTCTGGAACCCCCGGACCCTGTGGCCCCGTAGGAGGTAGCATCAATGCCGCTGTCTGTGGATGCCCCCTGTAGGTAGCCGTTGAGCTCTGAGTCAGGCCGTACCCCTGTCCTGCTGGAGCCAATCTCATACCACTTTTCATCACTCTGGGCAGAGCTGGAGGCATTACTGGACAGTGTGTTGCTGCCTGATTGGCTGGAGGAGTAGGAAGCTTCCACCTGTAGAGACAGAGACCCTACAGTCACGTCCTGGTTGTTTGATCATAGTAAATAAAGACTACTTTGACATAGACAACAATCTACATTGCCAAGCTAGTGCAGTCGGAAAGTATTCAGACCGTTGACTTTTTCCACATTTTGTTACAGCCTTATTGTAAAATGGATTTAAAAAAAAATCCCTCATCAATATACACACAATATCCCATAATCACAAAGCAAAAACGGATTTTTAGATTTTTTTGCAAATGTATTACAAATAAAAAACTGAAATATTACATTAACATAATTATTAATTTCAGGTAATTGTGCATTTCAAGTCAAATAACAACCCAATGTTTATATCCCAGGACAAAATAGCTAGCAACAGCAAGCTAGCTAGCTACATTTCCATAAATGTTTGCTTTTCGACCTGTCCCCAAATGAATATAGTTGATATTTCAACCTGCGTGTCCTGATCCTGTCCTGATCACGCACAAGCGGTCTGGTCAGCATGTTAGAAGTCATATTTGGTCATATTTGAGCCTGGTACCTCACCTTGATGTTCTTGTTGGGAGACAGGTGTGTCCCCTGTTCCTGCTGCTGGAGACGAGTTACTGCCTTGGATACAGCTGGGTCTGGGAGGGACAGGAACAAACAGAGGAATGAGAAACATAACAATACCAGTAACATAGAGAGCTATTCCTGTCTCTGACTCTCATCATCTGCATCACCCAAAACACCAGAGACATGGCTTGGGCATTTTCTAAAGCAGTGGTATTCAAAGATTTTCAGCAAATTTCTGGGGACCCCACTTTCCCCCAAGATTTTCTCGTGACCCCCACCCCACGTCAAATCTAATGACACAACCTTAAAATCGGTACATTTCGAATTTTTTATCAAAAAATAACTTAATTGCATTTTCATCTCTTATCAGAATGAAAATAAACCAATAAATACATTTACTCAATACAATTCGATGTTTCATATCATCTTTCTCAAAAACTATCATTTTGGCGACCCCACTGCGGTACCTGGGGTCGTGACCACGACTTTGAATGACACTGTTCTAAAGCATGTCCTCTTACCTGCTCTATCAGCCCCCCTGTCTGCCACCTCCCCTTCCACCGCATGGGGCCATCCAGTGGCAGGCTTAGTCTCGTTAGACCCCTCTCCCACTCCCTGATGCTCAGCAGACACAGGGGAGTGGCGGGTATTGTTGTTAAACCTAGAAAATAGATGGAAGAAGACGCCATCATGTCTAGCTGCATCATTTACTGAACAAAACAGGAGTACCTCTGCCACGATGAGTACAACATATCAACGAGACATATAATGATAACATATCATTTAGTCATTTCCTTTCTATTATTGGATAACTCCCAAAGAAGTAATTACAGTGAATACAGACTACATCTGAAAATAGAGCAATTTAAGTGAAACCCTACAGCGATCTGTTTCTAGATCTGAATTGTGGTCTGTGTATGATCTGGGTGTGGTCTGAATGTGGCCATTGGCCCAGGTTTGTTCTGGCCTGAGTGACCTCTCACCCGTCTGGCATGGACTTCTGTCTCCAGTGGTTGGAGCCTGCGCTCCCAGTGTCTATGTAGGAGAGGCTGGTAGGGGCTTTGCGGGTGTGCGGAGAGCGGCCCATCACGATGGAACAAGCCAGGGCATAGTTATCATTCCCTGGGGAATACCTGAAGGATACAGATAAAACAGATTCCACTACTAAGCTTAAAGCTTGTACATCTTCCCTACTATATCATATTATTAGCCAGGGTGGCTCTCTTACCTTTTAGGGTTGAGAGGGCGCCCATCGCTGGACACACTGCGGGGGATGACTCCGGTCGGCTCCTGGTACTCTGAAGCAGGGGCCTTGATGAGCGTCCCCCCCAGGGCCGCTGTGGTGCGGCTCTGTGGGCTGGAGGAGGTGCGGGGCCACTTGTTGTTGTTGCTGCGGAAGGGGAATTTAAACTCATAGGGCATCCCCTCCTTGTGGTTCTTATAGTCCACCAGGGGCATGTGGTACAGCTCTGAACAGCCTCTGTGAGAAGAGACAGAGATAAATCAAATAAAAAATATTTGTCACATGCGCCGAATGCAACAGGTGTAGACCTTACAGTGAAATGCTTACTTACAAGCCCTTAACTAACAACGCTTTAAGAGGTTAAGAAAACAAATAAAAATAAGTGTTAAGTAAAAAATAGATAAGTGAAAATAGAAAATAAAAGTAACACATAATTAAACAGCAGCAGTAAAATAACAATAGTGAGGCTATATACAGGGGGTACCGGTACAGAGTCCATGTGCGGGAGCACCGGTTAGTCAAGGTAATTGAGGTAATACGTACATGTAGGTAGAGTTAAAGTGACTATGCATAGAGTATGAACAAAAGAGTAGCAGCAGCGATAAGAGGGGTCTGGGTAGCCCTTTGATTAGGTGTTTAGGAGTCTTATGGCTTGGGGATAGAAGCTGTTAAGAAGTCTAAACCTCCACTTGGCGCTCTGGTATCGTCTGCCATGCTGTACCAGAGAGAACAGTCTATGACTAGGGTGGCTGGAGTCTTTGACAATTTCTAGGGCCTCCTGCCTCTGACACCGCATGAGATAGAGGTCCTGGATGGCAGGAAGCTTGGCACCAGTGATGTACTGGGCTGTACGCACTACCCTCTGTAGTGCCCTGCGGTCGGGGGCCAAGCAGTTGCCATACCAGGCAGTGATGCAACCACTCAGGATGCTCTCAATGGTGCAGATGTAGAACCTTTTGAGGATCTGAGGATCCATGCCAAATCTTTTCAGTCTCCTGAGGGGGAATAGGCTTTGTTGTGCCTTCTTCACAACTGTCTTAGTGTTTTTGGACCATGATAGTTTGTTGGTTATGTGGAAACCAAGGAACTTGAAGCTCTCAAGCTGTTCCACTATAGCCCCGGCAATGAGAATGGGGGCGTGCTCGGTCCTCCTTTTCCTGTAGTCTACGATCATCTCCTTTGTCTTGATCACGGAGGGGTTGTTGTCCTGGCACCACATGACCAGGTCTCTAACCTCCTCCCTATAGGCTGTCTCTTTATTGTCGGTGATCAGACCTACCACTGTTGTGTCATCGACAAACTTGATGATGGTGTTGGAGTCGTGCCTGGCCATGCAGTCATGAGTGAACAGGGTGTGCAGTAGGGGACTGAGCACGCACCCCTGAGGTGCCCCCTGTGTTGAGGATAAGCGTGGCAGATGTGATGTTCCCTACTCTTACCACCTGGGGGCGGCCCGCCAGGAAGTCCAGGATCCAGTTGCAGAGAGAGGTGTTCTGTCCCAGGGTCCTTAGCTTAGTGACGAGCTTTGAGGGCACTATGGTGTTGAACGCTGAGCTGTAGTCAATGAATAGGATTCTCACATTGGTGTTCCTTTTGTCCAGGTGGGAAAGGGCAGTGTTGAGTGCAATAGAGATTGCATAATCTGTGGATCTGTTGGGGCGGTATGCAAATTGGAGAGGGTCTAGGGTTTCTGGGATAATGGTGTTGATGGTGTTGATGTGAGCCATGACCAGCCTCTCAAAGCACTTCATGGCTACAGACGTGAGTGCTACAGGTCCGTTGTCATTTGGGCAGGTTACCTTAGTGTTCTTGGCCACAGGGACTATGGTGGTCTTCTTGAATGTTGGTATTACAGACTCAGTCAGGGACAGGTTGAAAATGTCAGTGAAGACACTTGCCAGTTGGTCACGGAGTGCACGCTTAGAGTACACATCCTGGTAATCCGTTTGGCCCTGCAGCCTTGTGAATGTTGACCTGTTTAAAAGGTCTTACTCACATTGGCTACGGAGAGCGTGATCACACAGTTGTCCAGGACAGCTGGCGCTCTCATGCATCTTTCAGTGTTACTTGCCTCGAAGCGAGCATCGAAGTAATTTAGCTCATCTGGTAGGTTCGTGATACTGGGCAGCTCGTGGCTGTGCTTCCCTTTGTAGTCTGTAATAGTTTGCATGCCCTACCACATCTGATGAGCGTCAGAGCTGATGTAGTACGATTCAATCTTAGTTCTGTATTGACGCTTT
Organism: Oncorhynchus kisutch; assembly: GCF_002021735.2. Lineage (NCBI taxonomy): Eukaryota > Metazoa > Chordata > Actinopteri > Salmoniformes > Salmonidae > Oncorhynchus > Oncorhynchus kisutch. Next base: position 28,818,598 of record NC_034187.2, read on the forward strand.
GTCTGTTTGATGGTTGATGGTTCTTTGGAGGACATAGCGGGATTTCTTATAAGCTTCCGGGTTAGAGTCCCGCGTGCACCAGCTGTTGTTTACAAATATGCATAGTCTGCCGCCCCTTGTCTTACCAGAGGCCGTTGTTCTATCCTGCCGAAAAAGCTTAAAACCCGCCAGCTGTATGTTATTCATGTTGTCGTTCAACCACGACTCGGTGAAACATAAGATATTACAGTTTTTAATGTCCCGTTGGTAGGATATATTTTATTATCAATTGATTGTACGTTGGCTAATAGGACCGATGGTAAAGGTAGATTACCCTCGCGGCGACGGATCTTTACAAGGCACCCGGACCGTTGTCCACGATATCTCCGTCTTTTCCTCCTGTGAATGACGGGGATGAGGTCATGTCGGGTGTCTGGAATAAATCCTTCCTGTCCAACTTGTTGAAGAAGAAATATTCCTCTAGTACGGGGTGAGTAATCGCTACCCTGATATCAAGAAGCTCTTTTCGGTCATAAGACACGGTGGCAGAAACATTATGTACAAAATAAGTTACAAATAACGCGAAAAAACATACACAATAGCACAATCTCCTTCGGCGCCATTATTACATCGAGATATAGCATAAATGCATGCTACTGATAGAGGGATATATCTGTTGATAAATAACTTATTTGTTGTCTCTGAACTGTACCTGCGAGGGGTGGAGTCCTCGTGCGGGGGTATGATGACCACCTTGACGGTGACAGAGGTCCTCAGGAGATCGATCATCTGCTCGTGGGACAGCGATGCCACGGCAACCTTACAGATCTCTACTAGCCTGCTGCCCTGGCGCAGCCCCGCCTGCCAGGCGTACCCGTAGGGCTCAACCTCTGCCACGATGCCCTCAAAGTTTACATGGAAGCCCAGCTGGCCCAGGCCGTTCCTCCTCAGGGTCATCTCTGTGGTCTGGCTGCCCTTTGACAGGAGCTAGAGACAGAGGAGAGAAGGAGGGGGAGGAGAAAGAGGTGAAGGAGAAGAGTTATAACTATTGTGGCGTACAGCATGTCAGCCACCAGGGAGAGGCTCGCCGAGGCCTGGTGACAGACGGAGTATACATCACCAGGCGATGGCTCCATCTGCTGGACGTGCCAGGTCTCGATGGGCTCTCCGGCCAGGACTAATTGGGCCTGATTGGGGATTGGTGAGTAATCAAGGGCTGATTTCTCACCAGATGTACAAGTCCCATAAAGCTGCCAGAAGGGCAGCACACAGGGAAGAGACTGGGGGGAGGAAAGGACTCCTGTATAGTTGGGGATGGTACCAGAGGTAACAGGAGGGAGTTCAGTTTTGATCCCCACAGGATACAGCAAGACCCGGAGCCCAGAAGACGGTATCCCAGAGAGGATCTCTCTTTTGGGCAATTATTTTAATAAACACCTTTTGAAACTGAGCTAATCCTACTCTGTCTGTGTCTGATCTGTGTAAACACTTTGACTCAACCCCCTGGTCTGCCACACTACATAACGTAAGAAACCTCTAAATCCAGAAACAGACTACACTGCATGTGCTGTGTATGCTCTGTGCAGCATACCACCTTGTATCCCACTGTTGGCTTGCCTCTGAAGCTAAGCAGGGTTGGTCCCTGAATGGGAGACCAGATGGTGCTGGGAGTGGTTTTAGAGCTGGCCAGTAGGAGGCACTCTTTCCTCTGGTCTAAAAAAATGCCCCAGTGCAGTGATTAGGGACATTGCCCTGTGTAGTGTGCTGTCTTTTGGATGGGACGTTAAACGGGTGTCCTGATTCTCTGTGGTCACTAAAGATCCCATGGCCCTTATCGTAAGAGTAGGGGTGTTAACCCCAGTGTCTTGCATATCATTATGGCCACCTAATAATCCCTAGTTTCCAATTGGCTCATTCATCCTCCCTCCTCTCCCCTGTAATTATTCCCCAGGTCATTGCTGTAAATGACCATGTGTTTTCAGTCAACTTACCTGGTAAAATAAGGGGTTGAATAAAGGGTTGAATAAATAAAAAACACAACTATTCTGTTGGCTGCTGCTACTGTACAACACATCACATAAACATAATCTGCCCTTGGGCTTAGATCTGATAAGACACACACTAACAGACTGAATCTATCATCAGCGGATGCGCCACCCTTCAATTAAAGTGTTTTTGTACAGGAGGGAGGGTTTAAGGTTTAATACACCTTGCCTGGCCGTTCTGACCCAGTGTCAGGTAGAAAGAGGTTGTAACATAGTACTTAACACAGACCCCCAGGCAACCACAACAGGGCCAGCGCAGGATATTATGCTACATCATTATGCTACATCACACGCCTCCGCTTTCCGACAAGAAAGGGTATGGCATACACACTTACTTTACACACAAACATGAAATAACCCTTAGCAAATAGTGTTCATCTTTCATTCAAGACAACTGGCATTGCCTAATCGCATGAAAATGATTAAACTACCTCTCCAAATACGGCCAATGCTGAGTGTTATACCTGCAACATTGTGTTTGTAATCACTGTAGGCCTATTCTGCATCTCCTTTGAACATAATGGATTATCTGAGGTGGAAATGAGAGGTATGTTTATTATAACCCATTGGTTAGTGATGAAAGGTCCTTATCTGGCTTGAAACTTGGGACACCTGTAATAATAATCACAACAGATGGTGTGTGAAATATTATAAAGCCATCAGTGTAGCAATAATACACAGACCAACTGTGCTGCTACTGACCTCCAGGCGTTTCACCACCTCTCCGAAGTCCTCTGTGTTGTTGTTGATTGAGCGCAGCGACATGCTCTCCCCACGCTCATAGTAGATCTTCATGGAGGCGGGGCTGCCAGAGGACCAGCCAATGACGTCGCGCGTTGCACAGTTAAAGACCACAGCCTTAGCCTCCTGATCCAATAGGATGAGGAAATCGTTGGATATGGCCAGTAGACACTCCCTCTCCGCCCCGGCTACCTGGTCCTCCGCATGCACCGGCCATGTCACTGCACCTAGGCTCCTTAGCTCTGCCCCACTGTACGGCCGTACCCTCTCTCTCCGCTTGTGAGCCAATGAGATGAAGGGGAATTTCCCCGTGGGCTCCACCGGCGTGCTGGTCACATGCCGCTCTGCCAGGTCCCGCAGGTACTCCTGTCGCGTGCGTGTCGCCATGGCACCAAACTTTTCAGACTTGTGGGCGGCGTTCTCTGCGTTGATGACCTTGGCCAGCAGGAAGTCCCTGAAGACAGTGGACTTGGGGAAGGTCACACCCTTGGGGATAGGAGGGCCGAAGGAGGGCACGTCCTGGGAACGAGTCACAGCCACGCTGGGGGAGAGAGAGAGAGAGAGAGAGAGAGAGAGAGGGGTCACTAACTAGTAAGTACACTAAAGGAGGGAGTCCTATACCCAAACTCAATGGATTCCCAGGCACTAGATCTGACAGAATTGAACAGGTGTAAGGTGTAGACTAGAGGACAGAAAACAGTAGACTAGAGGACAGAAAACAGTAGACTAGAGGGCAGAAAACAGTAGACTAGAGGGCAGAAAACAGTAGACTAGAGGGCAGAAAACAGTAGACTAGAGGACTGAAAACAGTAGACTAGAGGACAGAAAACAGTAGACTAGAGGGCAGAAAACAGTAGACTAGAGGACAGAAAACAGTAGACTAGAGGGCAGAAAACAGTAGACTAGAGGACAGAAAACAGTAGACTAGAGGACAGAAAACAGTAGACTAGAGGACAGAAAACAGTAGACTAGAGGGCAGAAAACAGTAGACTAGAGGGCAGAAAACAGTAGACTAGAAGACAGAAAACAGTAGACTAGAGGGCAGAAAACAGTAGACTAGAGGACAGAAAACAGTAGACTAGAGGGCAGAAAACAGTAGACTAGAGGGCAGAAAACAGTAGACTAGAGGGCTGAAAACAGTAGACTAGAGGACAGAAAACAGTAGACTAGAGGGCCGAAAACAGTAGACTAGAGGACAGAAAACAGTAAGAGGGCAGAAAACAGTAGACTAGAGGGCAGAAAACAGTAGACTAGAGGGCAGAAAACAGTAGACTAGAGGGCAGAAAACAGTAGACTAGAGGGCAGAAAACAGTAGACTAGAGGACAGAAAACAGTAGACTAGAGGGCAGAAAACAGTAGACTAGAGGGCAGAAAACAGTAGACTAGAGGACTGAAAACAGTAGACTAGAGGGCAGAAAACAGTAGACTAGAGGACAGAAAACAGTAGACTAGAGGGCAGAAAACAGTAGACTAGAGGGCAGAAAACAGTAGACTAGAGGACTGAAAACAGTAGACTAGAGGGCAGAAAACAGTAGACTAGAGGACAGAAAACAGTAGACTAGAGGGCAGAAAACAGTAGACTAGAGGACTGAAAACAGTAGACTAGAGGGCAGAAAACAGTAGACTAGAGGACAGAAAACAGTAGACTAGAGGGCAGAAAACAGTAGACTAGAGGGCAGAAAACAGTAGACTAGAGGGCAGAAAACAGTAGACTAGAGGACAGGAAACAGTAGACTAGAGGACTGAAAACAGTAGACTAGAGGACAGAAAACAGTAGACTAGAGGGCAGAAAACAGTAGACTATAGGGCAGAAAACAGTAGACTAGAGGACAGAAAACAGTAGACTAGAGGACAGAAAACAGTAGACTAGAGGGCAGAAAACAGTAGACTAGAGGGCAGAAAACAGTAGACTAGAGGACAGAAAACAGTAGACTAGAGGGCCGAAAACAGTAGACTAGAGGGCAGAAAACAGTAGACTAGAGGACAGAAAACAGTAGACTAGAGGACAGAAAACAGTAGACTAGAGGGCAGAAAACAGTAGACTAGAGGGCAGAAAACAGTAGACTAGAGGGCAGAAAACAGTAGACTATAGGGCAGAAAACAGTAGACTAGAGGGCAGAAAACAGTAGACTATAGGGCAGAAAACAGTAGACTAGAGGGCAGAAAACAGTAGACTAGAGGTCAGAAAACAGTAGACTAGAGGGCAGAAAACAGTAGACTAGAGGGCAGAAAACAGTAGACCAGAGGACAGAAAACAGTTTCATAGGCTGGGAAAGAAGAGCAGGGACATTGTTATAGAGTTTTCATGTGGCTATCGTTCCTCCTAGCCCCTTTTCCTTCCCAGCATAAAGGATGGCATGAGTCTTTCTATGGTCAAGGCTCTACTTAGGTTACCTACTACCCTTCCCATTCAACTCCCATTGTTGCTCCACAATAGGCCTCCTAGAGTTAAAGGAAACAAGTTAGCATGAAAGCTAACCTAGTTCTGATGCAGATGACTGACAATGATTGGCTTCCAAATCCATATATAATCCAACAATGGTGAGGAAAAGCTGAACAGTAGCACTATAGAAACCCACTGTAGGCCAGGCTCATGTAGGCTGATGTCAGAGTCCTGACAAGCCTCAGTCCAGTCCATTAAACAGATAACACAGTCATCACATGCAGCTGTGACATTACAGCCCAAGCCTCGCTCAACCAGGCAGGCGGATATAACTATACATTCAGCGCAGCTGACAAGCCAGCTACCACTGAGATGGCCACTCTCAGCCTGCCCTAGACCCCAGATCACAGAGAAGATACGTGGAGAGGAGTGGAGAGGAGGGGGCTACTCCCTATTTGTAGAAACAAAGCTCTGATCGTTATGCAATATGGCTAAATTGACCTATCTGCATTTGGACAGCATTTGATAGCACAAGATTATCACTAGGCTGTGTCCCTAGGCTGGCCACAGGCCAACTACTTCTATGTTGGCCTGAAGAGATCACTGATGCATCATTCCAAAGATCCCGTTTTCACTGCGTGTGAACAGGATACAGAGCCAGTCACACACACAATACTGATCAATATTTAAAGCTACTGTAGCAACTTTATAATCTCTGATGAGTCAGAATTCAACCGTACTATCACAAAACAGCAATATCCAATAAAACCTTGGCAAAACGTAGTCATTGTATCACGCATTATGTAATACATCACAGTAGTGCAGCCGTGTGTGTGTGTGTGTGTGTGTGTGTGTGTGTGTGTGTGTGTGCGTGTGCGTGAGAGGTCGCTGAAACTCCTGTGTCCTCAGACCCCCTTCTTTTCACACTGGTCATCAGCATCACATCTCGGATCCCCCCGACACACACCCACACACACACACTGTATATACACACACACAGTGACACAACCCCCAGACCCACCTGTTCTTGCTCCGGCATCTGACCCTTACGTTTCCCAGTTGGTCTGTTTATGTGACTCTACCAACTCCTGACTGGGCTAGGCATTATAAAAATATGTCTCCTTGAAGTGAATCCTCCTCTCCTGTCTGCTTGATCTGATCACACTACTGCAGGTACACACAGCTTTATCCAGCTAATTATAGCTGCTTCCGCCACTCGTCCAACCGCTGTTCTGTTACTAGATCTTGTGAGTTTTTACTCCTCTTTGAAATGGCATCCCAGGCTCCCAGCAATTCAGGCTTCTAGCATATCAGCGCTCTGGTGGCAGAACAGAACAGATAGGGGTTGGAACTTGTAGTGTGTTCATTAGATCCATGGGACTGAGCCAGAGGCTGGATGCTGAGAGCTGCTCTGGGTGAAGTGGAGTCTTCACTGCTTCAGGGTCCCACTCCCTACTTCATCCAAGAAGAAAAGCCAGCATTTCTCCCTCTCAGCCTCTTCTCCTTGACGACACTCGTTGGCTTCAAATCAAAAGATGTCCCCTTTAAAAAAGAACAACTCCAGCTGAGTAGGGCATCTAATCGTTGGCAGTCAGCACTGGGGGGGGTAGAGGGGTTACTGGAGGGGAGGGCTCAGAATAAATTAGCCCAACTTTGATGAGGTTTGAGCTGAGACCCAGAGCCTGTACAAGTGTTCCTCGGGGAGGGTCTGTGAGCACTGAGGGACAGAGCACTGCACGGCTGCTCAAGAATCCTCTGATTCGCTCGTCCAGCAAGGGAATCATTGACGTGTATGCAGCTAACTCCTTAAGATCACTCCAGCTCCGTTGCCCCAAGGCAGTGTGGTAGGCAGGAGGGTTGAGTGAGTGAGGGAGTGAGGTGTGGATGAGCGTGTCAGTGAGAATGCCACAGACCCCGCCTACAGCACCACACCAACAGCACCCTGCCTTTAGTACCCTGCCTATAGTACCCTGCCTACAGTACCCTGCCTACAGTACCCTGCCTTTAGTACCCTGACTATAGTACCCTGCCTACAGTACCCTGCCTTTAGTACCCTGACTATAGTACCCTGCCTACAGTACCCTGCCTATAGTACCCTGCCTATAGTACCCTGCCTACAGTACCATGCCTTTAGTACCCTGATTACAGTACCCTGCCTTTAGTACCCTGCCTATAGTACCCTGACTATAGTACCCTGACTATAGTACCCTGCCTACAGTACCCTGCCTTTAGTACCCTGACTATAGTACCCTGCCTACAGTACCCTGCCTTTAGTACCCTGACTATAGTACCCTGCCTACAGTACCCTGCCTATAGTACCCTGCCAACAGTACCCTGCCTACAGTACCCTGCCTTTAGTACCATGATTACAGTACCCTGCCTTTAGTACCCTGACTATAGTACCCTGCCTACAGTACCCTGACTATAGTACCCTGACTATAGTACCCTGCCTACAGTACCCTGCCTTTAGTACCCTGCCTATAGTATCCTGACTACAGCACTCTGCCTATAGTACCCTGCCTACAGTACCCTGCCTATAGTACCCTGCCTATAGTATCATTCCTACAGTACCCTGCCTACAATACCCTGCTTTTAGTACCCTGCCTATAGTACCCTGCCTACAGTACCCTGCCTACAGTACCCTGCCTACAGCACCACACCAACAGCACCCTGCCTACAGTACCCTGCCTATAGTACCCTGCCTACAATACCCTGCCTTTAGTACCCTGATTACAGTACCCTGCCTTTACTACCCTGACTATAGTACCCTGCCTACAGTACCCTGCCTTTAGTACCCTGATTACAGTACCCTGCCTTTACTACCCTGACTATAGTACCCTGCCTTTAGTACCCTGACTATAGTACCCTGCCTACAGTACCCTGACTATAGTACCCTGACTATAGTACCCTGCCTACAGTACCCTGCCTACAGTACCCTGCCTTTAGTATCCTGACTACAGCACTCTGCCTATAGTACCCTGCCTACAGTACCCTGACTATAGTACCCTGCCTATAGTATCATTCCTACAGTACCCTGCCTACAATACCCTGCTTTTAGTACCCTGACTACAGTACCCTGCCTATAGTATCATTCTTATAGTACCCTGTCTACAATACCCTGCTTTTAGTACCCCACCTACACTACCCTGCCTTTAGTACCCTGCCTACAGTACCCTGCCTATAGTACCCTGACTACAGTACCCTGCCTACAGTACCCTGCCTACAGCACCACACCAACAGCACCCTGCCTTTAGTACCCTTCCTACAGTACCCTGCCTTTAGTACCCTGATTACAGTACCCTGCCTTTAGTACCCTGACTATAGTACCCTGCCTACAATACCCTGCCTTTAGTACCCTGACTATAGTACCCTGCCTACAGTACCCTGACTATAGTACCCTGCCTACAGTACCCTGCCTTTAGTACCCTGCCTATAGTATCCTGACTACAGCACTCTGCCTATAGTACCCTGCCTACAGTACCCTGCCTATAGTACCCTGCCTATAGTACCCTGCCTACAGTACCCTGCCTATAGTACCCTGCCTATAGTATCATTCCTACAGTACCCTGCCTACAATACCCTGCTTTTAGTACCCTGACTACAGTACCCTGCCTATAGTATCATTCCTACAGTACCCTGCCTACAATACCCTGATTTTAGTACCCCGCCTACACTACCCTGCCTTTAGTACCCTGCCTTTAGTACCCTGCCTACAGTACCCTGCCTATAGTACCCTGACTACAGTACCCTGCCTATAGTATCCTGCCTACAGTACCCTGCATGATACCCTGCCTACAGTACCCTGCCTATAGTATCCTGCCTACAGTACCCTGCATGATACCCTGCCTACAGTACCGTGCCTATAGTATCCTGCCTATAGTATCCTGACTACAGTACCCTGCCTACAGTATCCTGCCTATAGTATCCTGCCTACAGTACCCTGCCTACAGCACCACACCAACAGCACCCTGCCTACAGTACCCTGCCTATAGTACCCTGCCTACAATACCCTGCCTTTAGTACCCTGATTACAGTACCCTGCCTTTACTACCCTGACTATAGTACCCTGCCTACAGTACCCTGCCTTTAGTACCCTGATTACAGTACCCTGCCTTTACTACCCTGACTATAGTACCCTGCCTTTAGTACCCTGACTATAGTACCCTGCCTACAGTACCCTGACTATAGTACCCTGACTATAGTACCCTGCCTACAGTACCCTGCCTACAGTACCCTGCCTTTAGTATCCTGACTACAGCACTCTGCCTATAGTACCCTGCCTACAGTACCCTGCCTATAGTACCCTGCCTATAGTATCATTCCTACAGTACCCTGCCTACAATACCCTGCTTTTAGTACCCTGACTACAGTACCCTGCCTATAGTATCATTCTTATAGTACCCTGTCTACAATACCCTGCTTTTAGTACCCCGCCTACACTACCCTGCCTTTAGTACCCTGCCTACAGTACCCTGCCTATAGTACCCTGACTACAGTACCCTGCCTACAGTACCCTGCCTACAGCACCACACCAACAGCACCCTGCCTTTAGTACCCTGCCTACAGTACCCTGCCTTTAGTACCCTGATTACAGTACCCTGCCTTTAGTACCCTGACTATAGTACCCTGCCTACAATACCCTGCCTTTAGTACCCTGACTATAGTACCCTGCCTACAGTACCCTGACTATAGTACCCTGCCTACAGTACCCTGCCTTTAGTACCCTGCCTATAGTATCCTGACTACAGCACTCTGCCTATAGTACCCTGCCTACAGTACCCTGCCTATAGTACCCTGCCTATAGTACCCTGCCTACAGTACCCTGCCTATAGTACCCTGCCTATAGTATCATTCCTACAGTACCCTGCCTACAATACCCTGCTTTTAGTACCCTGACTACAGTACCCTGCCTATAGTATCATTCCTACAGTACCCTGCCTACAATACCCTGATTTTAGTACCCCGCCTACACTACCCTGCCTTTAGTACCCTGCCTTTAGTACCCTGCCTACAGTACCCTGCCTATAGTACCCTGACTACAGTACCCTGCCTATAGTATCCTGCCTACAGTACCCTGCATGATACCCTGCCTACAGTACCCTGCCTATAGTATCCTGCCTACAGTACCCTGCATGATACCCTGCCTACAGTACCGTGCCTACAGTATCCTGCCTATAGTATCCTGCCTACAGTACCCTGCATGATACCCTGCCTATAGTACCCTGCCTATAGTATCATGACTACAGTACTATGCCTATAGTACCCTGCCTATAGTATCCTGCCTACAGTACCCTGCATGATACCCTGCCTATAGTACCCTGCCTATAGTATCCTGACTACAGTACTCTGCCTATAGTACCCTGCCTATAGTACCCTGGCTACAGAGAGAAATAAGGAGAGCCAGTAGTTACCCAAGCAAATTTATCTGGGTTGGTGACCATGCCTTCTAGTGGTTCTCGTTCCTCATTATGTTATCTACCTGTGTGAGTTCAAAACAACCACTGTTGTAGTACCAGGGGCTTTCCAGGTTCTTAGTGACCGCCAGGCCCTCTAGTGGTCTGAACACGGTTTACACTCACCTATAGCAGGTATTGTCAGAGCAGGGGCTGTGCACACGGACGATGATGAACACGTGTTGGAAGTGGGAGCGGATGGTCTTGGGGGTGAAGGGTAGCGCTCCCGGCTCCTGGAACACGATGGTGATGATGTCATTTCCAATGTGTCTCTTCCTCAGCAACTACAAGGACAAACATGGTATAACCATACAAGAATTACACTATCTCAATTAATATCCTATTCTTCAGCATGGCAGCAATAAACTTGATTAATAATTGAATCCATCTATGGCATATCATGTTATCTTAAAGCATGTCTCTTAGATATTCATGTATTATGTGATATCATAGAACCCTTCCGTACCTGTTGTTTGTTGTTGGGTGTGTAGGGCAGCAGGGTAGACACGTGGAACATGATCTCATAGTCCCTGTAGGCCGTGTACAGGGAGTGGCTGCCAGTGGAATCAGCTGGAGGAAGGGAGAGGAGCACCACAATATAAGGCCCCATTGTACTGCGACTGCAACCCAACTCTGTCCTCCAGCAACCTATCTGCTCAGTGCTTTATGTACCAGACTGTCTCCTGTTTCATAGCCCAAACAATAAGCCATGTTAGTGTAGCCTGACCAATGTCTGCCAACATAGTGTGATGGGAAAACAACAACGAGTAATTGTAGTAATACAGGTAGAGTACTATCGAGAATACTGTATTGTTGCTCAAAAATACTACATCTAAGAATGCAGCATTGTAAAGAGTATGCCACAACCAGTCTACTATAACCCTAAGAGCAGAGGTACCCATGCGCTTGCCTCTCATGACAGTAACTGATTTGGTTTTGGGTGCAAGATTACCCAGGCAGCCACCACAATTAAAATGTATGGACAAAAGAGGAATGTTCATATTCATTGAGCTCATGAATAGAGGAAGTGCCAGAAATAGCCTAATGTAATTAAGTGCATAATTGCGATGAGCTGCCATTTCCTGCTCTGCTCTCATTAGGAACATAAAGGGTGTAGTGGAGCGTGTGGGCCAGCCATTGTGTACCTGATTTAGTCCTCAATACACCAGAGAGATTTGAAAGAAAAACAGGCTACATTAAGTAAAAAGGGACTACACACATTAAAAAACTGCAAGAGACAGGAGAGGAAACCCTGTTTCCTGGATTACAGAGATGACCCCAAACCTATTGTTGATAACACACAAGGCAGATCAGAGCACCGCCTACAGCAAATATTCAGCAGACTCTACAGCTGTGAGACCTGGGGTGAGGAGGTCAGAGAGAGGGTCAGTAAGGCTCCCACACAGGAGCCTGTCATGTTACATCCTTGGTCAAATATAAAAGGCCAATCACACTTTTAAATGCACTGTCAGTGCTTTGCTTTCAATGGGAATCAATTGTGTGTGTGTGTGTGTCCCAGGGTTATTTAAACACCACTGTGTGTTTGTGTTTGTGTGTGTGTGTAGCAAGGCACAAGCCACGCCCACCTGAGAATACTCCTCTCTTTAGCTATCATTTGGCTGTGTTTGAGAAGTGGATAATCTATTTGTCAACTAACTGTCAATTCACCGATTGATTTCAAAATAAAAATTTACAATATTCATCCTATTACCACCTTTTCTCCTGGACTTTACTGTTAAGGAAAAGTGTGAAACGATGTCTGGTAAGGATGGGGGTATTGTCAGAAATTGAAGACAAAAAGGTTTTGACCCAGTTGATATGCCGATGGAGATTAAACGCACTGACACGGCAACCACATGACAAGAGAGAAGAGAAACTGGTCTACTTACAGTTAGTCTTCCCTTTGTGGGATAAAAAAAGGTTGATGTTTGATTAGATGATAACGTACACAAAGTTGACACGCAGAAAAGAAAGCCGACACAAAAAATCCACATATCTTATTCAATCACGCAATTTTGTATCTTTCCCCTATTGTCAAATAAATACGCATTGGTTAATTCTCAAGTGGGTGCTATTTTGACACAAAACATTTCTGCCTTGTAGTTAATATTCTAGATGACAATCATGAATAAGTAATGTTGCACATATTTGGGTAAAAGTCATGGTGATGTTGATAGGAGATTGTGGGGTATTTACAAATTCTCTTTGGGGTGGTACCTTAGAAATAGCTGTTTGGATAGAGCAACTTCATGCTAATTCATTTATTAATGCCCACATGTACAGTGCACTTGGAAAGTTGTATTTATTTATTTTACCAGGTAAGTTGACTGAGAACACATTCTCATTTACAGCAACAACCTGGGGAATAGTTACAGGGGAGAGGAGGGGGATGAATGAGCCAATTGTAAGCTTGGGATGATTAGGTGACCATTAGCCAGGACACCAGGGTTTACACCCCTACTATTATGATAAGTGCCATGGGATCTTTAATGACCTCAGAGAGTCAGGACACCTGTTTAACGTCCCATCCGAAAGACGGCACCCTACACAGGGCAGGGTCCCCAATCACTGCCCTGGGGCATTGGAATATTTTTAGACCAGAGGAAAGAGTGCCTCCTACTTGCCCTCTAACACAACTTCCAGCAGCATCTGGTCTCCCATCCAGGTACCAACCAGGACCAACCCTGCTTAGATTCAGAAGCAAGCCAGCAGTGGTATGCAGGGTGGTATGCTCTCATTAGGAACATAAAGTATTCAGTCCCCTTGACTTGTTCCATATTTTGTTATGTTACAGCCTTATTCTAAAATGGATTACATAAAACACTTTCCTCATCAACATTTTCCTCATCTGACTTCCTGTCAGAGCAAAAACAAAGCCATGAGGTGGAAGGAATTGTCTGTAGAGCTCCTAGACAGGATTGTGTCGAGGCACAGCTCTGGGGAAGGGTACCAAAAAATGTCTACATCATTTAAGATTGGAACCACCAAGACTCTTCTTAGAGCTGGCCGCCTGGCCAAACTGAGCAATCGGAGGAGAATGGCCTTGGTCAAGGAGGTGACCAAGAACCCGATGGCCATTCTGAAAGAGCTCCAGAGTTCCTCTGTGGAGAACCTTCCAAAAGGACAACCATCTCTGCAGCACTCCACCAATCAGGCCTTAATGGTAGAGTGGCCAGACGGAAGCCACTCATCAGTAAAGGCACATGACAGCCCGATTGGAGTTTGCCAAAAGGCACCTAAAGGACTCTCAGACCATGAGAAACAAGATTCTCTGGTCTGATGAAACCAATATTGAACTCTTTGGCCTGAATGTCAAGCGTCACATCTGGAGGAAACCTGGCACCACCCCTACAGTGAAGGATGGTGGTAGCATCATGCTGTGTGGATGTTTTTCAGCGGCAGGGACTGGGAGACTAGTCACGATCGAGGGAAAGATGAACGGAGTAAAGTACAGAAAGATCCTGGATGAAAACCTGCTCCAAAGCGCTCAGGACTTCTTGTTGGAAGGTTCACATTCCAACAGGACAGTCTCTGAATGTCCTTAAGTTGCCCAGCCAGAGCCACTTGAACCCGATCGAACGTCTCTGGAGAGACCTGAAAATAGCTGTGCAGCAACACTCCCCATCCAACCTGACAGAGCTTGAGAGGATCTGCAGAGAAGAATGGGAAAAACTCCCCAAATACAGGTGTGCCAAGCTTGTAGCTTCATACCCAAGAAGACTTGAGGCTGTAATCGTTCCCAAAGGTGCTTCAACAAAGTACTGAGTAAAGGGTCTGAATAGTTATGTAAATGTGATATTTCAGTTTTGAACTTTAAATGCTAAAATGTCTAAAAACCTGTTTTTGCTTTGTCATTATGGGGTATTGCGTGTAGATTGATGAGAATAAAAAAAAACGATTCAATCCATTTTAGAATAAGGCTGTAATGTAACAAAATGTGAAAAAAGTCAAGGGGTCTGAATACTTTCCGAATGCACCGTATATGCAAATGAGTTGTTATTTCCGAACTTTATTATTCTATCAATATAATAACAAAACATAAAAGGGCTATATATGGTTAATAAACACTTTTGGCATGTGTCATTTCAAATAAGAAAACATTTTATATCTAACCTTCAACTGAATACCTGAAGTTCCGCCATAATGTCTCGATTCCATAGATTTTCTCTCTCTCATTATACAATTTTGATAAGAAGGTCCATATTTGATGTATTTTAAAAAGTCTAAAATAGTTAAGCATCTTACTCTTATGTTGCTGTTACATTCATCACAACTGTATTTTTGACCTTTTGTCAATTTTGACTACCGTTGCTAGTGTGTGTGTGTGTGTGTGTGTGTGTGTGTGAGCGTACTCTTGGTGTCAAGCTGGGCGCGGTACTTGGTAAAGCCCTGGAGGCGGACTCTCTCCCCCAGCAGCTGTAGGAACTCCTCCAGGGCAGGGCCCGCTGTCTCATTGTTGTACATCTCCTCCTCACTGCTCTGCCCAGCCCTGCAGTACATCACCCCCACCTTCACCTGGAAACTCAGCTAGAGAGGAGGAGGGGGAGAGAGGGGGGGAGAGAGGGGGAGGAAGAGAGGGGGAGAGAGAGAAGAGAGAGTGACAGATTTCACGTAAAAAAAATGTTTGCAGTACAAAAACTATACGAGATCAGACAAGCCTACATTTATAGCATGATATAGTGCCAACATATAGTGCCAATCAAAATAGCTATGAAATATGATAACTGGCCCAATAACAGCATATAGCTGTAGCACGGCTGGTCTCTTCAGGGAGTGTTTTATGTAGTGTTTATGTATCCTCCTACCCCCTGCTCATCCAGTTTCATCAGCTGTTCTGTGACCTTGGGCGTGTTGAGGGCCAAGCGGAGGCAGGGCACATCCAGCTCTGGAAGCAGGTGCTCCAACACCTCCTTCAGGGGCAGCCCACGGGTAGTGCCATGCTTAGAGGACGAGGGCACCGCATCCTCCAGAATAGACCCCCGGAGTGTGATCAACTGGATGGAGGGATGAAAAGAAGGAGAGGAAGAGAAAGAGGTGTGAGAGGAGGAATGTGCCTCAGGAATCCCCAGTCCATGGAACTTTCACATCAAGATGGAACAAAGCGATAGCCAAAATGAACATGTCGGTTTTGCTTCCTAAACACCCTTACTTCTCCTGAGTAAGTTCAGAACTATTTATCTAAATGAATCTGACATAAAACAACAGAGAAGAACAAGGTTATGAATCAAACTTTTGGCCTGGGGGCAGATAGCTGAGGTTGGGGTTGTTCAGCAACGCATAATATGTACACAGAGTGTGCATTGTGTTCAGCAGAGGCCATGAACTCAATCACTTGCTATCATATACAGCTGGAACGGAGGGGAATTTTCTCTCCCACACTCCTAGGAGAGGTCCGTAACAAAAGGACAGTGTTCCCCAGGTTTGGGGCCCTGGGGTCCCGGGGTGTCTCACACAGAGCTGGATGGTCTATTCACCCACACCTGGCTACCTTCCAACCCAGGGAAAACCCCCAGACAACCATCTCTGGACACTCCAGGGCAGGTGCCTTAAATCTATAGCTGGGAATGTAACGGTGCTGTGTCGCAGTCCATAACTAAAATCACAACCTTCCAACTTAATGAAGCAAATGATTTTCCAGTGAAATGTGAAAGGAGAGTTCTCTATAGTGGTTTGAGGTTGTGTAGCATTGACAGGCCATGGAGACGTGAGGAGGATGAGAGCGTTTTCTATAGTTTCTTTACACAGTGCTGATCTGAGGGAACAGCTGATGCCCTCTGGGCGTCTTACATAATCAGCAGAGAGGGATGGAGAGCTGAGTTTCACCTCCAGCTAGTCTTACGGTGAAACTACCAGGAAGACAGACACAGGGGAGAGTTACTGATCTACAGAAAAACAAATCTACAGACAATCGTCGTGACTGGATTTGATAACAATTCCAGAAATCTCAATCTATCTAGCAGGATCATTAACTGCTAACGTTGTTATACGTTGCATGGTCCAGGGAGAGCAGTTGTAAAGGCCGGAGGCTAGCTGTCTGACCTCTGATGTTCTGAAGATGACCCGGTAGTTGTACTGCTGGCCGTGCTCTCTGTGCTCCTCTTGTTTCTCCCTGCGCAGACTCACAGCCACCGGACCCAGAGCCTCGTCCATTCCAAAGTAGTTCCAGTGTTCTGAGGGAGAGAGAGAGAAAATGGGAGAAAGAGAGCAAGAGAGAGCGAGAGAAAGGGAAGTAGACAGCTATGTATAAACATACACTTCATGCATTTGAATTTGGAAACTGTATTACACAGTGGGCTGTGTAGGACTATTTGTTTACGTTACACATTCTAGTGTTATAGTACTTCATGTACTGTATAATGTTTGTAACTGAATACGTTTGAGAGGGTACATAGTGTATGTTCAGCGGAGTCTATCTCACCTCTAAGGTAGAAGAACTTCCTGTAGTAGTAAGCTCCCAGGTCCACATGCTCTACGATGTAGTGTTTGCCTCTGTCACTAAGGGAACTGGGGCTGTCCTTGGGCCCCTCTAGCACTGCCACCCCAGCGTTAGTGCAGTGGGAGCTGAGGGACGACTCAAACTGACTGCCCTCGCTTCCCAGGGTCTCCGAGCCGCCACTCCCCTGTTTGGGGGCCCCGGCTCCTGCTGTGCGCCTTCCGTTGGTCCCAATCTCATTGCGGAAGCAGGGGCAGCTGAGGAGCATCTCGTTGCTCTGCTCGTCCCCGGTGCCCATGCTGGGGCTGTCCCTGGCCCCGGCACTGAGCTCCTCCTGGCTGCCAGCGGGGGAGCTGTAGGCCAGGCTCTGGGTGGAGGACACGGTGGAGGTGTTGGAGGCTGCAGCTGCAGCAGACGCCCCTGTGGTGGTGTTCTTCCTCTTCCCCGCTGCCATCTGCCTGCTCTGGATCACCTCATTCAGGTCAAACATCATGCTCTGCACGTCGTAGTGGGAGAAGCCCCTCTGGCACACCCATGGCTTGAGGGGGGTTACCCAGTCCTCTGACCGACCGTCCTCAGCATCAGAGCCGGCCCGTGGTGAGTCCGACTCCCCCCTCACGCTGCGTAGTTTACGGAATATAGACTCTCCCCCTGTCTCTGACTTGGAGCGTCTCTTTGGGGGCTTCTCTCTCTCCTTGACTCTGCTGGATGTCTGGCTCTCACTAGTCTCCTCATGTAGTTCTATGGAGGCCTGCTTGAGCCCAGCAGTCAGCAAGTCCTCTAGTCTGTCTGGTGCAGGGCTGCGCTGGTCAGGCTTGTCCCCCTGGTAGCCCTTCAGCATCTCAAAGAAGCTCTCCCCTGGCACCCCGTGCTGGTCTATAGAGGAGGTGCTGCCATACTCTCTGTGTAGTGGGGACCACTTGGCCCCTGAGGGGCCCAATTCCTCCCCACTGTCCCCGCCATCGTCCAGCTCACTGATGGTGATGTCACTGTTGCTGCGCTGGCGGATGCGGCGGATGTTTCTGTGGGAGAGGACTCTGTAGTCTGTGGGGGACAGGTAACGGCTGTCTGGGCTGTAGCTGGCCCCCTGGGTTTTACTCTTCAGTGTGTTGTGGATGCTGCGGAGCATGGATGCGTCCTGGGGGCTCATCAGGTGACCCAGTTTCAGGTGGCTCTGCCCACCTCCGACTAGGGCTGGGGACTCTGGCTCTGTGGTAGCCTGCCAGAGAGCACCCAGGTCCTTCCTCGGGGGCCACTCGGCAACCCGTGCCCGTACCCCCATTTTAGGCACCCCCGGGCCCCCTGGAGGGTGGGCGCTGTCTATGCGTGCCCCTCCGTTGGCCAGGCGGAGGTGGCGTGTGTAGAACTCGTCGATGGCTGGGATAGAGCCCCCCACGATGCGCTCCATGGGTGGGCGCTTCAGACTGGTCATGGTGCCAAGGCCAGAGCTGGTCACCAGGGCACTCAGCAGCAAGGCATGGCTAGGCTGGATGCTCAGTGTGTCTGCTACTCCACTGGGCTCTCATCTCACTCCAACTGGCTACAACCTGAAAATAGGTTTGGTATTAGAACATACTGTAAACTCAATAATTGCATACCCTCTCATTTGAAATTAACAACAACTTTCTCTAACCAGGCGAAGAGTGGAAACAGTTGGGGAATGTAAGCTGCTTAACTGGTGTTGAAAATGAAACCAATAGCTCTGGTCTGGAAAGGTAGACAATGACACAGTGGCTACCTGCCTGATAATTGGCTGTGTGCAGTGCCCTGTTACTGATGTGGCCTCTCTCATGCTCCTAGCTTTTATTGCAGACTAGCAGGCAGCACAGTGGAAAGTATTGGACTGTGTCTAATTAGTTAATCTCCCTTTGGGCCTTGAGTAAGCAAGCTAATGTTCTCCAACTTGAATCATCTGACTGACTGTGTGGGAGGAGGAAATGGCTGCAGAACAAATTTATTTCCCAAATCGAAAATCTTAATAAAAAGTTTTGCTTTTTTCTCTCGAGGCATTTGCTAAATTAGAAATGGCCTCTCTCTTTTCAGAATTCAGGGTTTTCCTGACGTGCTTTCTCCCGACATGTCCGGGGGGGTATTTATGATCGGCAGAGTCAGTCAGATAGATGCTTTTAGGAACTCCAGGACAGCCTTACAAACATGCAGACATTTCTATTCTTCAGGATTGAAAGGGATTTCTGGATTTCACAAACAGGCCTGCAGAGTCATATTTGGATGTGATTTTCGCCTCCCGGCAAATTGACACAGTAAAAAGTCACTGACATTTCAATTTCATATAATGGCTCTACTTTTCAAACCAATTTCAGCATAAACATCTGGGGAAAACATGAAAGCTCAGCCTAATCCAACCTGAGCAGAATTATGCCTTCAACCTAATCATTACATTCATGTCACAAACTCCCAAAGTAGACTATAAGGTAAATCAATAAACCAATAGAATGCACTATTAACTATTTATATATCAAGTGTTAAACAAAATGTGAGGTTTTGATCTATCAACAAATCTTGTCCAGAGTACATTATCTGATCGATATAGGCTAGTGTGTTCAGCTGGGAGGCAGGGCTCTGGTTCCCCTCTCTATGTCACTGACACTGGACTAGTGATTCCTATGAAGGCCCTTCACATGCTATGGATAGCAGGTTCACCAAATCAAAGTGCTGAGATACAGTTTACTGGATCAAACATCCTGAGCCCACATAGAAAAAAAGGCCCTTGGAAAGTCTACAGCAGAGAACTCTGATGTTTCTCCCTGGCAGATTGAGCCAATTTGGCAGCGAGACACTGGGAGAGATTACGGTTCCTCTCAGTCAGTCCTGCAGCACACACGCTGTGATCACATTAGCCACTGGCTGTCAATGCTGTGATGGGCTTGCATTTCTCCATGCCACATTCACACATCAGAGAAAACTGCTTCATACAGACACATACACTATTTCATACATGCAAAACAGTCCCACTTTCTGGGGAAATGGACATTGACATGTATGCGAATTGATTTACTTGATGAGACACCAGAAATATGAACACGTTCTCTAAGCATGTTAAGTTGAAAATGTGTCAGAAATGATTACAAGCTAAAAGAAAATCAAAAGCAGTATAAATAAATGCTTCTGCCACTAAGAATCTCCAAACACAATAAATGAATAAATAGATTTCTATCCACACAACCAGTCCATATTACCCAGGAGCAATCAGTGTTGCTACTGTAAGCCAGTGACCCCAGGGAGATGGGTTAAATTGTCACTCTGAAAGGAGTGCCATACGTACACTCTGCACCAATAGAAATATTGTGAATAAAATACAGTACATTAGGAACCAAAACAAATATAGGCTATATTCTATGGCAGGGATCAAGTCTATTTTTTTAATTCGTGGGAATACTTGGTGAACTGTTGATTTTAGTCTTTTTGTTGTTGTTGCTGAAACCTTTGGGGTTCCGGTTTTGGCCTGCGTGCCTGTCTGTTGCCGACCCGTGCACTAGAGTTCCTCCGGGGTGCCTAGTGCTCCAGGGCACCAGTCTGAGCCTCCTTCCTGATGTGCTTAATGATCTTATTGGATCTAGTATAAGTAGTGTAAATGTTTGCAGACAGATTGAGATAAATAATTCCCATTCTAAACAAACAAACTGGATATCACACTGTTTCATTGACTTTTAATCAGAACATGAATACTGCTCGGACTGATGTAGACTCGCTCTATTTCAGGCTCCATATCGAAATCTCAAAATGCACTGCGATTTGCTCCTGCACCAGACAGTCTACAAAAAGGATCAAAAATAGCATCTTAATTCATCTTAACATAATGTCATTATTGTTCATTATTCCGCATCAGTTTCACATTTGACTGTTAAGTAAGTCATATCATGAATGATGAAATCCAAGCTATAATAAATAGGGTAATGGAGACTGTGGTTGGTGGCGCTCACAGTGCATAAAGAGCAGAGGTTCCTTCCTCCTGGCTGGGCCGGGGCTGTGCAGCTGGCGCGCCACTATAATGGATGGACACTTAGCCACGGCATGGCTAAACCTTGTCCTGTTTGCACTCCGCATTTCAATCACTGCAGCGTTGGGCCCGCTGCCTGCCGGCTGCACAGAGCAGAGTCCACAGGGACAGATAAATAGAACCATAACACACACACACACACACAGCCACCGCAGCCGAAACACAGCCACAGGCCTTAATCTGGCTTCCAAAAGACATTTTGAGGGACCGGTGTGTGTGTAACATGCATAATGATATGCTCACGTTTCCTCACATAACCTCAATTTCAGACTTTAGCCAGGGGTGGGGAGAGCCTGAGAATGTGTGAGGAGAACTGAGGAGGGAAAAAACTGGGGGAAAGTGAATGAAGCTTCTGCTTCTGGCTCCCAACTCCCTATCGGTAGTGTATATTAGCATGTCAGTGGGACATGTCGAGGCACTGTAAGCCTGTTGACTAAGTGAGGTTAACTTCCTGTAATTGAGACTCTGACCTCCCAGCTGCTCCACTGGGCCTGGGGACAAATGAGTATTAGGCTGCACCACTCAGACAGAGAGAGAGAGACAGGGGTCATGTCATCACGGCTGCCACTGGGGAGACTAGGAGGGGTTGGGTTTGTTGTGCCAGCTAGGGTAATATAGCCTTATGAGTGATCTGCACAGCCAGGTGCTTTCAGTCTACTGTGTTATTAAGCAGATACACAGACCCAGTTACCAAGAACACAACATCAAAGCCACTGGCGAGAACACTTAGCACTTAGAATTTATTATTAGAATAATTTGAGATGAGAACCTTGCACTTTTCCAAGGTATTCTAAAAGCTCCTGCTAAAAGCATTTCCTTGTGAGGGTACATTCAGTAGTGTATATGTTACCCAGGCAACTCCCAGCCAGGGCTCACTGATGCCAGCTTACAATGGTGAGAGGCACACTCCTGTTGGTCGGCCTGAGCCCCATGGAGGCCAAGCTACGCCCCCATGAGAGAACCAACAACATGTCCGGGAATGCCTAGGAGACCTCTAGCTGTTTCCATGAACAGAGTGGCAGCAGATTCCCAGTGCCCTGCTTCAGTATTAACAAAGCCCCCAACAATGGAGCAGAATAGAGCAGAATCCCTGGCCTACAAGCTGTAATCACTTCAACTTTAGCTGCTTGGCCTTGTGAGACTCACTGAATGGGACTGCCTGGCCCACACCACAACTCTTAAAGAGGCATCACTCAGCCTCCCTACCTCTCCCTGTCTCCCTACTCCTCTCCCCCAACAGGCCCACTGGGCTGTGGTCAGCTGGCACAAAGTTCCCTCTGTCCTGTGGAAGACTGGGCCTCATCTCCAGTACAGAGAGGCCTTTGATAAGAGGCTGACCCTGATTGTGTAGGAGCCACTAAGAGGACCTAATGAATCACAGAGAGGAGAAGGGGGAGAGAGAGAGATGGGAAAGAGAGGTGGGGGAGAGAGAGAGATGGGAAAGAGAGGTGGGGGAGAGAGAGATATGGGAAAGGGGGGTGGGGGAGAGAGGGAGAGATGGTGTGTGCTAGAACAGTGTTTCCTATCCCTGGTCCTCCAGTACCTCCAAGTACAGTTTAGTTGTAGCCCTGGACAAACACACCTCATTCAACTCCCGAGCTCCTGGGGGGAGCCCAGGCTGTACCACAACCAGATGTGATTGGGCGGCGCACAATTGGTTGCGCACAATTGGCCCAGCTTCGTCCGGGTTAGGGGAGGGTTTGGCTGGGGTTGGCCATCATTGTAAAAAAAGAATTTGTTCTTAACTGACTTGCCTAGTTAAATAAAGGTTAAAAAAAGGTTTAAAAAAACGAATTGAGGACTTGATGATCAGTTGACAAGTTGAAATCAGGTGTGTTTGTCCAGGGTTACAATAACAATGTGTACTGTTGGGGGGCCAGAGTTGGTAAGCACTGTCCTAGAGGCATTAGAAAGGGATGAGAAGATGATAAATAATCAGAGAGATAAGCAAAGGAAGGTAAAATGGGACAATCCAAAAAAGGCCATGTCGTGTGTGAGTCAAACATTGGGACATGATGAAGTGTGTCTAATCAAGTGAGTCAAGCTCTAATCCCTGACTAACATGACATGCACCTGACACAGCAGATGACTTCTGTCTGACAGATGAGCTGCCAGAGAATGATACGCAACCAACATCACTGGCTAGCCTCGTATTCAAAAGGACTAAAACAGAAAACAAACCCACAGCTCAACCACAAACTCCTCCACAGCGAGCCAGGACCAAGAGGTCATGCACCAACTGAGCAGAGAGAATTATAGCTTTGAAAGAAAAACACTCCCCAGCAATACACTCTCTCCCACACTCCTTCCCTTCCGAGAATGGTAGGAGGAGTACAGGGAAAACGAGAGGTGAGGTATAGGTCTGAGTCAGCCACCACTGTGATGAGAGACCCATTGCTGCAGCCCACGAACAGAGCAGAGGCACGGGAAAAGACAAGGCAGTAGAGGCCCATATACACCCTCATCTTCACTCACTCTCTGCCTACTGCCTCTGTGCAGCTGGCGGCAGACTAACGCTGTCTCAACAGAATTTGTCAATGCATTGGCACGTGAAATTGTTGTGGGAAATGCATTAGATTAGCAAAAAGTAATCAACGTGAACTGTTGTTTTGAGGGTGTCAACCGCAGGATTATGTCATCGTGGTAATTCATTTTCAACATAGACCAACCTGTTGAATTGGTACTCTGGAAACAACGTCAGATCTTCAACGTTATATCCACTATCAGAGAAAAAAACAGGCTGGGCAGCACCTCCTACTGTACTGCAGGGTTTCTCAAACTCGCCCCCCACCCCCTTAGTTAAAGTACATTAAAAGTTTGATATGATTTAGTCCTATTCTTTAACGTTGATGTTTGGTTGAGATGGAGACGTGAATCCAACATGTCAATTATTCATTTGTAAACAAACTGGATATTGAATTATGTTTGGTTTTCAACGCAGCCAAATTTCACCATTTGAAGGAAATGTACACTACATGAGCAACAGTATGTGGACACCTGCTCGTCGAACATCTCTTACTGAAAGGCTTGGCTCGCAACCTGCATTCCAATTCATCCCAAAGGTTTTCGATGGGGTTGAGGTCAGGGCTCTGTACAGGCCAGTCAAGTTCCACACCGATCTTGACAAACCATTTCTGCATGGACTTCGCTGTGTGCACAGGGGCATTGTCATGCTGAAACAGGAAATGGCCTTCCCCAAACTGTTGGCACAAAGTTAGAAGCACAGAATCATCTAGAACAGGGGTGGGCAACTCCAGTCCTTAGGGGCATGATTGGTGTCACACTTTTTCTCCATCCCTAGCAAACACAGCTGATTAATCAAATTTCATTCTAGATTGAAGATCATGATTAGGTGATTATTGGAGAGTTGTGTTAGCTGGGGCTGGGGCAAAACTGTGACACCAATCAGGCCCCCAAGGACTGAAATTGCCCACCCCTGATCTAGGATGTCATTGTATGCTGTCATTGTATTCCCTTCACTGGAACTAAGGGGCCTAGCCCGAACCATGAAAAACAGCCCCAGACCATTATTCCTCATCCACCAAACTTTACAGTTGGCATTATGTATTGGGGCAGGTAGCGTTCTCCTGACATCCGCCCAATTCGTCCGTCGGACTGCCAGATGGTGAAGCATGATTCATCACGCCAGAGAACACGGCAAACATGGCGGCAAGCTTTACACCACTCCAGCCAAAGCTTGGCATTGCGCTTGGTGATCTTAGGCTTGTGTGCGACTGCTCGGCCATGGAAACCCATTTCATGAAACTCCCGACAAACAGTTATTGTGCTGGCGTTGCTTCCAGAGGCAGTTTGGCACTCGGTAGTGAGTGTTGCAATCGAGGACAGACGGTTTTAACGCGCTAGGCGCTTCAGCACTCAGCAGTCCCGCTCGTAGTTGTTTCCACTTCACAACAACAGAACTTACAGTTGACTGGGGCAGCTCTAGCAGGGCAGAAATTTGATAGACTTTGATGAAAGTGGCATCCTATGATGGTGCCATGTTGAAAAGACACTGAGCTCTACAGTAAGGCCATTCTACTGCCAATGTTTGTCTATGGAGATTGCATGGCGGTGTCCTCAATTTTATACATGGGTTAGCCTACATCTCCTTCAAATGTTAATATTTGGTTGCATTGACAACCAAACACGATTCAATATCAGTTTTGCAATACAGTAAATAGCCTATTTACTTGTCGACAGGTTAACTAATGATATGTTGGATTCAAGGCTCCAACTAAACCAAAAATAAAAGTCAATGAATATGATCAAGCCAGTGGGTCAGATGAAACTATCCAAGCATTAGATACTTGCCCTTTAAATGTTCATATTTGGTTGCGTTGTCAACCAAATATAATTCAATATTACTTATGTAATACAGTAGATAGTCTAAAGTTAAGGCCATATTACAAACTAATGTAACAGTATTTATTCAACCTTAAAATTAGTAACTCATCAATTGCCACAGTGAGTTTATTGTAACTATAAATGTCTTCCTATATCATCAGAGAAAGTGTGCATGTTCAAGATAGCATGCAAAGTTTGCAGGTCTGTGGAGATCTTCACAATTGCGATAATAATCTGCTCAGAATCTTGAACAGCATTGATCACTTGCACTATGTACTTTTAATTTAACGTGAACTGCAATCCAGGTCATTTAGTTGTGCCATTAGATGAAGCACAGTCATAACACATGAAATTGTTGTATACATACAAGATAGCTGACATTGCATTTCCTTTTGAACTTTGTTGTGGTTTTAAAATGGTTGAAAGCGCAGTGACAACACATTTAGATGACAGCTAAATCAGACGGTGTTTTTCTATTGGAATTTGGTTGTGCTTTTAAAATGGTTGGAAGCAACAAACTTCTGGCTGTCTTTATGATTGGGTGAATAAAGGTTGACATCTCCTTGATCAATGTCTCAACCGTTATTACGCACATTTCCACATAGAAATGACGTGGTTGCAGAGTGGGTGAGAATCTGACACCTGAGAGAAACACACATGCCTACCGTCGGGAAGCAAACGATACCCACCCACACCAAACCGCAGGCGGACGGGCTGGAATTACGCCAATTTCGTCAATGGAGGAAGTGATGAGTGTGTGAGCAAGAGAGGAGAGATAAAAGCAAGCCAGACAGAGTTAGAGACAGAGAGTTGATAGTACAAGGTCGAGACTGTCTGACAACAGACAGTTACAAAGAAAACCACACAAAATACCCAAAGAAGCCCAAATCCACTTTGATTTCACAATCAGTGTCAATGACATCAGCTTTGATCATGGGAATAATTTCCTCACATGGATTAGCACACCACAATAAACAGTAATTGGAGCGATGACATGCTCTACTGACCACACAGACATACAAAAGGCTTGGCATGTGAACACTTCAAAGCAGCACTACTAGCTACAGCACAGCTCACCACCACCACCAGGGCCTTCAGAGGATGCCCACCACAGTTCAATGAGCATAGCTAACCACTGACAAAGTGTGATTAACTGAACCCTACGCAACAGGACAGATCTGGAGGCCAGCCAAACGAAGACACTGTCGATATCTCTGCTAGGGCCCTCTCGCTCTCTCCTCCTCCTATCCTTGGATCTTCGCTCAACCACATTCAATTGTTTTGTGTTGTGGGTAGTAATGAGATAATGGGTGGGTGGCACCACTGTCCAAATTACATTTAAGCTCGTGGTATTTGTTTCAACCAAAAGTGGTGTATTTAGAGGTTTGCTGGAGGTTTGGCATGAAGTTGTGTTATTTTGTGGAGGGCCATATTGAACTGCCTAAATGAATAACTGAACTGGTTTTGGCTTATGTGGTCTCACTGTCCAGACTAAAAAACACTGCAAGCAAAACAGCTCTAAGATCCAATGTCTGACAAAGCCTATGTCTCACGGGGGGATTCTCTCTATGTATAAAAAGTAATTATTCATGGTCTGCTTAATCATTCTATAGATTAATATGATTTATTCACAAGCTGTCTATGTGGTTGAGTGGGTGGAGACGAGACGGTAAAACTGGTCCTATTTAATAGAGGAGCATGAGCTTTATCCGTTTTACAAAGAGGCTCAGACTTCTGAGGTCGGCAACTTTCCCCAGCCTGCTCTGTAGTATAAAGAGCAGTGAAGAGGAAGCAGAGAGAGCATTGGTGCCTGAAGAGGAATGTGAAGCATTCTAATGAGGTGCCTGGCTGCCTCTGTTACTGGCTATAGAGAGCTGCATCAGTCAGTCAGTCAGTCTGAGCCTGCTGTAGGCTGTACTTTCCCTCTCCCTGCCCTCAATGCTGGCAGCCTCTGAACTTACCTCTCCTCTCTCCCCAACCAGAAGGGTTTTCACTCCATTTGAGAGACAAGAAGCAAGGCAAGACAGGGCCACAGGGGTAATATGCTGCAAGTCACTTCTTCGTACACACACCACAGTAGTACAAAAGGTGAATGGGTTTTATTGACGAAAGGGCTCAGCAGTCTGGGTCGAATCTATCCTCAGTAAAGATTTTCTGATATTGGATATGATATTTCAAATGACCCAATCTGAGTTCTCAAAGAGACTAAATGAATCAGGAAAGTAGGTCTACACAGGTGCATCTGTCTGCAAAGTAGATTTTTGCTCCTACATCTGAAAACCCACACTAAGAACAGGTATGGGGTGGGGTGGTAGTGGTGGTGGTGGTGGTGGTGGTGGTAGTGATGGTGCTGGTAGTGATGGAGGGGGGGGGGTGATGGTGGTAGTGATGGTGGGGGTGGTGGTAGTGATGGTGGTGGTGGTGATGGTAGTGGTAGTGATGGTGGTGGTAGTGAAGGCAGCAACTCACTGCCTTCCTGAAGACAAACAATGTATACGAAATGCTTCAGTCTGGTTTTAGACCCCATCATAGCACTGAGACGGCACTTGTGAAGGTGGTAAATGACATTTTAATGGCATCGGACCGAGGCTCTGCATCTGTCCTCGTGCTCCTAGACCTTAGTGCTGCTTTTGATACCATCGATCACCACATTCTTTTGGAGAGATTGGAAACCCAAATTGGTCTACACGGACATGTTCTGGCCTGGTTTAGATCTTATCTGTCGGAAAGATATCAGTTTGTCTCTGTGAATGGTTTGTCCTCTGACAAATCAACTGTAAATTTCGGTGTTCCTCAAGGTTCCGTTTTAGGACCACTATTGTTTTCACTATATATTTTACCTCTTGGGGATGTTATTCGAAAACATAATGTAAACTTTCACTGCTATGCGGATGACACACAGCTGTACATTTCAATGAAACATGGTGAAGCCCCAAAATTGCCCTCGCTAGAAGCATGTGTTTCAGACATAAGGAAGTGGATGGCTGCAAACTTTCTACTATTAAACTCGGACAAAACAGAGATGCTTGTTCTAGGTCCCAAGAAACAAAGAGATCTTCTGTTGAATCTGACAATTAATCTTAATGGTTGTACAGTCGTCTCAAATAAAACTGTGAAGGACCTCGGCGTTACTCTGGACCCTGATCTCTCTTTTGAAGAACATATCAAGACCATTTCGAGGACAGCTTTTTTTCATCTACGTAACATTGCAAAAATCAGAAACTTTCTGTCCAAAAATGATGCAGAAAAATTAATCCATGCTTTTGTCACTTCTAGGTTAGACTACTGCAATGCTCTATTTTCCGGCTACCCGGATAAAGCACTAAATAAACTTCAGTTAGTGCTAAATACGGCTGCTAGAATCCTGACTAGAACCAAAAAATTTGATCATATTACTCCAGTGCTAGCCTCTCTACACTGGCTTCCTGTCAAAGCAAGGGCTGATTTCAAGGTTTTACTGCTAACCTACAAAGCATTACATGGGCTTGCTCCTACCTATCTCTCTGATTTGGTCCTGCCGTACATACCTACACGTACGCTACGGTCACAAGACGCAGGCCTCCTAATTGTCCCTAGGATTTCTAAGCAAACAGCTGGAGGCAGGGCTTTCTCCTATAGAGCTCCATTTTTATGGAACGGTCTGCCCGTCCCTGGAGGGGGTGCGTCACCTGAGTGGGTTGATTCACTGTTGTGGTCATCCTGTCTGGGTTGGTGCCCCCCCCTTGGGTTGTGCCGTGGCAGAGATCTTTGTGGGCTATACTCAGCCTTGTCTCAGGATGGTAAGTTGGTGGTTGAAGATATCCCTCTAGTGGTGTGGGGGCTGTGCTTTGGCAAAGTGGGTGGGGTTATATCCTTCCTGTTTGGCCCTGTCCGGGGGTGTCCTCGGATGGGGCCACAGTGTCTCCTGACCCCTCCTGTCTCAGCCTCCAGTATTTATGCTGCAGTAGTTTATGTGTCGGGGGGCTGGGGTCAGTTTGTTATATCTGGAGTACTTCTCCTGTCCTATTCGGTGTCCTGTGTGAATCTAAGTGTGCGTTCTCTAATTCTCTCCTTCTCTCTTTCTTTCTCTCTCTCGGAGGACCTGAGCCCTAGGACCATGCCCCAGGACTACCTGACATGATGACTCCTTGCTGTCCCCAGTCCACCTGGCCATGCTGCTGCTCCAGTTTCAACTTCCACCTGACTGTGCTGCTGCTCCAGTTTCAACTGTTCTGCCTTATTATTATTCGACCATGCTGGTCATTTATGAACATTTGAACATCTTGGCCATGTTCTGTTATAATCTCCACCCGGCACAGCCAGAAGAGGACTGGCCACCCCACATAGCCTGGTTCCTCTCTAGGTTTCTTCCTAGGTATTGGCCTTTCTAGGGAGTTTTTCCTAGCCACCGTGCTTCTACACCTGCATTGCTTGCTGTTTGGGGTTTTAGGCTGGGTTTCTGTACAGCACTTTGAGATATCAGCTGATGTACGAAGGGCTATATAAATAAATTTGATTTGATTTGATTTGATTTAGTGATGGTGGTGGTAGTGGTAGTGATGGTGGTAGTGGTGGTGGTAGTGATGGTGGTGGTAGTGATGGTGGTGGTAGTGGTAGTGATGGTGGTGGTAGTGGTAGTGGTGGAGGTAGTGGTGGTGATGGTGGTGGTAGTGATGGAGGTAGTGGTAGTGATGGAGGTAGTGGTGGTGATGGTGGTGGTAGTGATGGTAGTGATGGTGGTGGTAGTGGTGGTGGTGGTGGTGGTAGTGATGGTGGTGGTAGTGTTGGTGGTAGTGGTGGTGGTGGTAGTGATGGTGGTGGTAGTGATGGTGGTGGTAGTGGTAGTGATGGAGGTAGTGGTGGTGATGGTGGTGGTAGTGATGGAGGTAGTGGTGGTGATGGTGGTGGTAGTGATGGAGGTAGTGGTGGTGATGGTGGTGGTGGTAGTGATGGTGGTGGTAGTGATGGTGGTGATAGTGGTGGTGGTGGTAGTGATGGTGGTGGTAGTGATGGTGGTGGTAGTGGTAGTGATGGAGGTAGTGGTGGTGATGGTGGTGGTAGTGATGGTGGTGGTAGTGGTAGTGATGGTAGTGGTGGTGGTAGTGATGGTGGTGGTAGTGATGGTGGTGGTAGTGGTGGTGGTAGTGATGGTGGTGGTAGTGATGGTGGTGGTAGTGATGGTGGTGGTAGTGGTGGTGGTAGTGATGGTGGTGGTAGTGGTGGTGGTAGTGATGGTAGTGGTGGTGGTGGTAGTGATGGTGGTGGTGGTAGTGGTGGTGGTGGTGGTAGTGATGGTAGTGATGGTGGTGGTGGTGGTAGTGGTGGTAGTGATGGTGGTGGTGGTGGTAGTGATGGTGGTAGTGATGGTGGTGGTAGTGGTGGTGGTAGTGATGGTGGTGGTAGTGTTGGTGGTAGTGGTGGTGGTGGTAGTGATGGTGGTGGTAGTGATGGTGGTGGTAGTGGTAGTGATGGAGGTAGTGGTGGTGATGGTGGTGGTAGTGATGGAGGTAGTGGTGGTGATGGTGGTGGTAGTGATGGTGGTGGTAGTGATGGTGGTGGTAGTGTTGGTGGTGATAGTGGTGGTGGTGGTAGTGATGGTGGTAGTGGTAGTGATGGTGGTGGTAGTGTTGGTGGTAGTGGTGGTAGTGATGGTGGTGGTAGTGATGGTGGTGGTAGTGGTAGTGATGGAGGTAGTGGTGGTGATGGTGGTGGTAGTGATGGTGGTGGTAGTGGTAGTGATGGTAGTGGTGGTGGTAGTGGTGGTGGTAGTGATGGTGGTGGTAGTGATGGTGGTGGTAGTGGTGGTGGTAGTGATGGTGGTGGTAGTGATGGTGGTGGTAGTGATGGTGGTGGTAGTGGTGGTGGTAGTGATGGTGGTGGTAGTGGTGGTGGTAGTGATGGTGGTGGTGGTGGTAGTGATGGTGGTGGTAGTGATGGTAGTGATGGTGGTGGTGGTGGTAGTGGTGGTAGTGATGGTGGTAGTGATGGTGGGGGTGGTGGTAGTGATGGTGGTGGTGGTGATGGTAGTGGTAGTGATGGTGGTGGTAGTGATGGTGGTGGTAGTGGTGGTGGTAGTGATGGTGGTGGTAGTGATGGTGGTGGTAGTGGTAGTGATGGAGGTAGTGGTGGTGATGGTGGTGGTAGTGATGGTAGTGATGGTGGTGGTAGTGGTGGTGGTGGTGGTAGTGATGGTGGTGGTAGTGTTGGTGGTAGTGGTGGTGGTGGTAGTGATGGTGGTGGTAGTGATGGTGGTGGTAGTGGTAGTGATGGAGGTAGTGGTGGTGATGGTGGTGGTAGTGATGGAGGTGGTGGTGGTGGTGGTGGTGGTAGTGATGGAGGTGGTGGTGGTGATGGTGGTGGTAGTGATGGTGGTGGTAGTGATGGTGGTGGTAGTGATGGTGGTGATAGTGGTGGTGGTGGTAGTGATGGTGGTGGTAGTGTTGGTGGTAGTGGTAGTGATGGTGGTGGTAGTGTTGGTGGTAGTGGTGGTAGTGATGGTGGTGGTAGTGATGGTGGTGGTAGTGGTAGTGATGGAGGTAGTGGTGGTGATGGTGGTGGTAGTGATGGTGGTGGTAGTGGTAGTGATGGTAGTGGTGGTGGTAGTGATGGTGGTGGTAGTGGTGGTGGTAGAGATGGTGGTGGTAGTGATGGTGGTGGTAGTGGTGGTGGTAGTGATGGTGGTGGTAGTGATGGTGGTGGTAGTTATGGTGGTGGTAGTGGTAGTGATGGTGGTGGTGGTGGTAGTGATGGTAGTGGTGGTGGTGGTAGTGATGGTGGTGGTGGTAGTGGTGGTGGTAGTGATGGTAGTGATGGTGGTGGTAGTGGTGGTAGTGATGGTGGTAGTGATGGTGGTGGTAGTGGTGGTGGTAGTGATGGTGGTAGTGATGGTGGTGGTAGTGGTGGTGGTAGTGATGGTGGTGGTAGTGTTGGTGGTGGTAGTGATGGTGGTGGTAGTGATGGTGGTGGTAGTGGTAGTGATAGAGGTAGTGGTGATGATGGTGGTGGTAGTGATGGAGGTAGTGGTGGTGATGGTGGTGGTAGTGATGGTGGTGGTAGTGATGGTGGTGGTAGTGATGGTGGTGATAGTGGTGGTGGTGGTAGTGATGGTGGTGGTAGTGTTGGTGGTAGTGATGGTGGTGGTAGTGTTGGTGGTAGTGGTGGTAGTGATGGTGGTGGTAGTGATGGTGGTGGTAGTGGTAGTGATGGAGGTAGTGGTGGTGATGGTGGTGGTAGTGATGGTGGTGGTAGTGGTAGTGATGGTAGTGGTGGTGGTAGTGATGGTGGTGGTAGTGGTGGTGGTAGTGATGGTGGTGGTAGTGATGGTGGTGGTAGTGGTGGTGGTAGTGATGGTGGTGGTAGTGATGGTGGTGGTGGTAGTGATGGTGGTGGTAGTGGTGGTGGTAGTGATGGTAGTGGTGGTGGTGGTAGTGATGGTGGTGGTGGTAGTGGTGGTGGTGGTGGTAGTGATGGTGGTGGTAGTGATGGTAGTGATGGTGGTGGTGGTGGTAGTGGTGGTAGTGATGGTGGTAGTGATGGTGGTGGTAGTGGTAGTGATGGTGGTAGTGATGGTGGTAGTGATGGTGGTGGTAGTGGTGGTGGTAGTGATGGTGGTGGTAGTGATGGTAGTGGTAGTGATGGTGGTGGTAGTGGTGGTGATGGTGGGGGTGCAGGAGATTCAAAAGACATCTGGAGGTATTAACTGTGACAACCACATCTCAGTCGTGCTCTAGAGGGAGAACACTGACAGCCATTTTCCATCAAAATTCTCTGCCAACGTCTTACCCTTCCCAGCACCTTAGCTTCCCCTCTGAATTAAACACAGACAAGAGATTCATGACATGTCGCCTTGAGAGATGTCTTTGAAATTCAGATCGTTGATGCCAGTGGCACTGCCATGGTTTACTGCAGTCAATTTGTGAGGAGTGATGGGGGGCTTTCTCCACTGTTGTTTTATGCTTATTGGTGTGATTGACTCCCCTTCTACTACCTCTTCTCTACAACTTTCTCACACTCAGTGTCTTTCTCTCACCCAATGTTCGTTTAGAATAGAGGATGTGCATGCAGACTTCACATCAACTCCCTATCCAACCACCCACCTTGCACTCTGAATAGAAACGACTGTGAAACTATGTGCTGCTTTTTCCTCTAGGCCACAATACACAATGCAATCAATGTTAGGAGCCCTTGACCAAAGTTTGCCTTGCAGGGAGGATTTCGCAACCGGGCCATTCATTTGTTTTGCTAGCTTGAGCAGTTCCCAGAAGCATATGCGGTATAAAAATTAAGCAGAGCAGGATGAGCTAAAAGGGAGTGAATGTCACCTTCCTCAATGCAGTCCACAAAGGTAAATAATCCCTTCAAATAATCGGAGGTAAAACTGGACCCATTTGTGATCAAACAAATACCCTCATCTTAACGGATTTGGGGGCGGTGGGTGGATAATGCTATAGCGACACAAACAGGGAGAGATGAGCCTGAAATAGAAGTGATAGATAGCATAGCAGTATAATTAACCCAGGGATGGGGCGGTTGAATTCGTTGAGTGTCTGCATCATATAATTCATCCTCTCCAGATGCAAAGCCCTGGTGGCGAGCCAAGCACCAGCCTTCCTTCCTTCCCCCAAGGCTGCTATCAACTCGCCCTCAGATGACAGTAATTCAGCATCAAAACAATGGGGACTTTGCACTCAGGCTAAATTTCCACGAGCCTAGCATAGACTCGTTTGACTGCTACACTGAATCAACGTCAGAACCAATAATACGAACAGAGAATGCTCACTATGAGAGAATGTATGAACTGCGTTTGGGGAATCTAGTGAAAATGCAAGCAGTTAAACTAATCAACACCTTAATGACAGGCTAGTATTTCCACGATGAGGATTAGAACGGAGACATTTTGATTTTGCCCCTTCATTAGGTAGTTCAATAGATGATTGGGTGAGTGTTCGATCCAGGAGCAGTGCATTGACACATGCCTGGGACATTAAGGGCAGCCAGTGTCCGGGCTCTGTGCTGGTGCTGTATGGGGGTAGATTTGTGCTTTGTGTGCCAGTCAGCCCGTTAGCGATAATTTGGTAAACTGCCCAGTGCCAGTCCATACTGGGCCACAGCCAAAACACCAATTTTTGTCTTCCATATTGTACGCTGTGGGTCTCAGGACAACAGGGACTGAACAACAGTCCTGGATAACTGTTAAACCATGTACATAATCATACCCATTTCCCACAAAATACACAAATTAACAAAATCTCTCTTATGTCCCTGTGTGTGTGAGCGTGTTTGCGGGCTGCGCAACATCCATGCGCGCAAGTTCATGCGTGTGTGTGTGTGTGTGTGTGTGTGAGAGAGCGAGAGACAGAGAGAGAGAGAGAGAGAGAGACAGAGAGAGAGAGAGAGAGAAATGTGTGGTTCTAGTGACAAACTGCAGTATAGCAGCAAGGTCAGTTGACAGTGAGCTGACAGATTCCCTCTGCAGAGGTGTCAATATGGCACAGACCTGTGATGTTTGTAAGCCATCCAGCAGCATCCTTTCACACCATGGGCCAGGGCATAGAGGCACAGAGACACATGGGCTAAAGCACAGCTAAATGAGACAAAAATATAATTTAAATATCTTTCAATTCAGAGTCTAACAAGATACTGAGAATAATATGCTATCTACAGACCTGTCAACTCATGTACTTATAACTCTGTTACTACTAATGCTGCATAGAGAATATGTCATCATCATGTTTAGAGTATCTCTGTTACATAAACATTGCATCTGTTGCCATAACACTGACAATGAAATAACTTCATCAATCCTATCAGATGACACAAAACAACACACCTCTAGGTTGTGGGTTACACATTGCTTTCTGATAAATATTATATCACATGTATAAATCATGCCATATTGATAATAACTTTAAAAACATTTAAAAAATGTCTCTCCCCGAATAATCTTTTGCTCAGGACAGGGACGTTGTCAATTTATTGTGACTCTTTTTGACATTGGGCTGTCAGAGCTGGTTGGCTGGGTTGATCTGACTGGAGAGCTGTAGTGACAGGTGGAAACATCAGTATGAAAAGGGTCAGGAACTCACTGAGTAAACATATGATAAGCTACCATCAGCTCCCGTCTACCACCAAACACACATACAGTAAACTTCATCTCGTATTGACAGATTCTGTTGAGTAAGCCTGTGACCAGCAACATGCGGCAAGGAAGGACACACACACTAACCAAAACCTATATTGTCATTCATAAAAAAATAGATACATGTATGATCCCTCATTACCAAGAAGTGAATACGACAGACATGGGGCTGTGATGGTCAAGGCATTTTGGATGACGGTTATTGGTCAGCCAAATGACCGCGGTCGCCATTATAATAGTTTAAATAGCAAACAACAACAAAAAAGAAAACAAAAAATCATAATAATTGTGTTTTTAAAAGATGCACATTTTCTCTTTTCCTCCGCTCCTGACGGTGTGTACTGCTGAAGGGAGGGGAGCATTGCTTAGGCAACCAAAGACTTGTTTGTTTCAGCAAGGAGCAAAGATTCATCACGTTGTAAAACTGTAGAAACTGACTCAAATACCTGACCATCCTCTCTTCAGTGAGATGTTTGTTCCACACAAAAAAATACGGCTGACCCCATTTAGCCGACTGGTCGATAGGCTGTTGGTTGACCGAGAGCAGTTGCCAAAAATGTAGTACAAAATGAACGGTGTTCAAGACAACTGTCTGATTCGCTTCCGCCTGAGTGGACTAATACATTGTGAAGGCTGTGGGGATGGCATAGTCCATCACTCTAAGACATGTGCTAATGAAATTGTATATGGTTATATTATGTAACAACAATGGTGCAGCAATAACACATGCGTTATCTCTCGCATTGGATAGTGGCCGCTGTCTGAGGTCCTGAAACACATAAGTGCGCTGCTGAATTAGCTCCTTTTCCTAGACCATGTTGCTATGTGCATAATAGCAAAGTTAACCAGCATATTGGTGTTGAGAACAATGCGGCTGAGGCAGCAGCAGAATGAGCAGCCCTTATTGTCGAAGAAAAGTTAGGAGAGAGGAAACCCGAGCTAAATTAGGTCTATAATCAATAGTCTAACTGTTAAATTTAATTTGACTATTTTCTGCATAGTAGAATAATAGTGAAGACATCAAAACTATGAAATAACACATATGTAGTAATGAAAAAAGTGTTAAACAAATCAAAATATATTTTATATTTGAGATTCTTCAAAGTAGCCAGCCGTTGCCTTGATGACAGCTTTGCACACTCTTGGCATTCTCTCAACCAGCTTCATGAGGTAGTTACCTGGAATGAATTTCAATTAAAAGGTGTGCCTTGTTAAAAGTTCATTTGTGGAATTTCTTTCCTTCTTAGTGTGTTTTAGTTGTGTTGTGACAAGTTAGGGTTGGTATACAGAATATTGCCCTATTTGGTAAATTATCAAGTCCATATCATGACAAGAACAGCTCAAATAAGCAAAGAGAAACGACAGTCCATCAATACTTTTAAGACATGCAGGTCAGTTAATACAGAACATTTCAAGAATTTGGATTTTTTTTTCAAATGCAGTCGCTAAAAACCATCAACCACTATGATGAAACTGGCTCTCATGAGGAACGCCACAGGAAAGGAAAACCCAGAGTTACCTCTGCTGCAGAGGATAAGTTCATTAAGAGTTACCAGCCTCAGAAATTGCAGCCCAAATAAATGCTTCACCGAGTTCAAGTAACAGACACGTCTCAACTAGAGGTCGACCGATAATGATTTTTCAACGCCGATACCGAATATTGGAGGACCAAAAAAAGCTGAGACCGATTAATCGACCGATTTTTATATATATATTTGTAATAATGACAATTACAACAATACTAAATGAATAACGAACACTTTTATTTTAACTTATTTATAATACATGAATAAAATCTATTTAGTCTCAAACAAATAATGAAACATGTTCAATTTGGTTTAAATAGGGCAAAACCACAGTGTTGGAGAGGAAAGTAAAAGTGCAATATGTGCCATGTAAAAAAGCTAACGTTTATGTTCCTTGCTCAGAACATGAGAACATATGAAAGCTGGTGGTTCCTTTTAACATCAGTCGTCAATTTTCCCAGTTAAGAAGTTTTAGGTTGTAGTTATTATAGGAATTATGACGTGTTGACTATTTCTCTCTATACCATTTGTATTTCGTATACCTTTGACTGTTGGATGTTCTTATAGGCACTTTAGTATTGCCAGCCTAATCTCGGGAGTTGATAGGCTTGAAGTCATAAACAGCGCTACGCATCAAGAATTGCTAAGAGCTGTTCGCAAACGCAGTAAAGTGCTGTTTAAATGAATGCTTACGAGCCTGCTGCTGCCTTCCACTGCTCAGTCAGACTGCTCTATCAAATAGCAAATCATAGACTTAATCATAATAAACACACAGAAATACAAGCCTTAGGTCAAATATGGTCAAAACCGGAAACTATCCTTTAAAAAACAAAACATTTATTCTTTCAGTGAAATACGGAACCATTCCATATTTTATAGAACGGGTGACAACCCTAAGTCTAAATATTGCTGTTACATTGCACAACCTTCAATGTTATGTCATAATTATGTAATTCTGGCAAACTAATTACGGTCTTTGTTAGGAAGAAATGGTCTTCACACAGTTCGCAATGAGCCAGGCGGCCCAAACTGCTGCATATACCATGACTCTGCTTGCACAGAACGCAAGAGATTTCCCTAGTTAATATTGCTTGCTAACATGCATTTATTTGAACTAAATACGCAGGTTTAAAAATATACACTTCTGTGTATTGATTTTAAGAAAGGCATTGACGTTCATGGTTAGGTACATTTCTGCAACGATTGTGCTCTTTTTGCGAATGTGCTTTTGTTAAATCATCACCCGTTTGGCGAAGTTGAAGAAGGATGTGATTCGATGGCAAATTAACAGGCACCGCTTTGATTATATGCAATGCAGGACAAGCTAGTTAACCAAGTAATATCATCAACCATGTGTAGGTAACTGGTGATCATGTGAAGATTGATTGCTTTTTATAAGATACGTTTAATGCTAGCTAGCTACTTACCTTCCCTCCTTGCAGCCATGAGGTCATTTTGATGCTGCACTCGCATAACATGTGGTCATCCTGCCACACAGTCTCCTCGTGGATTGCAATGTAATCGGCCATAATCGGTGTCCAAAAAGGCTGATTACCGATTGTTATGAAAACTTGAAATCGGCCATAATTATGCCGGTTAATCGGTCAACCTCTATTCTCAACATCAACTGTTCAGAGGAGATTGCATGAATCAGGCCTTCATGGTGAAATTGCTGCAAAGAAACCCCTACTAAAGGACACCAATAAGAAGAATAGACTTGCTTGGGCCAAGAAACACGAGCATGGACATTAGACAGTTGGAAATCTGTCCTTTGGTCTGATGTGTCCAAATTTGAGATTTTGGGTTCTAACCGCCGTGTCTTACTGAGACGCAGAGTAGGTGAACAGATGATCTCTGCATGTGTGGTTCCCACCATGAAGCATGGGCGAGGAGGTGTGATGGTGTGGGGGTGCTTTGCTGTTGACACTGTCTATGATTTATTTACAATTCAAGGCACACTTAACCAACATAGCTAACACAGCATTCTGCAGCGATACGCCATCCCATCTGGTTTGCGCTTAGTGGAACTATACTTTGTTTTTCAATGAAAGTTTAGATGCGATCTCCATATAAATTCAAAGATGAAAAAGCCTGGAAGGAGGAGAGATGACTAGAAACGATTCGGTTGGCCATTTTATGTGTGGATTAATTGTCGGAGTAGAGGTCCTTGTGCATTTCAAGTAAAATAACTCCCAGGACAAATTAGCTAGCAACAGCAAGCTAGCTAAATAGGACAAATTAGCTAGCAACAGCAAGCTAGCTAAATAGTACAAATTAACATTAGCTAGCAAGTGCAAGCTTGCTTCTGCTTCTATAAAACAATGAGGAGATGGGAGAGGCAGGAGTTACAGCGCGATCTGCGTCAAAAATAGGAATGACTTCTACTTTAGCCCTTGGCGTCGCAGACGCTCGTTGGTGCGTGCGAGCAGTGTAGGTGCAATAATTGAATAACATGGATTTCTAAATTTATTTTGCAATGCTCGAGCACGAGACGTGTCCAGTCTGGTCAGCATGTTAGAGCGAATCCTGTTTAGTCTTAATACCGTAACTAACTTAGGCCCATATTTTTTTATACTTATATTGGCTACTGTATCAATCAATCATTCACTCATTCATGTCATCACACAGCATGAGTTCCCTCTAATTTCCACAGGACTGTTGTGCAGCCTGTCAGCCTGCACTGAGAAGCACGAGATTGAACTTTCAATGTTTCCCTCTACTGTGGGAATTGTAATTGAATCAACGCAATGTTAGCAACATTCAATGCAACATAGCTAAACAAAACAAACTATCCAAGAGATTTTATTTTGCGCAGAGCGCATTGGAGTAAGATTCTATTGCATTGGCAGGCATGACTCAGGCCCATACTATACACAGACCGGTGCGCCATAACCAATCAGAGCCGCAGTACCCCTACATACAAATAGACCATTGCTATATATGGATCTTTGCCATTCACTTTGAACTGGACTGTGTTTACAGCAAGAGTGTTTGCAAGTAGATGCGCTTGTTTTGAGGTAAAAGCGAGAGCTTCATGTAGTCATGTGTGCATTTGTTCATATTCTTTGCTAGTAAGTGAGTTAATAGCCCAGTTATAGCTAATTTCTAGTCAGGTAAAGAGCTTTTTCTGTCTTAAAGTGGCAGTGTTGTATTTTGAGACAGGCTTGAATAAGCTACTGTAAGTAGCCGTTGGGCAGAGGTTAGCATAATTTGTTTCATTCTCTGTAATAATGGAATGCATTTTATCTTGTAAAGTGTTTCTTGAATCAAACAACAACATTTTCAGTCAACTTGTCTGAAGGATAAACAGGTTCATTTCAATACGTACATGTTTTTTTCAAAAGTCTCATGGAATGTAGGCCTACATTGAACACCACACATTGGCTGCTACTGTAGGCTGAATGATATAACAGCTATTTCCAGGTTAAAATGTTATGGGATACATTTTCTCCATAGTTTTTTATGGTAGGCTTTCATTATGATCAAATAGTCACAGTAACCTACTTGGCCACTGTTATAGCTGTAACTTAAAGCAGGTGCAGCGTCAGTGTTCACAGTAAACGTGCGCCCGAAGTTACACAGAATTATCAAAAAGTTAAAGTGTGCGATCAGCAGAACAGAAATGTGCTTAATGGTGAAATAATCAGAGGGGACACTGCATGTTTCATTCATGATTTGAAGTTCAATCAAGCATTTTAGTTAATAATAAAATAAATAAAATAACAAAGAGAGCCTTGAAAAAGTTAGCATAAACAAAAATGAACTGTTTGATTTTGGAAATTGCATTCCCGAATGAATGTAACTTTTTTAGTCTTTGCTGTAATCATGGCTTAACAAAAGAAACATTACAACAGATTCTGGTATGCTTATAATTGATGTGGTGTTATTAACATTGTTCCAAATCGTCAGAAACATTTTATTGTAATCTGACAGCACCCGTGTGGCACACATAATATGCATGTAGCACTTGCTCCTTACCTTATTTTTCTTGATGTCCAGTATTTTCCACAACTAGTCATATTTATTACAGACATCTGACTTCCCCTTTACCTCCTGAGCAACCAGTAAATATTCCCCCATTTAGAGTTTACTTGTCATGTCCTCTGCATCCATTTTGCTGTCAAGGTGTTCGGAATTTGTTATAACCAATTTATTGATGCGATTATGATATGCTGTAGGTCAGGCCCTATTGGTCATGTGCATGCAATGCATACATGTGTCCCGGCACAATCAAATCAATTGCGGTTGGACTCCCTCTAGTCACTTAATTATTTCATCAAATAGTCTGCTCAAAGCATCAGATAAGCTCAGTGCATATACTGTAGTTTGTTTGATTAAAACACATAGGATGTTTCTATACATGGAAAAATACAAGTTTAAACATTTCAACCAATCAATTGGTCGAAAGAATAGACGACTCTTGGTCGACCAAGATGTGTTTTTTTTTGTCGGGGACAGCCCTACAAAAAATACAAATAATGAAAATAGTTTTAAACGGTTATGACGGTTATTTTATTTTCATGAAGGTCTTCATCCATAATCGTCGGTTACATGATTATACGGTTATTGTGCCACAAATTCTGTGGTTTTTCTAGAATAATAACAGAGTAATAGCATGTGTATGAGGATCATTAAGATACACGTCATTTAGAAAGCCTGACGCAGCAGCACAGTGAGACACCTTTTCCCCGGTAACACAGATGTCAAGGTGAAAGCCTCATTAATATCCCCTCACACCGCCAAATAGCTGCTCTGCTGCTCCCATACACTAATTGCTTCTCTACCACACAAGACGATGTGTTCTGGAAAAGATGAGTACTTTTAATTAACCCATCGAACGACTGTGGATTAACAGTAAGGGGTCTTATCCATTCAAATCTCATAGAAGAGTAAGGGCTACTATAACTCTAATGTTCTGCAAGACCATGTCGTAATTGTAGGAACATCAAGTCCTAGCTGCCTGCAGGTGCTGACTACAGGATAAATATGTTGCTGTTAAGAGTCCCAGGCTATGATGAAGGGGAGGAGAAACACTGGATCACCACACTGAGGAGCCCAGCTGACAGTGGGCTCCTCAGAAAGCAGCACACAGAAAGCTGGCTCAGTCAAAGAGCTAGATCTAACAGAATGTGGGCACCTTATTGCAGATTCACACAGCATGAAAATGCAGCAATGTGAAGTAAAATACACTACATGGCCAAAATGGTTGTATACACTTGCTTGTCGAACATCTCATTCCAAAATCATGGGCATTAATATGGAGTTGGTCCCCACTTTGCTGCTATAACAGCCTCCAGTCTTCTGGGAAGGCTTTCCACTAGATGTTGGAACATTGCTTCGGGGACTTAATTCCATTCAGCCACCAGAGCATTAGTGATGTCGGGCACTGATGTTGGACGATTAGGCCTGGCTCGCAGTCTGCATTCCAATTCATCCCAAAGGTGTTCGAAGGTGTTGAGATCAGGGTTCTGTGCAGGCCAGTCAAGTTCTTCCAAACCGATCTCAACAAACCCTTTCTGCAATATCATTCTGAAACAGGAAAGGGCCTTCCCCAAACTGTTGCCACAAAGTTGAAAGCACAGAATCGTCTAGAATGCCACTGTATGCTGTAGCATTAAGATTTCCCTTCACTGGAACTAAGGGACCTTGGCCGAACCATAAAAAATAGCCCCAGACCATTATTCCTCCTCTACCAAACTTTACAGTTGGGACTATGCATTGGGGCAGGTCGTTTTCTACTGGCACCAGCCAAACCCAGATTTGTCCATCAGACTGCCTGATGATGCATCGTGATTCATCACTCCAGAGAATGCGTTTCCACTGCTCCAGAGTCCAATGGCGGCAAGCTTTACACCACTCCAGCCAACGCTTGGCGTTGCGCATGGTGATCTTAGGCTTGTGTGCAGCTGCTCGGCCATGGAAACCCATTTCATGAAACTCCCAACAAACAGTTACTGTGCTGACATTGCTTCCAAAGGCAGTTAGGAACTCGGTAGTGTTACCGACTCGGCGGTCCTATTCTGTGAGCTTGCGTGGCCTACCACTTTATGGCTGAGCCGTTGTTGCTCCTAGACATTTCCACTTCACAATAAAAGTAATTACAGTTGACTGGAGCAGCTCTAGCGGTGCAGAAATTTGACCAACTGACTTGTTGGCAAGGTGGCATCCTATGACAGTAGTGCCATGTTGAATGTCACTGAGCTCTTCAGTAAGGCCATTTTACTGCCAGTGTTTGTCTATGGAGATTGCATGGCTGTTCGCTTCATGTTATACACCTGTCAGCATCGGGTGTGGCTGAAATAGCCGAATCTACTAATTTGAAGGGGTGTCCCCATACTGTTGTATATATAGTGTATGTAGGATCAACATATCACACTGTATTATATTAGTCTTATATACCATATTTAAATTCCATAACATTTCCTTTGCATGTGAATTATTTCCAGTTATTTATTTGAGCATGGTTCCAGTTCTGGCTTGATTCACTTTTGCTCCTATTATGTACAATAAAGCCTCAGAGTTAATCAATTCATACAGTGTCATTTGTGCAGCATTCATTCAGGCAGCATTGCATAACGGTAGCCACGCTAAATTACAAATGTCAAACCTGCATGGTGCGCTGCTGCTGACCTGTACTGCACACACTAGAGGTCGACCGATTAATTGGCATGGCCGATTAATTAGGGCCGATTTTCAAGTTTTCATAACAATCGGTAATCTGCAATCTACTAGTTTAACTAGCTTTAACTAGCTTGTCCTGCATGGCATATAATCAATGCGGTGCCTGTTAATTTATCATCGAATCGCAGCCTACTT
Organism: Oncorhynchus kisutch; assembly: GCF_002021735.2. Classification (NCBI taxonomy): domain Eukaryota; kingdom Metazoa; phylum Chordata; class Actinopteri; order Salmoniformes; family Salmonidae; genus Oncorhynchus; species Oncorhynchus kisutch. The sequence continues at coordinate 28,862,453 of NC_034187.2, forward strand.
CGCCAAACGGGTGATCATTTAACAAAAGCATATTCGTGAAAAAAAGCACAATCGTTGCACCAATGAACCTAACAATGAACATCAATGCCTTTCTTTAAACCTGCATATTTAGCTAAAATAAATTAATGTAAGCAGGCAATATTAAGTAGGGAAATTGTGCCGCTTCTCTTGCGTTCAGTACAATTAGAGTCAGGGTATATTCAGCAGTTTGGGCCTCCTGGTTCGTTGGAAGTGGAAGGCAGCAGCAGGCTAGTAAGCATTCAGTCAAAAAGCACTTTACTGCGTTTACCAGCAGCTCTTCGCAATGCTTGAAGCACAGCGCTGTTTATGACTTCAAGCCTATCAACTCCCGAGATTAGGCTGGCAATACTATAATGTCTATAAGAACAAAGGTATATGAAGGTATATGAAATACAAATGGTATAGAGAGAAATAATCCTATAATTCCTATAACTACAACCTAAAACTTCTTAACAGATTACTGACCATTTCAAATCCCACCATACCTTCTCCGCTATGCAATCTGGTTTCAGAGCAGTTCATGGGTGCACCTCAGCCACGCTCAAGGTTCTAAACTACATCATAACCGCCATCGATAAGAGACATTACTGTGCAGCCGAATTCATCGACCTGGCCAAGGCTTTCGACTCTGTCAATCACAACAGTCTTATTGGCAGACTCGACAGCCTTGGTTTCTCAAATGATTGCCTCGCCTGGTTTACCAACTACTTCTCTGATAGAGTAAAGTGTGTCAAATCGGAGGGCCTGTTGTCTGGACCTCTGACAGGCTCTATGGGTGTGCCACAGGGTTCAAATCTCGGGCAGACTCTCTTCTCTGTACAGATCAATGATGTTGCTCTTGCTGCTGGTGATTCTCTGATCCACCTCTACGCAGACGACACCATTCTGTATACTTCTGGCCCCTTGGACACTGTGTTAACTAACCTCCAGATGATCTTCAATGCCATACAACTCTCCTTCCGTGGCCTCCAACTGCTCTTAAACACAAGTAAAACTAAATACATGCTTTTCAATCGATCGCTGCCCGCACCTGCTCGCCCGTCCAGCATCACTACTCTGGACTGCTCTGACTTGGAATACGTGGACAACTACAAATACCAGGGTGTCTGGTTAGACTGTAAACTCTCCTTCTAGACTCACATTAAGCATCTCCAATCCAAAATTAAATCTAGAATCGGCTTCCTATATTGCAACAAAGCATCCTTCACTCATGCTGCCAAACATACCCTCGTAAAACTGACCATCCTACCGATCCTCGACTTCGGTGATGTAATCTGTAAAATAGCCTCCAATACTCAACAAACTGGATGCAGTCTATCACAGTGCCATCCGTTTTGTCACCATACACTACCCACCATTGCGACCTGTACTCTCTCGTTGGTTGGCCCTCGCTTCATACTCGTCGCCAAACCCACTGGCTACAGGTTATCTACAAGTCTCTGCTAGGTAAAGCCCCACCTTATCTCAGCTCACTGGTCACCATAGCAGCACCCACTCGTAGCACATGCTCCAGCAGGTATATAGCACTGGTCACCCCCAAAGCCAATTCCTCCTTTGGTTGTCTATCCTTCCAGTTCTCTGCTGCCCATGACTGGAACGAATTGCAAAAATCTCTGAAGCTGGAGACTCACATCTCCCTCACTAGCTTTAAGCACCAGCTGTCAGAGCATTTTACAGATCACTGCACCTGTACTTAGCCTATCTGTAAACAGCTCATCTATCTACCTACCTCATTTTTTTTATTTTTTTATTTTACCTTTATTTAACCAGGTGGGCAAGTTGAGAACAAGTTCTCATTTACAATTGCGACCTGGCCAAGATAAAGCAAAGCAGTTCGACAGATAAAACGACACAGAGTTACACATGGAGTAAAAACAAACATACAGTCAATAATGCAGTATAAACAAGTCTATATACAATGTGAGCAAATGAGGTGAGAAGGGAGGTAAAGGCAAAAAAAGGCCATGATGGCAAAGTAAATACAATATAGCAAGTAAAATACTGGAATGGTAGTTTTGCAATGGAAGAATGTGCAAAGTAGAAATAAAAAAATAATGGGGTGCAAAGGAGCAAAATAAATAAATAAATAAAAATTAAATACAGTTGGGAAAGAGGTAGTTGTTTGGGCTAAATTTTAGGTGGGCTATGTACAGGTGCAGTAATCTGTGAGCTGCTCTGACAGTTGGTGCTTAAAGCTAGTGAGGGAGATAAGTGTTTCCAGTTTCAGAGATTTTTGTAGTTCGTTCCAGTCATTGGCAGCAGAGAACTGGAAGGAGAGGCGGCCAAAGAAAGAATTGGTCTTGGGGGTGACTAGAGAGATATACCTGCTGGAGCGTGTGCTACAGGTGGGAGATGCTATGGTGACCAGCGAGCTGAGATAAGGGGGGACTTTACCTAGCAGGGTCTTGTAGATGACATGGAGCCAGTGGGTTTGGCGACGAGTATGAAGCGAGGGCCAGCCAACGAGAGCGTACAGGTCGCAATGGTGGGTAGTATATGGGGCTTTGGTGATAAAACGGATTGCACTGTGATAGACTGCATCCAATTTGTTGAGTAGGGTATTGGAGGCTATTTTGTAAATGACATCGCCAAAGTCGAGGATTGGTAGGATGGTCAGTTTTACAAGGGTATGTTTGGCAGCATGAGTGAAGGATGCTTTGTTGCGAAATAGGAAGCCAATTCTAGATTTAACTTTGGATTGGAGATGTTTGATATGGGTCTGGAAGGAGAGTTTACAGTCTAACCAGACACCTAAGTATTTGTAGTTGTCCACGTATTCTAAGTCAGAGCCGTCCAGAGTAGTGATGTTGGACAGGCGGGTAGGTGCAGGTAGCGATCGGTTGAAGAGCATGCATTTAGTTTTACTTGTATTTAAGAGCAATTGGAGGCCACGGAAGGAGAGTTGTATGGCATTGAAGCTTGCCTGGAGGGTTGTTAACACAGTGTCCAAAGAAGGGCCGGAAGTATACAGAATGGTGTCGTCTGCGTAGAGGTGGATCCCCATCCCTCATCCCCATACTGGTATTTATTTATTTATTTTGCTCCTTTGCACCCCAGTATCTCTACCTGCACATTCATCTTCTGCCGATCTAGTATTCCAGTGTTTAATTGCTATATTGTAATTACTTCGCCACCATGGCCTATTTATTTCCTTAACTTACCTCATTTGCACTCACTGTATATAGACTTTTTGTCTTCTTTTGTTCTACTGTATTATTGACTGAATGTTTTGTTTATTCCACGTGTAACTCTGTGTTGTTCTATGTGTCGAATTGCTACGCTTTATCTTGGCCAGGTCGCAGTTGCAAATGAGAACTTGTTCTCAACTAGCCTACCTGGTTAAATAAAGGTGAAATAAAAAAAATTAAACTGGGAATATTGAAGACTTATGTTAAAAGGAACCACTAGCTTTCATATATTCTTATGTTCTGAGCAAGGAACTTAAACGTTAGCTTTTTTACATGGCACATATTGCACTTTTACTTTCTTCTCTAACACTGTTTTTGCCTTATTTAAACCAAATTGAACATGTTTTATTATTTATTTGAGACAAAACTGATTTTATTTATGTATTATATGAAGTTAAAATAAAAGTGTTCATTCAATATTGTTGTAATTGTTGTTATTACAAATATATATACTGTATAAAAAAAAACGGCAGATTAATCGGTATCGGCTTTTTTTGGTCCTCCAATAATTGGTATCGGCGTTGAAAAATCATAATCGATCGACCTCTAGCACACACACTACACTGTAGCTCACACTGTAGACAACTCTGGAACAGTGCTGATCAAAAATAATTTCCATACAAGCCAGAACTGATCTATCTACACAAGACCTAGGGTGGAGCGCTTCCCTATACCCATCAAAAAGAAACTGAAAAATACAGAGAAGTCATTCACAGACAAAAACACCAAAAGGCCTACAGATTAGCATATACTTTATTGGGCTGACAACGTGTAACAGTTGTTCCAATTTTTCCATTGTAGTCTTGGTTCAAGGGACTCAGGAAAAAGCGGAATGCAATTAACACGCCCCACTCATACCCCCACCTCGCTCTAATCAAGGCTCAGAATCCCCAGAAGTCTTGAAGGAAAAAACATGCTGAGGTTTGAGCTCTGTGTGATCCTTAATTTGCATTTGTACAATAACAGGAGTGTCACACACACACACACACACACACACATTGCATCAGAGCTGTGGAGGGAGCGTCAACCTGGTTCACTGCAGACATAGTGACGTCTGCAGTGGTTAACTAACAACATATCAAAGTTAAGGTTATCCGTGTTGTTTACAGGGAACCAAATGGAGCAGAAGGGTGAGAGGCCATGGTGTGCAGGTGCAGGGGGTTTTGATTCCAACAGTACTTGATCCCTTGTGACTTCTGCTAATTAGCATTCAAGGCAGGGAGCCACCCCACATAAAAACTATTCCACCAGCCACAAAAGGCCCATGTCATAACGGATCCTCCCTGCCTCTAATTGAGCAATAATGGCAGGCAGGCTTTTATGTGATACCTTGCACTGCAGACTGCACACCTCTTTGCCATGCAGTCCATCCTTAGGTAATGTATTGTAGCAGATGACCACCCTTCAACTCAGCACTTGCTACCGTAACTAAGGGAGAATATAATGGTACACCCTTATTTAGATATGAGACACAGTGCCACCGTTTCAATTGCCATTTCCATAGATCAGATCTAGAGTTAGTCTAGTAGTCTAGCTCCTTGTCCTTGGCTTCAAGAGCAACATCATAAAAAACAGACCAAATCTGTCAAAAGTGTATTGCTATTTATTGCTGAGAGGATGAGCTTCCAAATAGGCCTCCATCCAGCAGCTTTGGATTTGGGGAGTTGATGTATGTATCTCATTCCAGCAGCAAAGCTGTAGCCAAGGTACCCAGGAATACATAAATGAAATACACAGGAAACAGGCTGGGAGGAAAGCCTGGAAAAGCAGCAGTCATGTTTGTTATTGGTCGGGCCCAATCTGCTCTCTCCACCTAGGGACAGATGGAAAGTGTCTCTCTCCAGCAGTTAAGCTGTCCCACTCACTCCCTATGAGTTTATCTAGTCAGAAAGTAGGCAAGGCACTCATGTGTTACCAATTTCTACTACTCCTAATCTATGAGGTTGAGTCACTGTGAACCACAAAAGTGAAAAAGTAACACAGAAAGAGAAGGGTGATCCTTGAAGGGTGGGACGCATGAGTTTTTACTAGGGCTGTCCGCGACCCCAAAAAATCTAAGTCAACCGAAAGTCGTCTGACCAATCGATTGGTCATGTATTTTTCTATATATAGACAGGGGTTCTTAAACCTTTTCGGCCTGGGACCCAAATTAGAAATTCTGTGTTTTCCTGGGACCCAAGCTTAGGAAAATATGCAACTATACGTAAATATCAGTACACTTAATTGCCCTTATGGCAAAAAAAAAGGTTACCCATAAATATATTTTCATGCTTATTTCCCCCATTAAAAACACTCTTATATTTCTGTCTAGGTTGGAACTGTTGCTGTTAAAATACAATATATAATTTCAATTCTGAACTGGAAAAAACGGATTGATCACATCACAGAGATGAATAACAGAACACACACAGGCTTTTTGATCGTGCAACACTCAGTAACAGTACAGATGAAAAATTATCAGGCCTAATGTACATCTTACTGTATAAATTATTGTTGAAAGAAAGTCTAGGTAGGAACTGTTGCTATTAAAATACAATACATATGTTTTTATTCTGAACTGGAATAAACTGATTGATAACATCACACAGATTTAGACCAGAAAACACACACACACATTCCTAATGAGAGGTGTGCGGCTGGTTGAAGTTTTCAACAAGCATGTCTATTCGGGGCTCAGTTTTTGACAGTACAACTCTGAGGTCATGCTCAGCATTGAGACTCTTTCTGTACTTGAGAACCCTGACTTCCCAAATTGGATCAGAACATCTACTTCTTTCTAAGTTAGGCAGGAGACCACTTCCTGCTGTAGATGAGCAACCCAGAACTGTGTGTGTGTGAAGCATCTTGCTTCAATCAGTTTATTCCAGTTCAGAATAAAATTGATTACTTGTATTTTAATAGCAACAGTTCCAACCTAGACTTGTTCTCAACAATAATTTCTACAGTTAAATGTACAGTAGGCATGATCATTTTTCATCTTCATCTGTACTGTTTCTTAGGTTTGCACTATCAGTAGCTAGCTAGCTTGCTTTGGCTAACGTTAGCTATTAGCTGTGTAATGTTACAAGGCCAGGGGATTGTTTGAAAGAGAAACTCACATGTACTACTATGAGAGATAGTACTCCCTTATTTCTGCTTATAAAATGACAACAATGCCTTGCTAGCTGACTTACTTTTCCACTGTGGAAGCACTGTTTCCTGAAGCATTCTGCCCTGTTCTGAAATAACTCCCTGGGTTTACCGTCATGTTGTGCCTGGAAGATTAGTTCAGGACGTGTCATTTTATTAATTTGTTTGTTTTTGAGAGACTCATTAGTAAGCACTTCCCCAAACAAAACACATTGTGTGCGCTCCTTATTATTTCTCAGTTTGTATGAAAGAGACAGAAAGTCATCATTGTATTTGCGTTTCATGACGATTGACCTCAGTCAGAACTTGTGGCTAGCATGAGTCTATTTCATGACAGCGGTGAGTGTTGGCAAGTGGAAATAACAAGTTAGTGGTTTGAACGACAGCGCTGCAGCGTGTGGGTCGCAGAGGGATCTTCAAGTAACTGCAGAAAAAATATCCGTTAAACCGCGAAGCACACGGGCATCTCCCTCTACCTCTCCCACAGCTGCCAAACTGAGCAGAGACCGCTGCTAAGCAGAGTGCACTGAACTGAGAGCGCAGTTGCACTTGGCCAAATCAATTCCAGCAATTAATGAAGTTATTATACATTTATGTCGTGACCCACCATTAAAAGGTCTGCGACCCACTTTTAAGAAACGCTGCCCTAGGCATTTAAAACATTGTATGGATAGGCGTACCGTCAACGGGACAGTTGTAAATCATGCAGCGCCTTGTGTCACGATCACAGATTTTAGAGAAACAACAAATGTCGGTACATATAAGAGTCTTATATCAGCTGAAGGCTTAAATTCTTGTTAACATAACTGCACTGTCCAATTTACAGTAGCTATTACTGCGAAAAAAGTGCCATTCTATTGTTTGAGGAGAGCTCCTAACAACACTTTTTTTCACCAGGATAGGTTTGATAAATTCACCTCTGAAGGTGAAATGTGTACTTATATTTATTTATTTTTATTTTTATTTCACCTTTATTTAACCAGGTAGGCTAGTTGAGAACAAGTTCTCATTTGCAACTGCGACCTGGCCAAGATAAAGCATAGCAGTGTGAGCAGACAACAAAGAGTTACACATGGAGTAAACAATTAACAAGTCAATAACACAGTAGAAAACAAAGGGGGAGTCTATATACAATGTGTGCAAAAGGCATGAGGTAGGCAAATAATTACAATTTTGCAGATTAACACTGGAGTGATGAATGATCAGATGGTCATGTACAGGTAGAGATATTGGTGTGCAAAAGAGCAGAAAAGTAAATAAATAAAAAAAGTATGGGGATGAGGTAGGTGAAAAAGGGTGGGCTATTTACCAATAGACTATGTACAGCTGCAGCGATCGGTTAGCTGCTCAGATAGCTGATGTTTGAAGTTGGTGAGGGAGATAAAAGTCTCCAAATTCAGCGATTTTTGCAATTCGTTCCAGTCACAGGCAGCAGAGTACTGGAACGAAAGGCGGCCAAATGAGGTGTTGGCTTTAGGGATGATCAGTGAGATACACCTGCTGGAGCGCGTGCTACGGATGGGTGTTGCCATCGTGACCAGTGAGCTGAGATAAGGCGGAGCTTTACCTAGCATGGACTTGTAGATGACCTGGAGCCAGTGGGTCTGGCGACGAATATGTAGCGAGGGCCAGCCGACTAGAGCATACAAGTCGCAGTGGTGGGTGGTATAAGGTGCTTTAGTGACAAAACGGATGGCACTGTGATAGACTGCATCCAGTTTGCTGAGTAGAGTGTTGGAAGCCATTTTGTAGATGACATCGCCGAAGTCGAGGATCGGTAGGATAGTCAGTTTTACTAGGGTAAGCTTGGCGGCGTGAGTGAAGGAGGCTTTGTTGCGGAATAGAAAGCCGACTCTTGATTTGATTTTCGATTGGAGATATTTGATATGAGTCTGGAAGGAGAGTTTGCAGTCTAGCCAGACACCTAGGTACTTATAGACGTCCACATATTCTAGGTTGGAACCATCCAGGGTGGTGATGCTAGTCGGGCATGCGGGTGCAGGCAGCGACCGGTTGAAAAGCATGCATTTGGTTTTACTAGCGTTTAAGAGCAGTTGGAGGCCACGGAAGGAGTGTTGTATGGCATTGAAGCTTGTTTGGAGGTTAGATAGCACAGTGTCCAAAGACGGGCCGAAAGTATATAGAATGGTGTCGTCTGCGTAGAGGTGGATCAGGGAGTCGCCCGCAGCAAGAGCAACATCATTGATATACACAGAGAAAAGAGTCGGCCCGAGAATTGAACCCTGTGGCACCCCCATAGAGACTGCCAGAGGACCGGACAGCATGCCCTCCGATTTGACACACTGAACTCTGTCTGCAAAGTAATTGGTGAACCAGGCAAGGCAGTCATCCGAAAAACCGAGGCTACTGAGTCTGACTCTGTAATATGGTGATTGACAGAGTCGAAAGCCTTGGCCTTGGCCAGGTCGATGAAGACGGCTGCACAGTACTGTCTTTTATCGATGGCGGTTATGATATCGTTTAGTACCTTGAGTGTGGCTGAGGTGCACCCATGACCGGCTCGGAAACCAGATTGCACAGCGGAGAAGGTACGGTGAAATCTTGCTCTTATTTATCATCCAAATGGTACCAAAGATAACATGAAGTGTCGTTTTGGTAGATACAATTATTTTTCATATATATAGCATGCACGGTCAATTTTGTATTTCCACTCGTTCAATTTGCAAAGAAAGGAATCTGTGAAAATCTAAGCCTAAACGTTGTTTCATCCAGTCAAATCACATTCGTATGTATTCCTCAGAGATACTAGAATGCAACCAGACTTCACTATATCATTAGGGGTGTAGTATATCCTATAAGACACCACTTATAAGATGGCTACTAATACTGGAAAAGTCCAAGTATACAGATTTGACGATATTCTTGCAGAAAAAGTAACCGGAAGGTTGCAAGTTCAAACCCCCCAGCTGAGGTACAAGGTACAAATCTGTCATTCTGCCCCTGAACAGGCAGTTAACCCACTGTTCCTAGGCAGTCATTGAAAGTAAGAATTTGTTCTTTATTGACTTGCCTAGTTAAATAAAGGTAAAATAAAAATTCACAATTTGCCCAAATGTACCTGGGTGACTTCACACGCATGTAGTTTGCTCATACTTCAAGGTATCCGTCTGAAACTTTGTACATACACTGCTGCCATCTTGTGGACACCATCGGAATTACAACCAGAGTGATGGCTAGAAGTGGGACCTTTCTGTTGCATTTCAAAGATGGTGGTAGGAAAAAAATAACGTGTTTTTTCCTTTGTATTTTCTTCTACCAGATCTATTGTGTTATATTTCCCTACTTCAAAGTGTTTCCTTTCAAATGGTACCAATAATATACATCCTTGCTTCAGGGCCTGAGCTACAGGCAGTTAGTATGTCATTTTAGGTGAAAATTGAAAAAAAGGGGGCTATCCCTAATGAATAAAATCAACTATATGCATTGAACTTTTCTGATGCTTTAATAAGCGTACTGTTTGATGAAATAAGACACAAATGACTCAAGAGGGAGCCAGATATCAACCAGAAGAAAAAACCTTGACCTTTCCCGACCCTCGTTCTCCCGGTCCTAATGTCTTTTAGATTCTGTTGCCGGTACGCAAGGAGTGATACAAACCTTAACTTCTATTGCCAACTATGTAAAAAATAGCCTATAAAGCCAACAAATACAAACATTGCAGCCTGCAGGTAGAAAACATCCTTAAAAAAATAAATATCCTATAAATCACATTGACTACGTATGGCCTGTCTGCAACCAACTTGAAACATTGTAACTATCAACTTTGGTCTGGCCAAAAGCTCATAATTGCAAACTTGCAACATTGTATACAATATTCTGAGCCCTCAGAGATTCCTGCTCTAGTGAGCTTGGGACAGAAATAGCTGTAGGCTATTTGCGCAAGGCATAAGAGGTAATCAGGTAAGCCTATATTATGATGTTTCCTCTGGATCAGAGCATGACATTATTCCCTTTCACGCTGAGTGGTTTTCAAAAGGGAGAGAGCTGGAAAGATTTTTCAAATACATTAAGAATGACAATATTCCTTAAATGTATGTAAAAACAGACTTTGTTTGCTTGCTGCTTGAGGTGAAGAAAACATTACTTTGAGAAGCTCCACAGCTCATTAGTGGTGGTGCGTTAATTAAGACAATCAGAAATACTATCAGATCCCCAAAGGGGAACATTTATATGCCAACATTTGCTCGCAGGACAGGTAGTTATAGGCCAACTTCTAGGGGTAATCAGGTGCGCGTCCTCACACAACATTGACAGGAGCGCTCCAAACAAAAATGGACAAAACTTGTAAATGGAAAGAATTAAACCAAAACTTGTTTCTCACAAGTGTAGCATTGGTTGTGCGCTCTGCGAACAACATGTCCACTCTGACAAAGAGAACGGAAAATACTGGAATAATATTATATTCAATGCATTAAACAGACATTACCGTAACAAAAACAAACACTGTATCTTAGAAATTATACGAATTAACGGTAAACGTACTACTGGTGATATATAGTGCATTTGGAAAGTATTCAGAGCCTTAAACTTTTTCCACATTTTGTTACGTTTCAGCCTGATTCTAAAATGGATGAAATTACATTTTATCCTCATCAATCTACAGAAAAAAACACGAAAAAAACGCTAAAACAGTTTAGATTTTTTTGCAAATGGATTAAAAATAAATTTAAAAAATACCTTATTTACATACACTACTGGTCAAAAGTTTTAGAACACCTACTCATTCAAGGCTTTTTCTTTATTTTACTATTTTCTACATTGTAGAATAATAGTGAAGACATCAAAACTATGAAATAACTTATATATAGAATCATGTAGTAGCCAAAAAAGGGTTAAAAAAAACAAAATATATTTTATATTTGAGATTCTTCAAATAGCCACCCTTTGCCTTGATGACAGCATTCAAATCAAATCAAATGTTATTTGTCACATACACATGGTTAGCAGATGTTAATGCAAGTGTAGCGAAATGCTTGTGCTTCTAGTTCCGACAATGCAGTAATAACCAACGGGTAATCGACCTTATACACACAAGTGTAAAGGGATGAAGAATATGTACATAAAGTTATATGAATGAGTGATGGTACAGAACGGCATAGGCAAGACGCAGTAGATGGTATCGAGTACAGTATATACATATGAGATGAGTAATGTAGGGTATGTAAACATATAAAATTGGCATTGTTTAAAGTGGCTAGTGATACATGTATTACATAAAGATGGCAAGATGCAGTAGATGGTATAGAGTACAGTATATATATATGAGATGAGTAATGTAGGGTATGTAAACATTACGTTAAGTGGCATTGTTTAAAGTGGCTAGTGATACATTTTTTACATAAATTTTTCCATTATTAAAGTGGCTGGAGTTGAGTCAGTATGTTGGAAGCAGCCACTCAATGTTAGTGGTGGATGTTTAACAGTTTGATGGCCTTGAGATATAATCTTTTTTTCAGTCTCTCGGTCCCTGCTTTGATGCACCTGTACTGACCTCGCCTTCTGGATGATAGCGGGGTGAACAGGCAGTGGCTCGGGTAGTTGTTGTCCTTGATCATCTTTATGGCCTTCCTGTGACATCGGGTGGTGTAGGTGTCCTGGAGGGCAGGTAGTTTGCCCCCGGTGATGCGTTGTGCAGACCTCACTACCCTCTGGAGAGCCTTACGGTTGTGGGCGGAGCAGTTGCCATACCAGGAGGTGATACAGCCCGATAGGATGCTCTCGATTGTGCATCTGTAAAAGTTTGTGAGTGCTTTTGGTGACAAGCCGAATTTCTTCGGGCTACTGAGGTTGAAGAGGTGCCGCTGCGCCTTCTTCACCACGCTGTCTGCGTGGGTGGACCAATTCAGTTTGTCCGTGATGTGTACGCCGAGGAACTTAAAACTTACTACCCTTCTCCACTACTGTCCCGTCGACGTGGATAGGGGGGTGCTCCCTCTGCTGTTTCTCCTTTGTTTTGTTGACGTTGAGTGTGAGGTTATTTTCCTGACACCACACTCCGAGGGCCCTCACCACCTCCCTGTAGGCCGTCTCGTCGTTGTTGGTAATCAAGCCTACCACTGTAGTGTCGTCTGCAAACTTGATGATTGAGTTGGAGGCTTGCATGGCCACGCAGTCATGGGTGAACAGGGAGTACAGGAGAGTGCTCAGAACGCACCCTTGTTGGGCCCCAGTGTTGAGGATTAGCGGGGTGGAGATGTTGTTACCTACCCTCACCACCTGGGGGCGGCCCGTCAGGAAGTCCAGTACCCAGTTGCACAGGGCGGGGTCGAGACCCAAAGTGAGTCCTACACGGCGGTAGTCGTTTAGCTCAGTTACCTTAGCTTTCTTGGGAACAGGAACAATGGTGGCCCTCTTGAAGCATGTGGGGACAGCAGACTGGGATAAGGATTGATTGAATATGTCCATAAACACACCAGCCAGATGGTCTGCGCATGCTCTGAGGACGCGGCTGGGGATGCCGTCTGGGCCTGCAGCCTTGCGAGGGTTAACACGTTTAAATGTTTTACTCACGTCGGCTCCAGTGAAGGAGAGTCCGCAGGATTTGGTAGCGGGCGGTGTCAATGGCACTGTAGTGGGAGCAAGACATCCTGGTCCGCGACGGGGCTGGTTTTCTTTTTATAATCCGTGATTGACTGTAGACCCTGCCACATACCTCTTGTGTCTGAGCCGTTGAATTGCGACTCTACTTTGTCTCTATACTGATGCTTAGCTTGTTTGATTGCCTTGCGGAGGGAATAGATACACTGTTTGTATTCGGCCATGTTTCCGGTCACCTTGCCCTGATTAAAAGCAGTGGTTCGCACTTTCAGTTTCACGCCAATGCTGCCATCAATCCACGGTTTCTGGTTTGGGAATGTTGTAATAGTTGCTGTGGGTACGACATCGCAGATGCACTTGCTAATAAACTCGCTCACCGAATCAGTGTATTCGTCAATGTTGTTGTTTGACACAATGCGGAACATATCCCAATCCACGTGATCGAAGCAATCTTGAAGCGTGGAATCAGATTGGTCGTACCAGCGTTGAACAGACTTGAGCACGGGAGCTTCCTGTTTTAGTCTCTGTCTATAGGCAGGGAGCAACAAAATGGAGTCGTGGTCAGCTTTTCCGAAAGGAGGGCTGGGGAGGGCCAGGGTTTTACCAGCCCTGGTAGCACAATCAATATGCTGATAGAATTTAGGGAGTCTTGTTTTCAGATTAGCCTTCTTAAAATCCCCAGCTACAATGAATGCAGCCTCAGGATGTGGTTTCCAGTTTACAAAGAGTCAAATAAAGTTTGTTCAGGGCCATCGATGTGTCTGCTTGGGGGGGAATATATGGGGCTGTGATTACTATCTAAGAGAATTCTCTTAGATAATGCCAAGAGAAATTTGCCTACTTTCAAAGGCACTGTATGTAATTGGGAATTGATAGACTAACAATCAAACGCAAACAATTTACACAATGAAGTTATGAAACAATGAATGTGCACAAATTGGTGGAAGAGAGCGCATTCTGGAGGGAGATGTGCATTGTGCAGCCACACTCACCTTCTTCTTGGACTGTGCCATCACCGCGGTCTCGGCAATGGATTAGTCTCGGCCTCCGCAATGGATTAGTTCACTGAGGTGTGCGCGAATAAGACAGGTGTCTCGTGTGCCATAAAAATAAATAAATATATACGGTACTGCTTGACTAAAACAATCGGCCAGTCGACTAATTGGGGTCAGCTCTAGTTTTTATTCACCAACGTAACAACACAGAGTGGTCAAAAACGTACTAACTCAGTTGTCGTCACGATCTGGTGACCTATAACTACAAACATAATTATGTTTATTATGAATTTATTTCCAGATATCTTCTAAACGACCCACAATGCATCATCATATGGAGAATCTACTTTACGTTAGCTAGCTCGAGCTGGCTGACATTAGCCACTAGCCATGCAGACCTAGTGTTGGCAGTGGTGAGCTACAATCCACCAATCACGAGGTGGTGTGATGTAAACAACCAATCAGATTCCCTACACGTGGGGGCATTATCTCTGTGAAGTAGGCTAGCAGAGTTTTCCAACCTTGGATTAGTAGTAGCGCACTACAGTAGCTGAGTTACTGTGCTGTTGTGATCATTTCCATCTGACTGGGGACTTCCTCCAATCAACGTCTTATTGTAGGACTCTTCCCCTTATCTCCTGTGATGCGCCTCTAGATTATTGCCTCTGGAATCTATCTACTTTAGATTTACATCACTATATGGCTATTGGATTAGCTGGCTCTCTCTCAACCAGTGAAATGGCCTCTCCCTCTGAAGAGTCTCTGTCCTTGGCTTTTCTTTGGTAGCTAACTCAGCCGTCAATCGGTAAGTCTATGCTCTCTCTACTTTTTATTGGCTGGATTTTTGTTGTTGTTGTGTTCTGTGGGTTCCTGCCTGTGCTATACTAGTTGGTGTTGTTCTCTGGTTTACTACTTAGCTATGTCGACTTTGGTGGTTGGCTAGCTAGCATTTTAAAATAACTAACTTTAGCTGGCTGGCTTGCTGGCAAACATAACTGCATATACCAGTAACATTATTGATAATTTGTTAGATGGTGTTATGCATTTCCAAAACACTGGTTTACTTTAATGTAGCTGTAAGCTAGGTGTTGATTGCAACTGACTGACTCATGCAGTGCCAAGGTAATGTTAGCAGACTGGTAGGGCTAACATTAGCAGGCTAATTGGCTAGCAACCTTGCAAGCTGATTTGTACCAATACATTCCTAAAGTATTTGCCTGTTGGCTGAACATTTTATTGAAACCAGCAGTCATGAATGCAAACGATTTGGTTTGATTTTAAGTTATACATTTGGAAGTTATTTCTGTTGGAGTATACATTATAGGGAATAGGCTGCCTTGCTGGGTCCTCCATATAACGACACACCCGCAAAAATTATTTTTTCGGCATGACTTCGGAATTCTGATAGGTTTATGTAATAACTTTGCATTGCCACTTTTGATGTGTATACTAATGCAAACACATGTTACATGTGATTGTGTTTATGCTATCTACTGTTTAATATTACAGAATTGTCCCCCCTTGTCAGGAAATCATAGAGATATCAGGTGAGAACAGTAAATGGACTATTCCATTGCATTGAATTCCTTCCCCCACTCTCTCTTTGTGTGTTTCAGAGAAGAGCCCCTGACATCCTCACACAGGACAAGGAAGGAACTGGAGCCAAGCAGTCTCATTCCTCACCCCCACCATGCCCAAAGCGGAGCAGGAACTTAACTCACAGGATGGAAACGTATTATGTGCTTAGACTACAGAGAAGATGTGAAATCTTGGAGCAATATGAAGTGGGATTTCTGCTGGTCGGGATGCAGGAAACAAAGGGGAACCTGCAACTCTTTAAAAAATGTTGTTAACAAAGATAATATGTTGATAAGATAATATGTTGAAACCCCCATCACACTAAGTTCTGAGGAGAACTCATGCGGTGCTATGGAGCTTTGAATTCCACGCTCCTGAAAGTAACAAAAACAGTTGAGCTGTTAAAGTGAAGGACCAGCTGAACAGACGTGTCTGCAGAAAAGATTATAACCACAAATAGGTGCTAAGTGGCATAAAAAAAATCCAGGTCCATTCATTGTATTTTAATTATGGCTTATCCCACAAATTAAAGGCTTTTTTACTTGAAAACTCACACGGGTGCCTGGACTTGGATTTTTTTATGCCACTTAGCATCTATTTGTGGTTATAATTTTTCCTTTTGCTTTTCTAGTACTATCTCCCTTCAAAAGCACCTGTGGTTGTTTTGGAATACCTGAAGCGCCCCTGCTGCTTCTTTTTTCTTCAAGACCTGTCTGCAGATTGATATCCTGATTCATGAATGACCAATCCACATCACATTCCAATCTGCTCATGTTTCTGTCCACAGAACAACAGTACAGCTTTGTTGTTCGACCCGTATGGGCAGATAATATGTCACTATTGCATGGCAGACACAGCATGGGGCATTGGCCTTGTTCTCTGTTTATAGACTACGAATAGTAGCAGAGAGAGCCCTGTCAACTACAGTATGTGAGGAAAAGACAGGGGGAGTAGGCTTTAAAGTGTGATACCGTGTAGAGACTGACTGGCATGTTCAGACAAAACCAGACAGATCATCACTATGTCAGGCAAAATAGTCTGAAGCAACACAACACATCCTCAGGGACCAACATTTCATTACGGAAACCTTTTCTTTCCAAACAGTTTTTTTCTCTCTCTGTGTGGTTGTTTGTTCCTCGATGCCTGCCCACCACACATTATTTCCAGCACTTGTTGGACCTGAGAGATGGGAATTACAGCCTGTCTGGTGTAGTGGGAATGTGGCTTTGCGTTAGGGTTCGGTTAAGTCATGTTTACAATCACATTTTTTGGCATATCCGATTCAAATCTGTTATTGTTCCTGCAGTCTGAACAGTCAAAAGCCACATGGAATCAGATATTTCAAGCAACATTTAAAACCACCTACGAAGTCAGATACAAAACTGATTCCCGGCCATGTGACTTGTGTCTAAACGGTCAGTTCTGATTTAGTTGCCCTCAAGTGGTATTTAGACTGTTATTTTACTCTGTTGACAGTTTGACAAGAACATGACATGGTAGCTAACTAGCCAGTTAATTGTTTACAAACAAATGAGTTCATGTGCCAGAAAGCCACCAAGCTAGCTAGTTGACTACTGTGGCTAGTCAAAGATAACTTGTTTTGAAAGTTGGACCATCTTATCTTATTCTTACACTATGATTTTGAACATTCAAAACATTCAAAAAAAACGGGAAACGTCCATGGCACGCATTTTTATTGTCAATGTTCCCTCTAAGTTGCGCATGGGGGCTCAGCTCCCTTTGGACTGCTGCACATAAAAAAATAAATGTGAGCTCACACAGAGAAGCACGGGGTTGAACTTCACTCAACTTTTGACAGTTTTCCCCTTTAGTTAACACGATCAACACTTCGCTCTACTGTGGGAATTGTGATCGAATCAACGCAATATTAGCCACTTTCAATGTAATATACTGAAACAAAATGAACTATGCAAGATTTAATATGCAAAACTAACTGTGCAAGAGATTTTCTTGTTGGCAGAGCATATTGGAGTAGGATTCTATTGCGTTGACAGGCACTAATCAAGCCTGTACTCTACACAGACAAGTGTGCCATAACCAATCAGAGTTGCAGTAGGCCTATATGCAAATAGCGATTGCCATATGAAGCTGTGCCATTGACTTTGAACTGGACTGTGTTTACAGTATGAGCGGTTGCGAGTAGATGCGCTTGTTTTTAGATCAAAGTGAGAGCTGCATGTAGCCACATGTGCACATTTGTTCATATTCTTTGCTAGTTAGTGAGTTATTAGCCCAGTTATAGCTCATGTCGGGTCAACAATGGGGGAGTGGTTGCTTCCAACAAGAGCACAAAATGTGTACATTTCTAGCCATCTTTGAGCTTGTTTATGTCTTAAAGGGGAAGTGTTGTATTTTGAGGCGGTCTTGAATAAGCTAAGTAGCAAATAGACAGAGCGTAGCATAATTTGTCTGATTCTCTGTAATAATGGTTGTAAATATTAATGCATTTTATTTTGTAAAGTGGTTTCTTGCATCAAACACAACATTTTCAGTCACCTCCTTGTCTGATGGACAAGTGGATAAACAGGTTAATGTCAAGCCCTGCATGTTTTTTTAAAAGTCTCATGGAAGGTAGGCATTGAACACCACACATAGGCTACTACTGTAGGCTGAATGATAGAACAGCTATTTCCATGTTAAAATGTTATGGGGTGCGTTTCTCTTGTTTTTGATGGTAGGCCACTCTGGTAGGTCTACATTATGATCAAATAGCCACAGTAGCCCTCTTGGCACTGTAACTTTAAGCGGGAACAGCCTCAGTGTTCACAGTAAACGCATGCCGAATGTTGCACAGAATTTTCACAAGTTCAAGTTTGCGCTCAGCAGACCTGAAATTTGCTCAATGCTGAAAAAAATTGAGGGAACTTTGGTTGTCACCCTAGCTTGTTACATAACTTCTGAGTGATAGGAAGCACGAGCATCACCATCATCAGCCTACACCAATGTGCACACACCCATCATCACTATGACAACTAGCGTAGCCATGTCAGTAAATGACTGCTGTCTGAACACACACATACAGTGGGGCAAAAAAGTATTTAGTCAGCCACCAATTGTGCAAGTTCTCCCACTTAAAAAGATGAGAGAGGCCTGTAATTTTCATCATAGGTACACTTCAACTATGACAACAAAATGAGAAAAAAAATCCAGAAAATCACATTGTAGGATTTTTTATTAATTAATTTGCAAATTATGGTGGAAAATAAGTATTTGGTCACCTACAAACAAGCAAGATTTCTGGCTCTCACAGACCTGTAACTTCTTCTTTAAGAGGCTCCTCTGTCCTCCACTCGTTACCTGTATTAATGGCACCTGTTTGAACTTGTTATCAGTATAAAAGACACCTGTCCACAACCTCAAACAGTCACACTCCAAACTCCACTATGGCCAAGACCAAAGAGCTGTCAAAGGACACCAGAAACAAAATTGTAGACCTGCACCAGGCTGGGAAGACTGAATCTGTAATAGGTAAGCAGCTTGGTTTGAAGAAATCAACTGTGGGAGCAATTATTAGGAAATGGAAGACATACAAGACCACTGATAATCTCCCTCGATCTGGGGCTCCACGCAAGATCTCACCCCGTGGGGTCAAAATGATCACAAGAACGGTGAGCAAAAATCCCAGAACCACACGGGGGGACCTAGTGAATGACCTGCAGAGAGCTGGGACCAAAGTAACAAAGCCTACCATAAGTAATACACTACGCCGCCAGGGACTCAAATCCTGCAGTGCCAGACGTGTCCCCCTGCTTAAGCCAGTACATGTCCAGGCCCGTCTGAAGTTTGCTAGAGAGCATTTGGATGATCCAGAAGAAGATTGGGAGAATGTCATATGGTCAGATGAAACCAAAATATAACCTTTTGGTAAAAACTCAACTCGTCGTGTTTGGAGGACAAAGAATGCAGAGTTGCATCCAAAGAACACCATACCTACTGTGAAGCATGGGGGTGGAAACATCATGCTTTGGGGCTGTTTATCTGCAAAGGGACCAGGATGACTGATCCGTGTAAAGGAAAGAATGAATGGGGCCATGTATCGTGAGATTTTGAGTGAAAACCTCCTTCCATCAGCAAGGGCATTGAAGATGAAACGTGGCTGTATATCATTTGGCCAGTCAGTGTTCCAAAAAGTACTTGAAAAACAAAATTGATTTTAGCATTAAGGCATGCAGTGTGAACAAGGCTTTAGTGTGAGGTTACTTGAGTTCATCAGCAACAGACTAACAGACTATCAGGGCAGAACAAGAATTGGACTGACTCTGTAGGGAATAGGACTATTTGTCAGCTGTGGGAGGGCTAGATTAGAATAGACATCTTGTCCCAAATCAGCACATCAACTATGTTGCACCTGCACCACTACATTACATTCTGCCTCATCAGGAGAATAAGTAGGGGGCATCACAAGGCAAAACATTTGATCTCCACATATATAATAGTGTAACCACAAAAGCCGAGAGCATTTTTGTGAGGTTGACGTTCCCCAAACGTGGTCGAAGGGGCAGTTTTCTTTGTTCATCTGCATGTACTCTGTGACAGTGAGCTGAAAGAGATTACATCATCTCCATTGTGAGTACTGAGCTCTCTCGCCGTTTCCATCGGTTGGCATACCCCCGGTAGGCCCAAGCAGACAAAGCCGGTGCATTCCAACAGTTTAATAGGAGACACTACTACAGTCATCCTCATCCCAGTCAGCTTTATCATCCCCCTTCAATTCAATGGTGACATCGTAGGGCACTGGAGGACAGATTGCCAAGCCAATAATTTACTCTTCTGCCTTTGGGTCTGACAAACACTGCTTAATCATTTGAACAGGAGCCAACAAATGTTTCCATAATGTTAATATATTTCTAGTCATTATCTTTTGTGGTTACGGACGGTTGGCCAAAAGTTCAATCCACTTATTTTATTTCACAGTGATGAGTCATAATAGAAATTAAAAGAAGATGGCCTTGTACTGACACCAGACATGTTGGTGTATCAGTCCATTCAGTGGCACATCCCAGGGTCTCTTATGTCTGTTTTCAGCCTGGACCAACTAACATAAGGAGGGAAGCCATTCAACATTGTCAATACAAGCGGCACATTGCTCGAGGTGAAGAAAGCTCATTGTTATGAATGATTCATTATCTCATTGTTATGGATGTATCATTATCTCATTGTTATGGATGTATCCAAATAAATGTCACTAGAAAACAGCTTAAACAAATGCAAAGGCAGCTACTGTTGTTATTCTGGCTACACTGTTTAACGTGACTGTAAATTAGCCGTTGTTGGCTAGCAAGCAAGCAAGGGATAATAACGCTGCCAGCCAATATGGCAATGGAACGTTTAGAACGAACAACTGGGTTGTATCCATAGGTCTCTGGCAACCGAACTGATAACCAGCCGGCTTGGGTAGCAACCCTAGATTTGTATCAGGACTAGAGGTCGACGATTAATCGGAATGGCCGATAACAATCAGTAATCGGCATTTTTGGACACCAATTGTGGCCGATTATTTTTTTAAACCTTTATTTAACTAGACAAGTCAGTTAAGAACACATTCTTATTTTCAATGATGGCATAGGAACGGTGGGTTAACTGCCTTGTTCAGGGGTAGAACGACAGATGTTTACCTTGTCAGCTCAGGGATTTGATCTTGCAACCTTCTAGTTAATAGTCCAACACTCTAACCACCTGCCTTACATTGCACTCCACAAGGAGCCTGCGTGGCAGGCTGACTACCTGTTACGTGAGTGCAGCAAGAAGCTATGGTAAGTTGCTAGCTAGCATTAAACTTATCTTATAAAAAACAAATCAACCTTTACATAATCACTAGTTACCTACACATGGTTGATGATATTACTAGTTTGTTTATCTAGCTTGTCCTGCGTTGCATATAATCGATGCGGTGCCTGTTAATTTCTCATCGAATCACAGCCTACTTCGCCAAACGGGTGATGATTTAACAAGCGCATTCACGAAAAAAGCAATGTCGGTTGCCTGGCCATTTTTTCCTAACAAAGACCGTAATTAATTTGCCAGAATTGTACATAATTATGACATAACATTGAAGGTTGTGCAATGTAACAGCAATATTTAGACTTAGGGATGCCACCCGTTAGATAAAATATGGAACGGTTCCGTATTTCGCTGAAAGAATAAACATTATGTTTTCGAAATTATAGTTTCCAGATTTGACCATGTTAATGACCTAAGGCTCGTATTTCTGTGTGTTATTATGTTATAATTAAGTCTATGATTTGATATTTGATAGAGCAGTCTGACTTAGCAGTGGAAGGCAGCAGAAGGCTCGTAAGCATTCATTCAAACAGCACTTTCGTGTGTTTGTCAGCAGCTCTTTGCTGTGCTGTTTATGACTTCAAGCCTATCAACTCCTGAGATTAGGCTGGGGTAACCGATGTGAAATGGCTAGCTAGTTAGCGGGGTGCGCGCTGATAGCGTTTCAATCGGTGACGTCACTCGCTCTGAGACCTTGAAGTAGTTGTTCCCCTTGCACTGCAAGCGCGGCATTATCACTTAATGTCCACATAGAAGAACACTATTTGGTTCCAGGTAGAACCCTTTTTGGTTCCAGGTAGAACCCCTTTTTGGTTACAGGTAGAACACCTTTTGGATTCCATGTAGGGTTCTACTTGGAACCAAAAATGGGTTCTACCTGGAACCAAAAAGGGTTCTCCTATAGGGATAGCCAATGAACCCTTTTGGAACCCATTTTTGGTAGAGTGTAGGCTTACTCTTATGAACAACAAAGCAAACAGTTAGTGTTAGTATTTCACGATGGCTACTCAGAATTGTAGCAAACGCATTCCAGAAAGGCACTTTATAAACCTGAACAATGCTCAAAATCATACCTGCCCTGGAGAGCCTGCCCTGGAGTCCACCTCCCTGACCCTGCTGTTGGCTACTGTCCCTCACTGTAGTCTGCCGTATACTGTGGCTGGATGTCATGCTCCTCATGACTGACCTGTTCTTAGAGTCTTAGAGTTTAGTAATGACCTACAGTCATAATACTCTGGTGATGAGATGTGAGCTGCATATACAGTGCCTTGCAAAAGTATTCACCCCCATTGGCGTTTTTCCAATTTTGTTGCATTACAACCTGCCATTTTAATTTTATTTGGATTTCATGTAATGGACATACACAAAATAGTCCAAATTGGTGAAGTGAAATGAAAAAAATTACTTTTTTCCAAAAATTCTAAATAATAAAAAACGGAAAAAACT
Organism: Oncorhynchus kisutch; assembly: GCF_002021735.2. Taxonomy (NCBI): domain Eukaryota; kingdom Metazoa; phylum Chordata; class Actinopteri; order Salmoniformes; family Salmonidae; genus Oncorhynchus; species Oncorhynchus kisutch. The sequence continues at coordinate 28,885,170 of NC_034187.2, forward strand.
CACGGAACAGGCAAGGAAGGCATTAATCAGAGAGGCAACAAAGAGACAAAAGATAACCCTGAAGGAGCTGCAAAGCTTCACAACTGAGAATGGAGTATCTGTCCATAGGACCACTTTAAGCCGTACACTCCAAAGAGCTGGGATTTATGGAAGTGTCCCGAAAAAAATAAGCAAACATGTTAGGTGTTCGCCAAAAGGCATGTGGGAGACACCCCAAACACATGGAAGAAGGTACTCTGATCCGATGAGACTAAAATTTAGCTTTTTGGCCATCAGGGAAAATGCTATGTCTGGCATAAAGCCAACCTCTCTCATCACCCCGAGAACAGCATCCCCACAGTGAAGCATGGTGGTGGCAGCATCATGCTGTGGGGATGTTTGTCATCAGCAGGTACTGGGAAACTGGTCAGAATTGAAGGAATGATAGATGGCACTAAATAAAGGGAAATTCTTGAGGGAAACCTGTTTCAGTCTTCCAGAGATTTGAGACTGGGACAGAGGTTCACCTTCCAGCAGGTCAATGACCCTAGGCATGCTGCTAAATCAACACTTGAGTGGTTTAAGGGGAAACATTGAAATGTCTTTGAATGGCCTAGTCAAAGCCCAGACCTCAATCCAATTGAGAATCTGTGGTATGACTTAAAGATTGCTGTACACTAGCGGAACCCATCCAACTTGAAGGAGCTGGAGCAGTTTTGCCTTGAAGAATGGGCAAAAATCCCAGTGGCTATATGTGCCAAGCTTATAGAGACACACCCCATGAGACTTACAGCTGTAATTGCTGCAAAAGGTGGCTCTACAAAGTATTGTTTTGGGGGGGGGGTGAATAGTTATGCACACTCAAGTTTTCAGTTTCTGTCTTATTCGTTGTTTGCTTCACAATATAAAATATTTTGCATCTTCAAAGTGGTAGATATGTTGTGTAAATCAAATGAAACAACCCCCCCCAAAAAAATCTATTTTAATTCCAGGGTTTAAGGCAACAAAATAGAGAAAATGCCAAAGGGGGGTGAATACTTTCACTTTTTTGTCTTATGTTAACCATGAAGGATATTTTTGTCTATAGCACAAAGTAGACTGGTTTGCTCATCAATGATGATTAAAATAGAAACATTATTTTTCCCATAGTAGTGTCAGCACTGCATTGATTTAAAGTGTAAAGTCCATAATAAGAGGCACTGGTCCAGTTTGCATGATGATTTGGCTTCAGCAAAACAATATCTGACTAAATATGAGAGTAATGTTGTAAAGAAAATATGTATTAAGCGGCAAAACAGAAGTCTTTAATTGTTATGACTATGGACCTGACTGATGTTATCCCAGTCATCAGTCAGCCAAGCTTATGAAGAATGCTAATATTTTGCCAACTATGCAACTCAATATTCTTTCCTCCCCCTATCTGACACATCCCACCATAACCAAGCAGGTTTCCACAGAATAGCATACACCAATACAGATGGAATATTAGGGGAGGAATTAAACACTGAATCTCTTATCTGCATAGGACAGCAAGTACAAATGCAAAGATATACAAAAAAAGAGCAAACAGTGAATGAGTGCTAAATATACTCTATTTGGACTCCTTCTGACAGCTACTGGAACTGTGAGTAACAGCCGGTCATAGAGGTCTAATTCAAGTCCTGTGTCCAAGTCAATCCAGATTTGCCACTGTAGGGCTCATTCAATTCCAAAACATTGCCTGCCTTATAAAGTTTCAACCAATAGCGTTATGTTATTCAATAGCCTTGGTCAGTGAGGCATTTGAATTGCCCCTGAAACTAAGTACACTGAACAAAAAAAGAAACGCAACAACAATTTCTACGATTTTACTGAGTTACAGTTCATATAAGGAGGTCAGCCAATTTAAATAAATAAATGAGGCCCTAAAATATGGATGTCACATGACTGGAATACAGATATGCATCTGTTGGTCACAGATACCTTTAAAAAAAGGTAGTGGCGTGGATCAGAAAACCAGTCAGTATCTGGTGTGACCACCATTCGCCTCATGCAGCGTGACACATCTCCTTCGCATAGAGTTGATCAAGCTATTGATTGTGGCCTGTGGAATGTTGTCCCACTCCTCTTTAATAGCTGTGCGAAGTTTCTGGATATTGGTGGGAACTGGAACATGCTGTTGTACACGTCGATCCAGAGCATCCCAAATATGCTAAAAGAGTGATATGTCTGGTGAGTATGCAGTTCATGGAAGAACTGGGACATTTTCAGCTTCTAGGAATTGTGTACAGATACTTGTGACATGGGGCCGTGCATTATCATGCTGAAACATGAGATGATGGCGAGAGATGAATGGCACGACAATGGGCCTCAGGATCTCATCACGTTATCTCTGTGCATTCAAATTGCCATCAATAAAATTCAATTGTGTTTGTTGTCCATAGCTTATACTTGCCCATACCATAACATCACCGCCACCATGGGGCACTCTGTTCACAAAGTTGACATCAGCAAACCACTCACCCACACAACGGCATACATGCTGTCTGCCATCTGCCGGTACAGTTGAAACCGGGATTCATCTGTAAAGTGCACACTTCTCCAGCATGCCAGTGGCCATCGAAGGTGAGAGTTTGCCCACTGAATTCGGTTATGACGCCAAACTGCAGTCAGGTCAAGACCCTGGTGAGGACGACAAACAGACAGATGAGCTTCCCTGAGACCGTTTGTGCAAAAATTATTTGGTTGTGCAAACCCACAGTTTCATCAGCTGTCCAGGTGGCTGGTCTCAGACGATCCCACAGGTGAAGAAGCCGGATGTGGAGGGCTGGTGTAGTTACATGTGGTATGGGGTTGTGAGGCCGGTAGGATGTACTGCCAATTTCTCTAAAACGACGTTGGAGGCGGTCTTTGGTAGCGAAATTAACACTCAATTCTCTGGCAATAGCTCTGGTGGCCATTTCTGCAGTCAGCATGCCAATTGCACACTCCATCAAAACTTGAGACATCTGTGTCATTGTGTTGTATGACAAAACTACACATTTTAGAGTGGCCTTTTATTGTCCCCAGCACAAGTGGACCTGTGTAATGATCATGCTGTTTAATCAGCTTTTTGATATGCCACACCTGTCAGGTGGATGGATTATCTTGGCAAAGGAAAAATGCTCACTAACAGGGATGTAAACTAATTTGTGCACAATTAGTTTGAGAGAAATACATTTCTTGTGAATATGGAACATTTCTGGGACCTATTTCAGCTCATGAAACATTATATTATATTTTTGTTCAGTGTAATTTCTACCATGTCTCACAGGTTGCACACAAAAATAAACTACATGACTAAAAATATGTGGACACTTGCTGAACATCTCATTCCAAGATCATGGGCATTAATGTGGAGTTAGTCCCCCTTTGCTGCTATAACAGCCTCCACTCTTCTGGAACGGCTTTTCATTAGATGTTGGAACACTGCTGCGGGTAGTGAGATCAGGCTCTGATGTTGGGTAATTAGGCCAGGCTCGCAGTCAGCATTCCAATTCATCCCAAAGGTATTCGATGTGGTTGAGGTCAGGGCTCTGTGCAGGGCAGTCAAGTTCTTGCACACCGATCTCAACAAACCATTTCTGTATGGATCTCACTTTGGGCACGTAGGCTTTGTCATGCTGAAATAGGAAAGGGCCTTCCCCAAACTGTTGCCACAAAGTTGGAAGCAGAATGTCATTGTATGCTGTAGCGTTAAGATTTCCCTTCACTGGAATTAAGGGGCCTAGCCCGAACAATGATAAACAGCCTCAGACCATTATTCCTCCTCCACCAAACTTTACAGTTGGCACTATGCATTGGGGCTGCCAGATGGTAAAGAGTGATTATTCACTCCAGAGAACCAGTTTCCACTGCACCAGAGTCCAATGGCGGCAAACTTTACACCACTCCAGCCGACACTGGGCATTGCGCAGGGTGATCTTATGCTTGTGTCCGGCTGCTCGACCATGGAAAACCATTTCACGAAGCTCCCGATGAACAGTTATTGTGCTGACGTTACTCACAGAGGCAGTTTGGAACTCAGTAGTGAGTATTGCAACTGAGGACAGACGATTTGTACGTACCTCAGTCCTCGGTGGTCCTGTTCTGTGAGCATGTGTGGCTACCATTTCGTGGCTGAGCCGTTGTTGCTCCTAGACGTTTCCACTTCACAATAACAGCATTTACAGGGCAGAAATGTGATGGACTTGTTTGAAAGTTGGCATCCTATGACGGTGCCACATTGAAAGTCACTAAACTCTTCAGTAAGGCCATTCTACAGCCAATGTTTGTCTATAAAGATTGCATGGCTGTTTGCTCAAATGTTTACACCTGTCAGCAACGGGTGTGGCTGAAATAGCTGAATCTACTCATTTGAAGGGGTTTCTCCTAAGTGCACAGTGTTGAGCAATACTGTAGTGTTTCTACCAAGTGGTTGAGTAGACAATAGTGTTATCCCTTGTGACAGTCCAAACCACATCAATGGTTGTTGCCTTGCTAATAGCAAGATCCATCAAGCTGCTTCACCACGTAGCCTACTATACTAAATCAAATGTGTAGCTCAAATGTGTAATGCCCAATAGCTTAACCATTTGGGTTGATAGTGGTGGTCTGTCACTTACAATGGAACATCAACATTAACTCACCACATTAACCCACCGAACTAACTATATTAATGGTAGAAAATGATGTAGGCTATAGCTTATAGCTTGCTAAGGAGGGGACTACACAAAAAGCTGCAGCATTACACACCTATTACAGCGCTATTACATCAAGCCCGTTTGCTCGATGCCACCTGGAAATCACCAAACCCAAGTTACATCCGAAACAATGCACATCGAACGTGATATAATTGCGGTTTGCATTGACCAAAATTGACATTTTCCACTCGTGTCACGCGCAGAGTGCGCGTTCTGAACCCACAAAGCAACCTTTCTGGTTCCCTCCTAATTTCGGGAAAGAAAATACCCTGATTGCGCACTCTAATGTAGGCTACTTAGGCTACTATAGAACACATACTATTCGGTCAGATGTAGCTGTTTAAAATGTTTATTGGTTGAGGAGACTATCCTGATGTTGCTTGCGACTATGTACCTCAAAACATCATGCACATGACATGGATCGTTCCCCAACGTTAAAACGCATGTTTCCCGACTCACCTTTTCTCCTCTCCCCGTCAACCATTGGATGGCATGAACACAATACTAAGCGTTTTTCCCCTTTTGTTTTCCAGGACCAGTCAGTGTAAAAATGCAGCAACACCGTTATGTATATTGCTTTAAACAGTTGTTTCCGTTCCGGTTAAAATCCCAATGATCCTGTTGCCTTCGTCAGATATGTAGAAGTTTGATACAAAGTTACGGGTTTGCTTCGCTGCACTATGCAGCTGCTGTAGAGATGAGATCATACCAACACCCTCCCTCACTGTACTGGAATCTCGCGAGAGGACTTCATACTATAAAGCAAACGTTACTGTGGTAACATCAATTTCTGCTCACCTGGTTGAGTTTCTGCAGTAGCGCTCTTGAATTGGCTTTTCGAAAATAAAACATCCCCCATCTAGGATAGAGCATGTGAACTCAACTGCAATACTGTGAAAATCAGTCAATGTGATATTTTAATTGTTTTAACTTTATTTAACTAGGCAAGTCAGTTAAGAACCAATTCTTATTTTCAATGACGGCCTAGGAACAGTGGGTTAACTGCCTGTTCAGGGGCAGAGCGACAGATTTGTACCTTGTCAGCTCGGGGTTTGAATTTGCAACCTTCCGGTTACTAGTCCAACGCTCTAACCACTAGGCTACCCTGCCGCTCGATTAAATGCAATCAATAATTTCCGTGTCATATGAGCTTTCTGTTTCCCATAACGAGTTATAGGCTAGAGTTCTTGTACATTTAGGCTATGTGTTGTTGCTGGACTGAGCTACGATATTGCATTAGTCAAGGCACTCATTCTACTTGCAAAAAAACACAGGCTTTAGAGAAAATGCATAGCTACCTCTCAGAGAAGAGTAGCCTAACCTTTCACTGTTGTCACAGATCTCTCCAGGGACTGCCATAACATAAATTACATTAGGGGATTACTCAGCAGCACTGTCTCTCAGTCAGCAGTAGATGGGACTATTTGAGAAGACATGCAATTGTCCATTTTTTCCTCTACTGCTGGGTGGCTCTGCCAAAACTTCCCATTTATTGGAACTAAAACAATGGGGATCAGAAGAATGACTGGAGGTGTTCTAGTGTTCAGTGAGGACACAGGATGGACAGGGTAGACAAGGGGACTGCAGAAATGCAGGGGGTGTGATGTTGAGAAACTTGGCACCATTACATATGCGAATGCCTGTAGACACAGAAACAGATCTATTATAGCAGGCCAGCCTCTGTCATCATGAATGTGGTTCAGTGCAGGGGAATTACCTGGAAGTACCTTTCTAAACAAGATATACAACACCTGTACTACTAATATATTATTTCTACTCTGCAACACAAAAGGTCTTTAAATCTTTAAAATAACATGTCATATGAAACTAGACAATGTAAAATTATAACATGATTACTACACGTGCTGTATGGTGGAACAATTAGATACTTTTTCGGTAATAAAAGTAGAATACAATAACTTCATTCCAACTACAGTTATATGTCAACTTGGACAATAATGTTACTTTTTCCTCAATGAGTCAGTGGCATCACCTGCTGGCCAGCATGGGAATAGAGCGAGGAAAGGGTTCACTAAAGTCAGACACTTATTGAAAATAGGAATAGGATATTAATGTACCATGATTACACATAATCATAAATGCATTGTGAATAATGATGAATGAGAAAGTTACACAGGCATGTCATATCATGAACTGCACCCCCCCCCCCCCAAAAAAAATCTACCCTCCCCTATTATTGGTAATGGTAAAAGGTTAGCATGTTTGGGGGGAATGAACTAGTAGGCTACTAAATCAAATGTGTAATGCTCAAAATGTTTTAATGTCAAAGTCATTTCAGAAACAAATTATATTCTTATTTGCAAAAAAAGTGACTTCAAAATGACAACACATTTACCATTAGTTTCTATTGGGCACAAAATAATAGGAAACAACCAAAAACAACCAACAAGTTAGCATAGTCAAACCTGACACCTTTAAAAATGTGGGAAGTAGATAAAGTGCATTAATTTCTAAATGTTAAAACAGATATGTATGAAAATACCCTCAAATAAAAAGGTCATATTCTGTGCCGTCGCCTCACAAAACATCCTCAAATCCAGAATGCTGGAGTATAGTGCCAAATTAAACATTATCTTCACTTTCCAAATAAATACATAGGGGAGTATATGTTAGAGGAGTAACAAAAATATTTCTGATGCTTTCCATTACATTGTGAGTAAGGCAAACTATCGAAACATGACCAACAAACACTTGAGCATTTACAAGGCTTCAGATAATATTCCCATAGGTTTTTAGAATATTATCCTCATCCAATAAACCTCAAAAGGATGGACGACACCATAATAGGTCCTCTCTACCATCATAGATGTGAAGTCATTTGTGTAGCAGAAAGAGTAGTGCACAAGAAAAACATTTCAATGCCATTTTCATGTCTTGGTTAGACTCAGGCTTTGGATTTCAGGCTCCATGTTGATAGTTTCAAATTTTTTGCTGTACTGTTTAAAGGGCTCTCCCTTCTGGCACAACGAGGAATTTCTCAAAATGTCTGGCCTGCTAATGGTACTCCAGGTGAGGAATTTAGGATCCTGGGTGAGGGAGTGTGGATCATCATCATCATCAGGGTAGGGAAGTTTGTCGTTAAAATAGACGAAGACAGGGTGGGTGTTGGTTCCATTCACGTCACGCTTCTCAAAGACCGTGAAGCCAGGCTGGTAGCCATCTCCTGGTTGCACATACCTCAATGAGTTAAAATGGGGAGATCCTAAATAGTTCTCCTGTAAAACACTAACATTCTCATCCGACATTCATGATTTATTAAATTAACTCATACTGGTAACAGAATATTTTACTAGATTAGCTTGTTTTTATGGATTTCACTGAACCACATAACCAGGCCAAGATGTTGCATACTGAATTGGTAGCCAAACCAATTGCAGGGGAAACCCAGGACCACAAAATGATCCAAGACGGCGTAGCAGTCAGACGTATTTGTCCTTCGTCTTGTCATGTCCCATGTATATATATTATATATATAATATATATAAGTATAAGTATATATATATAAAAATAAATAAAAGGGAACACTAAAATAACACATCCTAGATCTGAATGAGTGAAATATTCTTATTAAATACTTTTTTCTTTACATAGTTGAATGTGCTGACAACAAAATCACACAAAAAATATCAATGGAAATCATATTTATCAACCCATGGAGGTCTGGATTTGGAGTCACACTCAAAATTGAAGTGAAAAACCACACTACAGGCTGATCCAACTTTGATGGAATGTCCTTAAAACAAGTCAAATGAGGCTCAGTAGTATGTGTGGCCTCCACATGCCTGTATGACCTCCCTACAACGCCTGGACATGCGCCTGATGAGGTGGCGGATGGTCTCCTGAGGGATCTCCTCCCAGACCTGGAATAAAGCATCCGCCAACTCCTGGACAGTCTGTGGATGGGAGCGAGACATGATGTCCCAGATGTGCTCAATTGGATTCAGGTCTGGGGAACGGGCAGGCCAGTCCATAGCATCAATGCCTTCCTCCTGCAGGAACTGCTGACACACTCCAGCCACATGAGGTCTAGCATTGTCTGGCATTAGGAGAACCCAGGGCCAACCGCACCAGCATATGGTCTCACAAGGGGTCTGAGGATCTCATCTCGGTACCTAATGGCAGTCAGGCTACCTCTGGCGAGCACATGGAGGGCTGTGCGCCCCCCCCCCAAAGAAATGCCACCCCACACCATGACTGACCCACCGCCAAACCGGTCATGCTGGAGGATGTTGCAGGCAGCAGAACGTTCTCCACGGCGTCTCCAGACTCTGTCACATGCTCAGTGTGAACCTGCTTTCATCTGTGAAGAGCATAGGGTGCCAGTGGCGAATTTGCAACCTTGGTGTTCTCTGGCAAATGCCAAACGTCCTGCACGGTGTTGGGCTGTAAGCACAACCCCCACCTGTGGACGTCGGGCCCTCATACCACCCTCATGGAGTCTGACCAGTTTCTGACCATTTGAGCAGACACATGCACATTTGTGGCCTGCTGGAGGTCATTTTGCAGGGCTCTGGCAGTGCTCCTCCTTGCACAAAGGCGGAGGTAGCGGTCCTGTTGCTGGATTATTGCCCTCCTACGGCCTCCTCCACGTCTTCTGATGTACTGGCCTGTCTCCTGGTAGCGCCTCCATGCTCTGGACACTACGCTGACAGACACAGCAAACCTTCTTGCCACAGCTCGCATTGATGTGCCATCCTGGATGAGCTGCACTACCTGAGCCACTTGTGTGGGTTGTAGACTCCGTCTCATATTACCACTAGAGTGAAAGCACCGCCAGCATTCAAAAGTGACCAAAACATCAGCCAGGAAGCATAGGAACTGAGAAGTGGTCTGTGGTCACCACCTGCAGAACCACTCCTTTATTGGGGGTGTCTTGCTAATTGCCTATAATTTCCACCTGTTGTCTATTCCATTTGCACAACAGCATGTGAAATGTATTGTCAGTGTTACTTCCTAAGCGGACAGTTTGATCTCACAGAAGTGTGATTGACTTGGAGTTACATTGTGTTGTTTAAATGTTCCCTTTATTTTTTTGAGCAGTGTATTTTTCGCATATCTTATATTTTTCTAAACCCTTACTTCAAACTACTCTCCTGCAACCCGCCTCACCCAATGTGGTGTCGACCCGCTTTTTCCACTAACGTATGTCTGCCTCGATTACTGGAATCTCTCCAACACCCCGGATTCCTATCGCAAGCTCTGAACCTTCTCACTTTCCGACTTTCACAGCTAACGTCCCCTGAATGCTAGCTGTCTAGAGCGCAACAGACTGTTGGCTTACGAGGCCCATCGAATACATGCCGAAGTCACTAGCTAGCAGTCAGCTATCCTTTGCTAGCGGTCATCAGCTACATTTATACCTTTTAACTCTCGCCAGTCTGTACAGCGAGACTCAAACCAGAGCTAGTCGGACTTATTCTTCTCGATATCTCCGGATTCCTACCGCAAGCTCTGAACCTATTTATTTATTTAAATTTGTATTATTTTTTATTTTATCCACCTGGAATCATAGCAGCTAACGACCCCTGAACGCACAGCCGCTAATCTGCGGCCTGCTAGCTATCTAAAGCACATTGGACTGCTGGCTTAAGAGGCCCTTCGGACATATTTCTTTGGCCACTATACATATTTTGCCAATTGGCCTGGTTTACCACACGGAGCCCTGCTGATCCGTCCGCTGATGTAACTGCACGAGGGGGCCACAACAGACTTCCCTCTGTCGCGTCATCCCTCTAAGGACTTTCTGTTAGCCCCGTGCAGTTAGCTGCCTGAAGCCACCCAGTAGACTTGTATGATCACCCGGCTACGCATGACTTTCCCTAACGTCACCATGCCGTGTCGATTGCTGTTCTGGTTTGTAACTATTGTTTTATTTCACTGTAGAGCCTCTAGCACTGCTCAACTAACAATTTAGTTCCACCCCCCACACACGCAGTGACATCACCTGGTTTAAATGCTATTTCTAGAGACAACATCTATTTCATTATCACTATATGCACAGGTTTACCCCCACTGTATTCACATCCTACTATACCTTAGTCTGTACATTATGCCTTGAATATATTCTACCGTGCCCAGAACTCTGCTCCTTTTCCTCTCTGTTCTGAACAAACTAGGCATCCAGTTCTGTTAGCCTTTAGCCGTACCCTTATCCTACTCCTCTGGTGATGTAGAGGTCAATCGAGGCCCCGCAGTGTCTACTACCACTCCCATCCCCCAGGCTCTCTCATTTGTTGACTTTTGCAACCGTAAAAGCCTTGGTTTCATGCATGTTAACATTAGAAGCCTCCTCCGTAAGTTTGTTTTATTCACTACCCTAGCACACTCCACCAATCCGGATGTCCTAGCAGTGTCTGAATCCTGGCTTAGGAAGACCACCAAAAACCTTAATTTCCATTCCTAACATTTTCCGACAAGATAGAACTGCCAAAGGGGACGGTGTTGCAATTTACTGCAAAGATAGAACTCTGCAGGTTGTCTTACTATCCAGGTCTGTACCCAAACAATTTGACCTTCTACTTCTAAAAATGAACCTTTCCAGAAACAAGTCTCTCACCATTGCTGCTTGCTATAGACCCCCCTCTGCCCCCAGCTGTGCCCTCGACACCATATGTGATTTGATTGCCCCCCATCCATCTTCTGAGCTCGTGCTGCTAGGTGACCTAAACTGGGACATGCTTAACACCCCGGCCATCCTACAATCTAAGCTTGATGCCCTCAATCTCACACAACTTATCAATGAACCTACCAGATATAACCCCAAATCCTTAAACACGGGCACCCTCAGATATCATCCTAACTAACTCACCCTCCAAATACACCTCTGCTGTTTTCAACCAAGATCTCAGCGATCACTGCCTCATTGCCTGCATCCGTAATGGGTCTGCGAGCAAACGACCACCCCTCATCACTGTCAAACGCTCCCTAAAACACTTCTGCGAGCAGGCCTTTCTAATCGACCTGGCCGGGGTATGCTGGAACGACATTGGCCTCATCCCGACAGTAGAGGATGCCTGGTTATTCTTTAAAAGTGCCTTCCTCACCATCTTAAATAGGCATGCCCCATTCAAAACATGTAGAACCAGGAATAGATATAGCCCTTGGTTCACTCCAGACCTGTCTGCCCTTGACCAGCACAAAAACATCCTGTGGTGTACTGCATTAGCATCGAATAGCCACCGTGATATGCAACTTTTCAGGGAAGTTAGGAACCAATATACACAGGCAGTTAGGAAAGCTAAGGCTAGCTTTTTTAAACAGAAATTTGCATCCCACAGAACAAACTCAAAAAAGTTCTGGGACACTAAAGTCCATGGACAATAAGAGCACCTCATCCCAGCTACCCACTGCTCTGAAGCTAGGAAACACTTTTACAACCGACAAATCCACTAGAATTGAGAATTTCAATAAGCATTTCTCTACGGCTTTCCACCTGGCTACCCCTACCCCGGTCAACTGCCCGGCACCCTCCACAGCAAACCGCCCAAGCGACCACCATTTCTCCTTCACCCATATCCAGATAGCGGATGTTCTGAAAGAGCTGCAAAACCTGGACCCCTACAAATCAGCCAGGCTAGACAATCTGGACCCTCCCTCTCTTAAATTATCTGCCGAAATTGTTGCAACCCCTATTACTAGCCTGTTCAACCGCTCATATTGTCTGAGATTCCAAAAGATTGGAAAGCTGCCGCAGTCATCCCCCTCTTCAAAGGGGGAGACACTCTAGACCCAAACTGCTACAGACCTATATCTATCCTACCCTGCATCTCTAAGGTCTTCGAAAGTCAAGTTAACAAACAGATTACTGACCATTTTGAATCACATCGTACCTTCTCCGCTATGCAATCTGGTTTCAAAGCTGGTCATGGGTGCACCTTAGCCACGCTCAAGGTCCTTAACGATATCATAACTGCCATCGATAAGAGATATTACTGTGCAGCTGTATTCATCGACCTGGCCAACGCTTTCGACTCTGTCAATCACCAGATTCTTATTGACAGCCTTGGTTTCTCAAATGTTTGCCTCGCCTGGTTCACCAACTACTTCTCTGATAGAGCTCAGTGTGTCAAATCGGAGGGCCTGTTGTCCGCACCTCTGGCAGTCTCTATGGGGCTGCCACAGGGTTCAATTCTCGGGCCGACTCTTCTCTGTATACTTCAATGATGTCGCTCTTGCTGCTGGTGATTCTCTGATCCACCGTTACGCAGACACCATTCTGTATACTTCTGGCCCTTCTTTGGACACTCTTAACCTCCAGACGAGCTTCAATGGCATACAACTCTCCTTCCGTGGCCTCCAACTGCTCTTAAACGCAAGTAAAACTAAATGCTTGCTATTCAACCGATCATTGCTCACACCTGCCCGCCCATCCAGCATCACTACTCTGGACGACTTAGAATATGTGGATAACTACAAATACCTAGGTGTCTGGCTAGACTGTAAACTCTCCTTCCAAACTCACATTAAGCATCTCCAATCAAAAATTTAATCTAGAATCGGCTTCCTCTTTCGCAACAAAGCTTCCTTCACTCATGCTGCCAAACATACCCTCGTAAAACTGACCATCCTACCGATCCTTGACTTCGGCGATGTCATCTATAAAATAGCCTTCAAACACTCAACTCAGCAAACTGAATGTAGTCTATCACAGTGCCATCCGTTTTGTCACCAAAGCCCCATATACTACCCTTCACTGCGACCTGTACGCTCTCGTTGGCTGGCCCTCGCTTCATACTCGTCGCCAAACCCACTGGCTACAGGTTATCTACAAGTCTCTGCTAGGTAAAGCGCTGCCCTATCTCAGCCAGCTGGTCACCATAGCAGCACTCACTCGTAGCACACGGTCCAGCAGGTATATCTCACTGGTCACCCCCAAAGCAAATTCCTCCTTTGGTCGCCTTTCCTTCCAGTTCTCTGCTGCCACTGACTGGAACGAACTGCAAAAATCACTGAAGCTGGATATTCCCCATCTCCCTCACTAGCTTTAAGAACCAGCTGTCAGAGCAGCTCACAGATCACTGCACCTGCTCATAGCCCATCTACCTACCTCATTCCCATACTGTATTTATTTATTTTGCACCACAGTATCTCTACTTGCACATCTATCATTCCAGTGTTTAATTGCCATATTGTAATTACTTCGCCACCATGGCCTATTTATTGCCTTAAATCCCTTATTTGAACTCACTGTACATAGACTCTTTTTTTCTACTGTATTATTGACTGTTTTGTTCATTCCATGTGTAACTCCGTTGTTGTGCGTGTCGAACTGCTATGCTTTATCTTGGCCAGGTTGCAGTTGCAAATGAGAACTTGTTCTCAACTAGCTTACCTGGTTAAATAAAAAGGTGAAATAAAAAAATAGAAATAGCTGGTGAGGGTACTTGCTCTGGAGAAGGTTGAGCTGGCTATAGTCCTGTGTGGTTGTCCCTCAGAGGGATGCCACATCCTCAATGAGGACCAACCGCCCTTCGAAGCACATTAGAGTCTACTGAATCCCCCTCCAGCATTGTGGACTTCAGATCATAGGTCTTAGCAATGAACGTCATGGTCCTGTACTATGGTCACGCTGGCAGAAGTGAGGACCAGTGGGTCTGTGTTAATCCCACTACAGCTCATCTGACTTCAAAAAAATATATGCTACCATTCTACCTTACCTGGGTGTCAAATAACTGCAGAAAACGAATACCCACCTGACATACAATTCTCTAACACACAGACATGCTCATATTTCAGCTTGTAAACTTGCACAGATCGGTATGAAGAGGGTCATGTTATATCAAACCTGTGGTTATACCTTGCATGGTTTGTTAAAACAGCATAATATCATAACAGGATTAATTGCACACTAAATAGTGTAAATAGTGTCATACAAATTTCATTTAGGCATTAAACATGCCATTTTATATCTTCACCCCTTCAAGTTTTTGTATTAAGGACAAATACACCTAGTGGTTTTAGTCAGACTCGGCTGTTAATCTGATCTTGTAAAAATGTATTCCACAGTATCAAAACATTTACCAGAGATCTAATGTAAAATAAAATGCACTGTGGTTGTAGCTATTTACAGTTGTTTGTCATGACAAACAACTTTTTTTCCTGGGAGAATAATGAGGAAGGGAACCATGTATTATGATATGGGCACAATCTTCAGCTTTAGGCCCTAGAACTAGCATATCTCAGGTTCTAACCATCAGCCATTTATCAAGTCATTACCTGCCTTTCCCAGTATTTGATTTTTTTTTTAAATGACTGTCCAACTTGATCTTCTAGTTCTATTTAAAAACTCAAAGGAACAAGGCTTTACTCAACTCCCCTTTAGTAAATCTCAAAAACAAACCACAAGATCTCCAATAAATTAATGTGGACTTTTAATTAGTATTTGTTATTTTTCACACAAACAAAAAAAAGATTCTTATTGCTAGCACAGCGATTAAAAAACTTCACAAAAACAGTCAGCAATCAGTGACACCCTAAATGCCCTTTATAATAGTATATGTGTATGCACAATTGTGGCATTTGCTAAAGGTTTTCAACCTGGAAAAACACTTAGTATTAGCAGTGAAATTCACACAACATACTCAAAGATTGAGTTGAACATTTTCAGTTTTAGATTGAGTTTTTGCGTTAATGCTTGTCTGAGTAAAGGGTTAGTCTTCCATAGGTAAATTATCCCTTCCAGATAGCTTGGATTCTATTCCATTTCTGTGTATTAATAATTTAGCCTTGCCCTCTGCCCACCCTGTCTCCCCTGTCCTCATAAAAGGACCACTCAAGAGCCTCAGATTGTCTTTCACTATAGTCCAACAATTCATAGTTTTTGTTATTTCAAGTAGACAGCAAAGTCATTTGTGATATGAAAAATAACATTTTGGCAACACAAATTATACAGGAGAAGGCTTAAGTATACCCAGTAACTGAGTTGCAGCTTTCAGAGTATTGCAGACAACTTTCCCTCAGCTGGAAAATGTTCTTATTACATGTGGACTACTTAACTCAGCGCCATCAGTTTAGGTGTTGCAGAATAGGGTAATAAACATGAAAAAGCCAAGTAACTATGAAATTATGAATGAAGATGAAAACAGCGAGTAGGCCAAAAAGTGATAATACATTCATCTGAGCATAAGCAAGGGCAATATTCAGTAACCATAGAACATACCCTCACATTTCATAAGTTACTCATTCCAATGTCCATTATGTCCCAGGGAAAGGGGCATTATTCTAGCCAAACACCCCCAGGTTGAGAGCTTTGCCCTTCTGCTAACATGTGCAGGGCTTCGGGGAGTTTGCGTCACTGGCCTGTTTGTCCTGCTCTCCCCACAGAGAAGTCATGTCTCGGTATAAATTAGTGGAACCCTGGAACGCATTCATCTCTTTCTTGTGAGCCTGCAGAACCAGCTGTGTCAACCGGATGAATGACTAGAAGATGTAAAAGAAAATATATCACCACAATTGCCTCATGTTCCCCAACATAACGTAAATATACTAAACAAAAATATAAAAACGCAAACACGTAGTGTTGGTCCCATTTTTCATGAGCAGAAGTAACATTTCAAAACATTTCCATACGCACAAAAAGCTTATTTCTCTCAAATATTGTGCACAAATGTGTTTACATCCCTGTTAGTGAGCATTTTTCCTTTACCAAGATAATTCATCCACCAGACAGCCCAGGACCTCCACATTTGGCTTATTCACCTTATTCAAATTGTTGCATGTTTCATTTATATTTTTGTTCAATATCCAAGGTATTGACTCATTAAGACCTGTCTCACCTCATTTATGTTGCAGTTGGTGCAGGCACTTGTCTCAAAGAATTCCATTCCATAGGTTTTTGCTAGCTGTAACAAGAGCTCATTAAGGATGGAAAATGTTCAACTGTGTATGGAAGAAAATAGTTATGGCGAAGTCAAACAGTGAGATAAAGGCCAACCTTGCTTCCTTGTTCTTTAGGAACTTTCCTCATCTGCTCCTCATCAGCCTTGTTCCCCACCAGGACCCTCTGCACCTTGTCAGGGGCGAACTGAAACAGTGTGACAGGGTTGAGAAATAGACGACCGGGCACCAGTTCAATGAGAAACGATGTAAATACTAGGTCAGTCATACACAGAACCTGAGAAAAGGACAAGGGGGCACAAAAAGAATGACATGGAGAGGGCTGTGTTTTATCAGTAGGTGTTAGCCTTACCTCATCCACATCACTAGCCCACTTCAAAATGTGCTGAAAGGAGCTGGAACTTGTGATGTCATACACCAGGAGAATTCCCTAGTGAAAGATCAAGAGGGGAGGGACTATCATGACAGATTGTGAGCACATGACTAGGCACTTCATATTAAGGAAACTTAACTGGTACAGGTTATTCATTCCCGAACAGGGATTATTGGTGTATGGAGAACCCACCTGAGCCCGTCTGTAGTACTGTTTGGTGATGGTCTGGTATCGTTCCTGGCCAGCAGTATCCCTGCACACAGACAGAGGTAATTCCCAGTTTTACATGTGACCACATTTCAGAATATTTCTAATCAACAAGTAAAGCTGTTGAAACACTGTTTGACAGAACATAAAATGTACATGTGTGATAAGTGTGTCAATCACTACTGTAGTGTGGTAAATCATTGTCTGGAAGATCTTTTCACTCACCATATCTGCACTCGTACTTTAATGCCATCTACTTGTAATGTTCTCATTTTGAAATCAACTCCTAAAAAAGTAAGCAAAATTAAGTTTTGCAAACAAACATGCATTACTCTTGGCTGCATCTTCTATCCATCTCCCTATTGTTGAATTCTGTATCTCCCTCCGGTTTGCCATACTGAGCTTGTGCCTTCATGCATCTTTATTCTTCATTTTTCCATTGCTGGACTGGAGTTTTACCGAAGCCTCAGAGTGTAGCCTAATCTCAATATATCCTACTCGTGCGTCAAAGCAGCCTGTACTAGTCAATAAGTATCCCTATTAGGTTAACATTCGTACCCCTGGGCTAATGGTAACAGTGACACAAACTTGAAGTGGATACTGATGAGGACTGGGTTACTAAGATACCCACTTAACCCAGTTGAAGGTCCTTTCAAGCAGTCTTTAGAGGTCATCTTGCTAAAGGGAATTCAATTGTTATTTACTACAGTGCATTCCTGCAGGGCCAAGGAAGACGTGACTTGGGCTGTCTATCGACTTCCGCATGAAAATATAAATTTAAATGTCAGTGTGTGTGTGTGTGTGATAGCTTCACAGTTGAAGCGTAAAAACCCATCAAATATTCAGGTGCAAAAGGTCAGCTGCTTGCAACATTACCTTAACAACAACCACACCTGTCAAACACAGTAAACAACAGAGTTGAAGCAAACACTTTCACACCAGGATATGCTTCAGGTAACAGATCGGCATCATACTGTGCCTTCAGAAAGTATTCACACCCCTCGACTTTTTCCACATTTTGTTGTGTTACAGCCTGAATTCAAAAGGGATTAAACAAAATAATCTCACCAATCTACAAACAATACCCCATAATGGCAGTGAAAACACATTTAGAAATGTTTTCAAATGTATTGAAAATGAAATACAATTTTAACTGAACAAAAATATAAAACGCAACAATTTAAGATTTCACTGAATTACAGTACATAAGGAAATCAGTCAACAGAAATACTTTCACTAGGCCTCAATATATGGCTTAAACATGACTGGGCAGGGGCACAGCCATGGGTGGACTTAGGCCCACCCACTTGAGAGCCAGGCTCACCCACTGGAGAAACCCAGCCCTGGCAATCAGTGATTTCCCCCCCCCCACAAAACAGCTTTATTACAGACAGAAATACTTTGGTTTCAAAAACTGTCCGGGTGGCTGTTATTAGATGATCCCGCAAGTGAAGAAACCAGATGGAGGTCCTGGGCTGATGTGGTTACACGTGGTCTGCGTTTGTGAGGCCGGTTGGACATACTGCCAAAATCTCTAAAATTAAGTTGGAAGCGGCTTACGGTAGAGAAATTAACATTCAATTATCTGGCAACAGCTCTGGTGGACATTTCTGCAGTCAGCACACTCCCTCACAACTTGAGGCATCTATGGCATTGTCTTGTGACAAATGGCACATTTTAGAGTGGCCTTTTGTCCTCAGCATAAGGTGCACCTATGTGATAGTCATACTGTTTCATCAGTTTCTTGATATGTCACACCTGTCAGGTGGATGAATTATCTTAGCTTGAAGAAATGCTTACTAATAGGGATGTAAACTAATTTATGCACAACATTTGAGAGAAATGTTGGCATATGGAACATTTTGGGGATCTTTTATTTCAGCTCATGAAACATGGGACCAACACTTTACAAAAATAAAGGCAACATGTAGAGTGTACAACGTTGTTGATCCATCCTCAGTTTTCTCCTATCACAGCCATTTAAACTAACTGTTTTAAAGTCACCATTGATCTCATGGTGAAATCCCTGAGCAGTTTCCTTCCTCTCCGGCAACAGAATTAGGAAGGACGCCTGTAACTTTGTAGTGACTGTGTATTGTTACAAACATACAAAGTGTAATCAATAACTTCACCATGCTCAAAGGGATATTCAATGTCAGCGCCCCCCCCCCATTCAACAAAGTTTAAACACTATTATCACAACTTGTGTTACTTAGTCATTTTTACTTCTGAACATTCCATAACAAAAAGAGGTTGAATACTTACAAGATATTTCAGCGTTTCATTTTTTTTATTAATTTATAAAAATGTCTAAAAACAATTAAATATGGGGTATAGTGTGTAGGGCAGTGACAAAAAAAATCTCAATTTATTCCATTTTAAAATTCTGGCTAACAACAAAATGTGGAAGTGTGAATACTTTAAGGCACTGTATGATGCCAATCTGTTACCAAAATCATATCCTGTTGTGAAGTCGTTGCATCAGCTATGTGTTGTTGGTGAATCCAAACTGTGCGTCTAGTAATGTTTGAAACTGTCGACCTTGATTAACAAATGCCAGCTCTAAATGGTGATGAGGCAGGCGAGAGAGCGAGAGAGACGCTGTACATGTTTCATTACCTGTGTGTGTGTGGTCAGTGTCATGGGAAGAGCAGGTGTTCCTAATGTTTTGTACAATGTGTGTATATGCATACACATGTTGGCTGAAAACTTCAGTTATTCCTATATTTAAACCATGTATTTTTTTTCACAGGACAAAATGTTATTAGGATGATAGCTCTTAATCTAACCACTCAGAGGAATAATTATTTGCCTAAATATCAGACTTACCAAGGTTCCTCCATGGATATCAGTCTGAAAGAAGTTGCTGTAAAAAAGACGCAACCCAGCTAACATAGTGGATCTGGGCCGATTCCGGCTGAGAGTCGGGGGGCTCGGCTGTAGGTCAGACCCGGCCAATGTTATGTGGCTCGAGTCTCGGCCGCCTTTGGCAGTGGTACTTATGGCTAGGATGGCGGGACTGAGTTCTGTCCGATTCCGGTGCGAGTTATCTTGCCCAAATATATTACTTGGGGTTCGGGCCGATAATTATATAAAGCAGCATGTGTAATCAACATTTCATTAATTTTCCATATTTTCTCATTGTTTCTGTGATCAAAAAATACCATTAACGTTTAAATGTAATTCTTTAAGAGCCCTGTGCAGTATTTTGATTCCTTTGAAAACCTTTGTGGATGGAGCCTCCCGAGTGGCATAGCGGTCTAAGACACTGCATCGCAGTGCAAACTGTGTTGCTACAGATGCTGGTTTGAGACCCGTGCCGACCGGGAGACCCATGAGAAGACGCACAATTGGCCCAGCGTCGTCTGAGTTAGGGGAGGGTTTGGCTGGCCGGGATGTCCTTGTCCCATCGCGCTGTAGCGACTCCTGTGGCGGGCCAGGCACATGCATGCTGACACAGTTAGCATGTTTCCTCCAACACAAAATGTTTTTGTATACATTTATTTAAAATTTGCATCGGGCCGCCTCTGGGGGGGATGCCGGAAAAGTCTGCTGAATTCCTGTAAACGGCCCGATGTAGGTGGGCCGATTCTGGGCAGTCATTCATTTTGATTTTGGGCCGAATCAAAATCAGTTCCATCCCCCCGGAAGAGTGCTGCTTCCTCATTGCTAGCTGGGAATAGTCTCTACAAGGCAGAATGTTGAATAAAATTATATTTAGACTTCCTTTACCAGTTGTAAATTAGTGATGGGAATTGAGTATTTTCATTGAGCTGGTTCTGTTCAAAATGCTTTAAAAAGTAAATATATAAAACCAAAAGAAACTTGTCAAATATCCAATGTAAAAGGCCAAAACGTAGTCCAGCATTGTCAGATCATAAAATACATTTTTACCTGAATAAATTAGAACTACAACAAGTTTTTTTTATTTTATGTAAAACGGCATGGACCAGAATGACGCATTCTCCCTACTATTTAATTGTTCATGCTTTGAGGATTCACCCTCTTTAGAGAATAATTTTTTTTAACTTATTTGAAGTCATCGTTGTTTTGAGCTAAAAAAAAATAGATGAAACCGTATGAAAATTTCATATCACGATTATAGTGACCAAAATTACCACGATAATACTGATAACCGTGCTATTATTAAAATGTGCTGAAAATTTTCAAAGTACTGATACGCTGAAATAATTTTAGCAAGTTTTATTGAAAATCAGCAAACAAATAAAATGAGCAGCACAGTGCACTTTGTGCATTAACATTTAAATAATAACATTAAAGATGGCACCATGTGGCCATGAGGTAAAAGTTTCCCTGGTTAATGAACACAACCTTAAGTAAGCAAATCAAAATGTGCATATAAAATCAACACAAGTAAAGCAATGTGCATGTAAGAACAATACAACCATATGTAAACAAATCCAATGTGCAGGGGCCTGTTGCACAAAAGTAGAATTAAGACATCCGGGATAAATGACTCAGCTGAGCTCAATGAAGCCAAAACATGTGCGTCCAGGCTTAATTGGTTGCACAAAGACCAAGCCAGGATGAGCAGACACGGATTCATTAAACCAGGTGAAACCAATCCTGGATAGGTGCGCGCTCACGGCTCACTCAAATAGACCCCGCCACAGATCACAGATTAACTGATTTACCATGGCAACTAGAGCCGCGTACTTTTCCCCGTCGGAAGCACAAATCCTCATGGAGGCATACGAGGAGGTAAAAGATATAATTAAGAAGAAAGGCAACACCGCCACAGTGATAAAGCAAAGAGAAAAAGCGTGGCAAAGTATTGCAGACCGCCTGAATGCGTAAGTAGTGCACAATTACACACTCACCGCTCCGCTGAAACATCACAATTACAATTCAAATATTTAATTCACATCTCCAAAAATGCAGTTGTACTGTAATTATGAAACGGTTAAATTTTTTATTGAAATGCACTGCAGATATGAGTGCAATTGTGTAAAGTAACTCCATCACACTGTATAAAGCTATGATACATTTTTTGATATTTTTACTGAAAACAAGACAAAAATACCAAGTAATTTTTTGCAGTGTGACTCCATTAAATGTGTGTGTGTGTGTGTGTGTGTGTGTGTGTGTGTGTGTGTGTGTGTGTGTGTGTAGATTAAACATGAACGGGCCAAAACGGACATGGCAGCAGGTCAAAATCAAATACAAGAACATTCTGCAGAATGGTATGGTCCCTGACTAATATTTAACAAAGCACAAGCATATATTGTACCCAGAAGGTGCCTGCTCACACATTGTCTGTACTGTTTTAGCAGTGAAAAAGAATACCCACAGACAAGGCACGGGTGGTGGGTCACCAAAGGCTGACCTTACCCCAGCAGAGGACATGGCCTTGGAGCTAAATAAAGGCAGGCCCGTCTTAGAGGGGATCCCTGGGGGGAAAGAGACGAGCATAGGTTCCTCCCAAGATGCCACCCGCTTCATTCAAGGTATGTCCTTCCATCTCTACATGGGATACAACCACATTCATATTGAATCAATTTGGACTGTCTGACTTTGGTTTACCTATTGCCTTGCAGTGTCTGGCAGCACTGTGTTCCTGTTAGAGCCACCAGCACAAGCACCAGACGATGCTGATCCAGTGAGTACTCCATCAAAGGCATACTGTAGGCCTGGCATGTCTTGTCTACTAGCTTCAATATGAATCCGATTAAATGTGATAGGGTGAAGGCCCCAGTGCAGCAGCAACCGCACATGATGGAGACGATGAGGAGGAGGAGACCATCTCTCTGGATTCCAGAAGGCATGAGGTATCATGTTAAGACTGTGAAAGTACTATTTACTCTACAATGGTGAGGAGTCCTCATCAAAATCAAAAAATCTAATTTCTTTTACAGGACCCAGATGCTATACAGTGGGAAAACCAGCCTGGCAACAGTGCGTATTAATAAAAGGACACCACATCCTGCCAAATTCCAGCTGCGCTAATTGTATTGTGTTCACAGAGCTCACAAGCTATCAGAAAGTTGTATGGCAACCACCTCCGGCGCCAAATAGAACTGGCAGACAGACATTCAGTACAAGAAGAAAAAGATGGAAAATCTTGCACTGGAGTTCGAAATAAAGAGGACAATTAGGAAACTGGACCTTGAAATAAAAAAACTTGAGAGGGAGGTGAGATATGCCTTCAATGTACACTGTATGCTAACTGTAACACAAATGTATTAATCATTATTTTTCTTTCCTCCCCCAGCTCCAAGAAGATGACACAGCTCAAAATAAAAATTAGGTATATTCTCGTAAAGTCAAGTGAGCCATGACATATGAGCTCTTATTGTGAGCACACAGGACGGTGGCATCTTTCTAAGGTTTTTTTTATTTTCCCAGCAATCAGTACAACCAAGTCATCGTTATAAGGCATTGCCCTCTTTTGCCCACCCCCCCAGCACCAGGTGTGGCCACTAGCCTATATGAAGGCCCAAAATTGTGTGTTCCTTTCTGCTCTGACAATGGCATGCCCATTCGTGCGAGATGTGGTGGATGAAGAAGCACTTGTGCTGAGGAGAGCCTTCAGGCGAGAAAGGGTCTTCAGGGACCGGTTGGACCCACTGGCCTTCCCTGATGACCATCTATATGAAAGATACAGGTTTTCTGCAGATGGCATCAGGTATCTATGCATCCATTGACGAACACTCTGCATTGCCAGTGATGTGCATTGATTGGTGTAATATTCCTCATCTTATGATTTCAGATGGTCTGCAATGCTGACTGTGTGATCAGCAATGTTGTGGCAAAATGGCCTGGCTCAGTCCATGACTCCAGAATCTTTCGGGCCTCTGAAATCTATCAGTGCCTATCACAAGGTAAGCCACACAACCCCTATTTATAACCATCATGGCTGTGTCAAGAATATCACTGTGTTTATGAGGTAGTAATGATGAGATTTTGTGTTGACAGGTGAATTCTCTGGTGTGTTGCTGGGAGACAGGGGGTATGGCTGCCAGCCTTTTCTCCTGACACCTTTCACAGACCCCCAGGAAGCACAGCAGGCCTACAACCATGCCCATGCCAGGACCAGGGCCAGAGTTGAAATGACCTTTGGCCTCCTGAAGGCACGCTTTCACTGCCTTCACAAATTAAGTGTCAGCCCTGTTAGGGCATGTGATATTACTGTGGCTTGTGCTGTCCTCCACAATGTGGCCTGCCTGAGGAAGGAGAGGGCCCCCAGAGTGCCTCCAGCCATGGACTGGGACAATCCGGCAATCTTCCCTGATGACGACAGTGGTCGGCTGCTGAGGGACCAATATGTGTTGAATTATTTTAGTTAGTATGTGTGTCATTTCAATTTTGGTTAAATATGTCCTGCGGTGGCAGAGGAATTAGTTTTTTTGGGGGTTCGTTTTTTGACGAATTTGGCCTCTTATGATGTTTGTGCGGTATACTGTGTGTAATACAAGGCTGCAGGGAGGCTACTGCATCCATTCATTTGTCTGTTCAGTTGATGTGTATGGATTTGTCCTGCATTTATTTTAGTGTGCAGACATGCAGGGTGTGTTATATACAGACCTTTGAATGTGTATGTATCATTTTGTATAATATGCTTGGATTCTGTGCTTTCCATCTTGTAGAGTCACTGTGACTTCAGTTTCGAAAGGAGCTGATGGTTTACCTGCTTTGTTTTGTCCTTATTCAATAAAGGAACATACTGTTACACATTGTGTTTTTATATTCATATGGAATGTGTATTTGTTTATATGACAGAGTACTAGGGCCACACTGAAGAAAAAGGATAAAGTCATAAATTTATGAGGCTGGTTCTTTCTGCAGAAAAGCTACATTGTTTTGATACTTATGACAATGTGATACTTAATATTCTGGCACATCAGCATGTCTTTGTTTATGAAACCATACTGAAGTACAATTTCACGAAATGCCCCACATGTCATTTTAAGAACTGTCCTCCTTTAAAACAACTGGTTACAATATTATGACTTGTGTTTTTTTCCCCTCTGTGGCTCTATCATTTTATATATAGCCTTATAGTCTATGGGAAACTAAATTATCTAATGATAGCAACATCATCTAAAAATCATTTATCCAAAATCATTGAAATTAATGATCACAAACGTTTAATAACAGTGGGTCTAGTTATATGTGATAATGTATAGTGAGCAGTGAAATAACTATTGGTTTCCATTTGTGGTGACTGCTGACTGACATTAGGGATGAGATTAAATAGATCCTGGAATTTAGCCTGGTCTGGAGCAGGCTAGCTCCACAGAATAAATCTCCATGGTAATTTATACCATAACATATCCTCCTGCCCCCTATCCATCTTTAGTGCAACCGGATTACAGATCAATTGAGCCAGGATCACCAAGATATCCTGGCTTAATCTCTTATCCTAGTTTTGTGCAACAGGCCCCAGGTGATGACATTAAAATAACAAAATACGTAAACAAATAAAATGAACAGCACTGATTGTATGCATGTTCTCTCCATAAATAAATAAGGTGCTGCTGGCCTAACGCCCTGTATGTATGCATCTTTGTTCAATTGAGATTAAAATGTAGAAATGTCAGCATTTTTACTTTGTCAGGTTTAAGTAGTGATCTGCGAAGGGAGACAATGCGCCCGCTGGCACCGAACACACTGATGGCATGGCGGGACACACAAAAGCTTCCTGGAAACCCTGGCAAGGTGAGGCAGATCTGATGCATGGCCCCTCGTTGTTACATTGTAATTATTATTGTTCACTCACACAGTCGTGGCCAAACATTTTGAGAATGACACAAATATAAATTTTCTAAGTCTGCTGCCTCAGTTTGTATGGATGGCAATTTGCATAAACTCCAGAATGTTATGAAGAGTGATCAGATGAATTGCAATTAATTGCAGAGTCCCTCTTTGCCATGGAAATGAACTGAATCCCCCAAAAAGATTTCCACTGCATTTCAGCCCTGCCACAAAAGGACCACCTGACATGTCAGTGATTCTCTCGTTAACACAGGTGTGAGTGTTGATGAGGACAAGGCTGGAGATCACTCTGTCACGCTGATTGAGTTCGAGTAAGACTGGAAGCTTCAAAAGGGAGGGTGGTGATTGGAATCATTATTCTTCCTCTGTCAACCATGGTTACTTGCAAGGAAACACGTGCCGTCATCAATGCTTTGCAGAAAAAGGTCTTCCAAGGCAAGGATATTGCTGCCAGTAAGATTGCACCTAAATCAACCATTTATCGGCTCATCAAGAACTACAAGGAGAGCGGTTCAATTGTTGTGAAGAAGGCTTCAGGGAACCCAAGAAAGTCCACCAAACGCCAGGACCGTCTCCTAAAGTTGATTCGGCTGCGGGATCGGGCACCATCAGTACAGAGCTTGCTCAGGAATGGCAGCAGGCAGGTGTGAGTGCATCTGTGAGCAAAGACTTTGAGGATGGCCTGGTGTCAAGAAGGGCAGCAAAGAAGCCACTTATCAAGGAAAAACATCAGGGACAGACTGATATGATATTCTGTAAACGGTACAGGGATTGGACTGCTGAGGACTGGGGTAAAGTAATGTTCTCTGATGAATCCCCTTTCCAATTGTTTGGGGAATCCAGAAAAAAGCTTGTCCAGAGAAGACAAGGTGAGCTCTACCATCAGTACTGTGTCATGCCAACAGTATAGCATCATGTGTGGGGACCATTCATGTGTGGGGGTTCCTTCTCAGCCAAGGGAGTGGGCTCACTCACAATTTTGCTAAGAACACAGCCATGAATAAAGAATGGTACCAACAAATCTTCCGAGAGCAATTTCTCCCAACCACCCAGGAACAGTTTGGTGACGAACAATGCCTTTTCCAGCAAGACAGAACACCTTGCCATAAGGCAAAAGTGATAACTAAGTGGCCAGGAAACTCCCCAGACCTTAATCCGATTGAGAACTTAGTCAATCCTCAAGAGGCGGGTGGACAAACAAAACCTAACAAATTCGGACAAACTCCAGCATTGATTATGCAAGAATGGGCAGCCATCAGTCAGGATTTGGCCCAGAAGTTAACTGATGGCATGCCAGGGAAGATTGCAGAAGTCTTGAAAAAGAAGGGTCAACACTGTAAATATTGACTCTTTGCATCAACTTCCTGTAATTGTGAATAAAAGCCTGACACGGGGAGCACGTGATGCCGCGGAGCGGAGCAGACGTTGACAAACCGAGCTCTTCAAAGCTATTCTATTTTTACCTAAATAACAACGTTGAAACAATATTCTAACATCGGCTGATAAATTGTCAAGTACTTACCTTCCCAAAGAGCCATGGACCTCCGACCGAGAGGCAAGAAGGACGACCAAAACATCGTTGATTCCCAAGATAACGATAACGCTACAGCTAGCAAGATTAGCATTAGCCCTCATAACTCAGACGACAGTTCCAGACTGTTGCTCTCAGCAGCCTCTTGCGAGCCTGCCGACATGCTGGCTACTCTCCTCCGGGAAATTCAGGATGGTAACAGAGGTCTTTCTCTGAAAATTGATAAGAAATCGGCTGAACTCCATTCTTCCATTGACGACCTGAAATCCTCCATGAATGATCTCCTTTTGAGAACGACTGAGGCAGAGTTGCGCATTAGCACAGTTGAAGATACCATCGCTAGACATGACCAGGTCTTGATACGACTGCAAAAGGACAATGCCTACCTCAAAAACAAGGTAGATCAGATGGAGAACCAGAGTAGACGTAGTAATATCCGTGTGGTGGGATTGAAAGAGGACAGCGAGGGCCGTGACCCGGTCCGTTTCTTCACTCAATGGATCCCGGAGGTCCTAGGCATAATCAACTTCACCAAGCCGCTGGAAATCGAACGCGCCCACAGAACATCAGCGCCGAAACCCCGGCCAGATGAGCCCCCACGAGCCGTCCTGATCAGGTTCCTCCGTTTCCAAGACCGAGAGAAGATACTGGAACTCGCAAGAGCCAAAGGGGACATCACCATCGATGGAAAGAGGGTCAGCCTTTTCCCGGGTATGAGCGCGGATCTCACCAGATGTCGCAAGCAGTTCAGACCTGCCGACAAAGCACTGAAGGAGAAGAACATCACCGGCTACCTCATCCACCCTGCGCGGATGAAAGTTCAGTACAAAGGCCGAAGCCATCTCTTCAACACACCGGGGGAAGAGCACACTTTTCTCAAAGAACTGAGCAACGTCTGAGCCAGAACGGTCTCTCTGGGGGATAAAATGCAGTTAGTTTGTGTTCTCTTATTCGGATTGAACTGCTGGTATCTCCCGGTCACTATAATTGATTTGTACATTTTCAACTAACCGTATCTTCCCGGAGTGAGTTCTATTACTTTTACAGGAGAGTATATTTTGGTTTAGTCCATATCCACTGGGCGAAGCAAATAAGTGGGCTTAGGCCCACTGCTTTCCCCCTCATTTATGTTAAT
The DNA here is from genome assembly GCF_002021735.2 of Oncorhynchus kisutch. Classification (NCBI taxonomy): domain Eukaryota; kingdom Metazoa; phylum Chordata; class Actinopteri; order Salmoniformes; family Salmonidae; genus Oncorhynchus; species Oncorhynchus kisutch. The sequence continues at coordinate 28,913,687 of NC_034187.2, forward strand.
CTTTCGAAAAGAGACTCAAGCAGCCCTTACCGTGGGCAGTAAATATTCAGCCATAAATATCTATTCACAACGTTTGTTTTCAACTTAGAGCTCGCAGGTTTTAGTTTACACCAAGGTTTAGCTAATAAGAGCAAGATGGGAAGCGAGCAGCAACGTATCTCTACAAGTGTATTCATGTTTGATTGTTAGGATTGTTGTTTTATCGGGGTGGGTGGGATTTTTATTTTATTTTATTTTTCTTCCTTTTTTCTAAGTTTATTGTTTCCTTCCTAAAGAGACACACAGGTCACCTTTGTGCTCAAACCAAAGTTGAAACATTTCCTAATTATCTGCATATGATAGATTTCCATTCAGTTACATATTTGAAACCCAACCTATGCTTAATCCACTAAAATATGTAACATTCAACGTAAAAGGTCTTAACAGCCAGATTAAAAGGAAAAGAGTCTATACATACCTTAAGAAATTAAAGGTTGACATTATGTTTTTACAAGAAACACATCTTACAGTCAGTGAACACAAGAAATTGAAGAGGGAATGGGTAGGACACATTTTTTGCATCCTCTTTTAACTCCAAAGCAAGAGGAACTGCAATTTTGATAAGTAGACACACCCCCTTCTGCGTCAACAACACCATCTCTGATCCCTCTGGCAGGTTTGTTTTGGTGCAGGGGCATATGTTTTCAGAGTCTTGGACCCTACTGAATATTTATGCTCCTAACTTCAATGACCATATGTTTATTCAGAATGTCTTCCTTCAGGTTGCTCAAGCACCACCAGGATGGCTACTGGTTGGAGGAAATTTTAATTGTTGCTTAGATACAGTTCTTGATAGGTCTTCTGATAAACCCTCACTTCTTACCAAAGCCGGCAAGCTCACCCCATGTCATTCATGAAAGATCTCAATTTACTAGACATCTGGAGACAGTTGCACCCACAGGATAGGGACTACTCTTTTGATTCACACCCACACAAGACACACACACGCATAGATAACTTTTTACTTTCGACACAACTGTTTCATAGAGTGTTAGATGTCGAGTATCTCCCCAGATTGCTTAGTGACCATTCTCCTCTAGTATTATCAATCTCCATTCCTACCCAGGTAAATGAAGCATATAGATGGAGACTAAATTCTACACTCCTAAAGCAACCTGAATTTTGTGCATTCATCAAAGAGCAGATCAATATTTTTACTTTGACAAACAAACCCTCCGCTCCTGACAGTTTCATTCTTTGGGACACATTGAAGGCCTATCTGAGGGGACAGATCATTTCCTATACTAAAGGGCTGAAGAGAAAACACGGTGCGGAACTGAGTGCCCTTGAATCTGAAATCTCCGAGCTAGAGAAAACCTACCAAAGAGGCCCGACTAAAGATCTATACAGGCTTTTGGTAAATAAAAAAAACTTAAATATAATATTCTGAACACATATCAAGCTGAGAGGGCCATCACAAAATCAAAACAGCGTTATTACGAGCTTGGAGAGAAAGCTCAAAGTATTGGCATGGCAACTGAAAGCAGAGGAAAGTAAGAGGACAATTAATGCCATAAACTCTTACTAATGAGATATCTTTCGACCCTACTGTAATTAATAATACTTTTAAGAAATACTATGAAGACCTCTACACTTCCCAATCAAGCCATGATCTATCAGAGATCGACTCCTTTCTCTCCTCTCTCAACCTCCCATGCCTGTCAGGGGAAGACAGCGAGCGCCTGAGTGAACACTTCTCAGTTCCTGAATTGTTGGAGGCCATTAAATCCTTACCTTCTAATAAATCTCCTGGGGAGGATGGCTTCCCTCCAGAGTTCTATAAAGAATTTAGGGAGCTGTTGGTCCCCTACCTTATGGAGGTACTTAAAAAAGCCAGAGAAAACAACTGCTTTCCAGAGTCCTTCTCTCAAGCAGTGATTACTGTAATCCACAAGAAAGTGAAAAACCCGCTAAAGTGCACCTCCTATAGACCAATCTCTCTCCTTAACACAGATTGTAAACTGGTCACCAAGATGCTATCTAAGAGACTGGAGTCATGTCTTCCCCTGTTGGTCAACCCAGATCAGACTGGCTTCATAATTAATAGATTGTCCTCCAATAATCTCAGAAGGTTCTTTGATATAATTCACCTTGCTAACAAAAACAAAATACCTAGTGTCGCAGTCTCCCTCGACGCTGAAAAGGCCTTTGATAGGGTTGAATGGCCATACCTCTTTCGAGTCTTGGAAAAGTTTGGTTTAGGTACCGTGTTTGTAAATTTGATTAAAATCACTCTACAAATCTCCTAAAGCTAGGATTGCTACCAATGGGATTACTTCCTCCTCTTTCCCTCCTTATAGGGGGAACAGAAAGGTTGCCCAATTAGCCCCCACCTCTTTGCCCCTTGCCATCGAACCGTTGGCTGAGGCTATTAGAACGTGCCCTGACATACATGGCTTTGAGGTGGGCCCCCATACCCATAAATTATCACTCTTTGCAGATGACCTTATCTTATTTCTAACAGACCCAGAACATTCCCTCTCTCACTTGCAGATCCTACTACAGTGTTATAGTTCTTTCTCTGGATATAAGGTCCATTTTGATAAAAGCGAAACCTCACCGTTGTCTGTCTTTGACCATCATACCATCAAGCACAAGTTTCCTTTTAGATGGTCGCCTATGGGCTTCACATATTTGGGCATAATGGTGGATGGTAATCTGAACAACCTCTATAAACTCAATCTGGCCAGATTGTTGCAAAAGGTGGAGGTTGACCTTTGTAAATGGATGGACTTACCTCTCACTCTACTGGGTATAATCAATGTAATTAAAATGAATGTCCTGCCCAGATTTCTATATGTTTCAATCTCTCCCTATCCCTGTTCCTGCAGCATTTCTTTCCCTCTCTCGACAAGCTGACCAGACGGTTTATCTGGCACGGCAAAACCCCTAGGGTTGGCCTGGATAAACTGACCCTTGATTACAGTCAAGAGGGCTTAAACCTCCCCAATTTTAGAATGTACTACTGGGCTGCACAGTCTAGGTTTCTGGCTCAGAGGTTTGACAATGGTCCCTCTCCCTCATGGTTGAACATTGAAAAGCTTGAGGTAAATGATGACACTGGGGCAGAATTGTTTTACAAATGGGACAGAAAATCTATAAAAACCATCACAGACAACCCTTTAATCATACATTCTGTCCTGGCATGGTGCAAACTGCATGAGCTGTTCGGACGAGGGGGATTCCTTTCCCCTAAAACCCCTTTATGGAACAATATATTGAACCCTATGTTTTTCCAGAATAGTAACTTTAGACCATGGTCTGATAAGGGGATCACTCTTCTGGAACATTGTTACGAGGAGGGAGTTCTTATGTCTTTTGATCAGCTGAAAGAGAAATACCACTTGCCTAACAGCGACTTCTTTAGCTACCTACAACTACGAAACATTATTAGGGTGACTCTCAAGGGACAATGGAACCTACCTAAGATGTCACCTATTGAACAACTCTGCCATGCAGACCAACCACTGTTCAAGACCATTTCCCATGTATACGATGCTCTTATGTCAGGACTAACACTGCCTGGGCTAGATAAACCCCGACTTAGATGGGAAAAAGATCTGGGTATTGATCTTGATGAGGATCTATGGAGTGACCTATGCAGGGATGGTGTTACATTCACATTGAACTCCAGATACAGACTGATCCAGTTTCATTTCCTCCATCAGCTCTATATCACCCCATCTAGACTGCACAAGTTCAACCCAGATATCTCCTCCCTATGTTTTACATGTGGCTCAGATGAAGGAACATTCCTCCATTCCACTTGGCAGTGTTCAAAACTACACGGTTTCTGGCAGGGGGTATGCGATACCATATCCTCAATTCACGGGGTTGCATTCCCTTTAGACCCGGAGGTCTGTCTACTGGGTAACTTTACTAACACCAATCTTAGGCAAAGCCATACTATAAAGCTAACAGAAATATTGCTAGCGATTGCCAAGAAATGGAAATTGGATTCCTCCCTGCCAGTTGCAATGTGGCTATCGGAAGTTAATAGTTGTACCATTTGGAGAAAAATCACTTACTGCTTGAGGAATAAGTTAGACATTTTACAGAATTTGGCAACCTTTTGACTCTATGGAGAATCTCCCCCCACATATCATTGATTGAATCTATATATAATCCCCACAATGTTTCACACGTAATGTATAATATGTAGCCTACGGCAGGTGATGCAATGTCTCGTTATTATTTTTTTTTCTTATTGTATGTTTATATAATTATTATTTATTTTTGTTACGCTCGTCTGTTACTGTCACTTTGTCCTATCGTTGTCTAATACGTTGTCACTTTTGTTTTGAATGTTCTTAATAATTGGAAAATGCAAAAAAAAAATATAAAAAAAAATAAGCCTTTGACATTTGTGAAATGCTTGTAATTATACTTCACTATTCCAGAGTAACATCTGACAAATATCTAAAGATACTGAAGCAGCAAACTGGAAATTAATGTGTCATTCTCAAAACTTTTGGCCACGACTGTACATACAGTATATGCAATGACCATGCAATTGACATAAATACAAATGCATCTTTAGACAGTGATAGTAAATGCAATGAGCCCAACAATTTACATAAATACAGGAGTCTTATCGTGTTTCTCCTGTTGGAACACTTTTACAACCAATTCGACGACTGACGGATTTTAAATGAACAAAATATGTTGGTTGGGTGACTAAACTACATAACGTGTGCAATGGGCAAATATAGTCTGCAGACACACAATGCATACAACAGCAGAACAACTGTAGTGTTTATACAAGAGTAGGTAGCACTGAAAGCTTCAGTTTACATGATTGACAAGCTATTAGTAAGTTAGACAAAACCATTACATTTCCCCAACATTCCAAAGTCGCCACATCATGCATTGAGCTAAAATGTAACTTACCTTGCATTCAGTTTAAAGTAGCGGGTGGTGGTCACGAAGATGACTCAAGAGACTTGAAATGTTGCCCCCTTTCACAGCGATTTTTTGTTGTTGCAGATTCTGCAGAAAGTGTGACCATCTTCGATTAGGTTTCCCTCAGCACTCTTGTAAAACCCAAAGTACGACCACACTTCAGATTTGGTCCTCTTAGAAGGCAGAGAAATCTCCCGAGCATTGCCTTCCGCAATGTTTCTACACATAACAAAACCCACAAACCCTACGCCTGCTTCAGACTGTTGCTAACTTTGGTTGAGTTTTTCAAAACACGGACTACGGTAATACTAAAACCGTGAACCGGTAACCGTTTCACCCCTATTAACGACCATCACTAAACAAATCCGTTCAAAAAGTTGTTATTGCGAATGGCCGATCACTATTGTCCATGCTACTGGTCCTTTTGGTGGATATAGAGTACCCACAGGAAAGTGTTGTTTAGCTGAGTTTTTTTCGGCGGCGCTAGCCTCTGTCGCTCATATTTTCAATCTGTTGAAGAGTTGCATGTGATGCGCAACACACTAACCGATTATAGCGTACTGAAGCACTTTTCTCCTCGCAATTAGCTGGACGTGTTTGCTATTCAGTAAAGGCTTGGCTATATATTGCGAAAGTGTTTTGTCATGTGCGAATTGCATCAGTATTGAAAATTAAAACCAGAAATATAGACAAGAATACCTTAGTTCGGGTTGATAACACTGACATTTTGTATCAGATTACCTCCGACATAGGGACAAAAATCGGCGGACAACAGGTGTAAACTAATTTGAAATGAAGTTCGTTCAACATTCTGTCTTGTAATGGGACTGCTGAAACTACATGTCAGAGACCAGGGTGTAAGTATTCCACTCTCAGATTCTGAAAAAAATGTGACCAAGGCCCTACTCATTTTAAGCACTTCCACTGTCCACAGAGCGCTCACTGGGGTGTCTAAACAAACTGTACATAGCCAGGGCCCAGGGACGAATTACATGTTGAAAATGGAAACTGAGAAGAAAAAAAAATATATATATATTTTTTTTTTAAATCTGGTTCAAAGTTGTGGTAGATTCTCACTCGGTGAAACATTTCCTGTTTAAGTTTGTAGCAATAACAAAGACAACCTTTGACAGTTAGGACTACGGCGTAGTAGTGTTTCAGAAACATATCCCTCAACCAAGATTGGTGAAGAACCGCATGATAAATCTACAAGAAAGTCCATTCTCTTTTCGTATAGAATTACTTGATTTTAATCCCTTATTGTGGGAGCCGCATATTTTGCGGCAAACTTGCATTAATCAATTGTCAAACTAACTAACCGATTGCAATCAACAACAGCTTACCAATAGTAGAGATATGCGATGAATTAAATTCGTTATCCGTGAACCTGCACAACAAACACGTTTTCCCAACCCCGGAATCTCCTAAAACCAACAGCCTGAGCAAAACGTCGTACTGCTTTGCCATGGTGGACAAAACAAACTATGAAATCAAAAATGCCTGTCGCATATTCCAAGGATAAAGCATAGTTAGTGATGAGGAAATTAGTTGCATTCCTTGTCGGTATTCATGGGATGTATTCATTACGCCTTTTCTGTTGCAAAACGTTTCGTCTGTTGCTAAAGGTTTTGCAACAGAAACCGTTTACTCCGAACCGAAAAGCTTGGTGACGAAAACGAGTTTCTATTGGACAAATTCAGGTAGGTCCCACGCTGTTTCGCACCATTTGGTTCTTAAACGATAAATGGTTTCCGTTGCAAGACATAATGAATACACCTGTTGCCCTGAGTTTTCCCCTTATTCCCCCTTAGTGAGAACCATAGAGAAGTATAGAAATCGCAACGTTGTAGATCTACACGTGCCATTATCGCGTATGTGACAGCATGGGCAGCGTCATTGAGGGTATCTTTATTTTAAAGTAGTATATTTTCTTCTTAGTTTGATGCACCTGCGATGCTGGAATGTTGAACCACATATTGTAATTAATTTGTGGCGACAAGTTGGCGGTCATATCTTAAAGCCATTTACAACTACACAAACCAATTTTAAAAAGACAATGCTCTCTGATCATTAGCTGATGGCTCCCAACCCGTTTACTTTTCCTACTGGCAATGTCCATGCAAAAATGTGTTATTTCCTAGTCATGATCTCTATGGCGAAAACTCACATACATGTGGGTGGCTCTATCATTTGCGACCCGATCTGACAGAGGGAAGGATCGAAAATAAATAGGTTACAATTTCTTTCACAAATGAAGCATAAATTATATATTTGTTTCATCTCTGTAAAAAGTTTAAAAACAAAATACAAGCAGTATTTCTTATTTACATTTAGTGTCAAATGGTAGCAGTTGGGGAAAATGTTTTATTCACGTTGAACTGCACATACTGATTTTCTGAAGAAAGTATTGCTACTTATTACCCTTATCTGCCAGATGTCAGTGCTGTTCTATTTCTCGTCACAAATACTGGAATTATTTCCTCCTGTTAAGGTTTGATGCCTGCATAGGCATAATTTCAGAAGCACTTTAGCAACATAAACACATCTTGGTGTTGATAGGCTATTGCAGCAGATAGTGTGGAGTATATTTTTTATTTTATTTCACCTTTATTTAACCAGGTAGGCTAGTTGAGAACAAGTTCTCATTTGCAACTGCGACCTGGCCAAGATCAAGCATAGCAGTGTGAGCAGACAACACAGAGTTACACATGGAGTAAACAATTTACAAGTCAATAACACAGTAGAAAACAAAGGGGGAGTCTATATACAATGTGTGCAAAAGGCATGAGGAGGTAGGCGAATAATAACAATTTTGCAGATTAACACTGGAGTGATAAATGATCAGATGGTCATGTACAGGTAGAGATATTGGTGTGCAAAAGAGCAGAAAAGTAAATAAATAAAAACAGTATGGGGATGAGGTAGGTGAAAATGGGTGGGCTATTACCAATATACTATGTACAGCTGCAGCGATCGGTTAGCTGCTCAGATAGCTGATGTTTGAAGTTGGTGAGGGAGATAAAAGTCTCCAACTTCAGCGATTTTTGCAATTCGTTCCAGTCACAGGCAGCAGAGAACAGGAACGAAAGGCGGCCAAATGAGGTGTTGGCTTTAGGGATGATCAGTGAGATACACCTGCTGGAGCGCGTGCTACGGATGGGTGTTGCCATCGTGACCAGTGAGCTGAGATAAGGCGGAGCTTTACCTAGCATGGACTTGTAGATGACCTGGAGCCAGTGGGTCTGGCGACGAATATGTAGCGAGGGCCAGCCGACTAGAGCATACAAGTCGCAGTGGTGGGTGGTATAAGGTGCTTTAGTGACAAAACGGATGGCACTGTGATAGACTGCATCCAGTTTGCTGAGTAGAGTGTTGGAAGCCATTTTGTAGATGACATCGCCGAAGTCGAGGATCGGTAGGATAGTCAGTTTTACTAGGGTAAGCTTGGCGGCGTGAGTGAAGGAGGCTTTGTTGCGGAATAGAAAGCCGACTCTTGATTTGATTTTCGATTGGAGATGTTTGATATGAGTCTGGAAGGAGAGTTTGCAGTCTAGCCAGACACCTAGGTACTTATAGATGTCCACATATTCTAGGTCGGAACCATCCAGGGTGGTGATGCTAGCCGGGCATGCGGGTGCAGGCAGCGATCGGTTGAAAAGCATGCATTTGGTTTTACTAGCGTTTAAGAGCAGTTTGAGGCCACGGAAGGAGTGTTGTATGGCATTGAAGCTTGTTTGGAGGTTAGATAGCACAGTGTCCAATGAAGGGCCGAAAGTATATAGAATGGTGTCGTCTGCGTAGAGGTGGATCAGGGAATCGCCCGCAGCAAGAGCAACATCATTGATATATACAGAGAAAAGAGTCGGCCCGAGAATTGAACCCTGTGGCACCCCCATAGAGACTGCCAGAGGACCGGACAGCATGCCCTCCGATTTGACACACTGAACTCTGTCTGCAAAGTAATTGGTGAACCAGGCAAGGCAGTCATCCGAAAAACCTGCCTGCCGAAAGTCTGCCGATAAGAATATGGTGATTGACAGAGTCGAAAGCCTTGGCAAGGTCGATGAAGACGGCTGCACAGTACTGTCTTTTATCGATGGTGGTTATGATATCGTTTAGTACCTTGAGTGTGGCTGAGGTGCACCCGTGACCGGCTCGGAAACCAGATTGCACAGCGGAGAAGGTACGGTGGGATTCGAGATGGTCAGTGACCTGTTTGTTGACTTGGCTTTCGAAGACCTTAGATAGGCAGGGCAGGATGGATATAGGTCTGTAACAGTTTAGGTCCAGGGTGTCTCCCCCTTTGAAGAGGGGGATGACTGCGGCAGCTTTCCAATCCTTGGGGATCTCAGACGATATGAAAGAGAGGTTGAACAGGCTGGTAATAGGGGTTGCGACAATGGTGGCAGATAGTTTCAGAAATAGAGGGTCCAGATTGTCAAGCCCAGCTGATTTGTACGGGTCCAGGTTTTGCAGCTCTTTCAGAACATCTGCTATCTGGATTTGGGTAAAGGAGAACCTGGAGAGGCTTGGGCGAGGAACTGCGGGGGGGGCGGAGCTGTTGGCCGAGGTTGAAGTAGCCAGGCGGAAGGCATGGCCAGCCGTTGAGAAATGCTTATTGAAGTTTTCGATAATCATGGATTTATACGTGGTGACCGTGTTACCTAGCCTCAGTGCAGTGGGCAGCTGGGAGGAGGTGCTCTTGTTCTCCATGGACTTCACAGTGTCCCAGAACTTTTTGGAGTTGGAGCTACAGGATGCAAACTTCTGCCTGAAGAAGCTCGCCTTAGCTTTCCTGACTGACTGCGTGTATTGGTTCCGGACTTCCCTGAACAGTTGCATATCACGGGGACTATTCGATGCTATTGCAGTCCGCCACAGGATGTTTTTGTGCTGGTCGAGGGCAGTCAGGTCTGGGGTGAACCAAGGGCTGTATCTGTTCTTAGTTCTGCATTTTTTTGAACGGAGCATGCTTATCTAAAATCGTACATGGACATGGACATACCAGTCTACCATACATCCTCCGAGAATATTTTCATGAGGCTCATTTACCAAAAACTGAAAACCGGTGAAGTGTACATACTGAACGCATCATTTCAAACTTGTTTGAATTGCTAACATGTTTTCATCCTCAACCTTTGACAAACATCAGTCTTTCATGTCCTAGTGTGGATGTGTTGTCATTCTTTTACTCTCTTCACTCTCCGGCGCCGACAGAGATGGCCGCCTCGCTTCGCGTTCCTAGGAAACTATGCAGTATTTGTTTTTTTATGTATTATTTCTAACATTGTTACCCCAGGAAATGTGAAGTTTTATTACATACAGCCGGGAGGAACTATTGGATATAAGAGCAATGTCAAATCACCAACATTACGACCAGAAATACAACTTTCCCGAAGCGGATCCTCTCTTTGGTCCACCAACCAGGACAATGGATGGACACGGGCGCACCACTCCCGAGTACAGTCATGGCCAAAGGTTTTGAGAATGACACAAATATAAATTTTCACAAAGTCTGATGCCTCAGTTTGTATGGTGGCAATTTGCATAAACTCCAGAATGTTATGAAGAGTGATCAGATGACTTGCAAAGTCCCTCTTTGCCATGCAAATTAACTGAATCCCCCAAAAACATATCCACTGCATTTCAGCCCTGCCACAAAAGGACCACCTGACATCATGTCGGTGATTCTCTCGTTAACACAGGTGTGAGTGTTGATGAGGACAAAGCTGGAGATCACTCTGTCATGCTGATTGAGTTCGAGTAACAGACTGGAAGCTTCAAAAGGAGGGTGGTGATTGGAATCATTATTCTTCCTCTGTCAACCATGGTTACTTGCAAGGAAACACGTGCCGTCATCATTGCTTTACATAAAAAGGTCTTCCTAGGCAAGGATATTGCTGCCAGTAAGATTGCACCTAAATCAACCATTTATCGGCTCATCAAGAACTACAAGGAGAGCCGTTCAATTGTTGTGAAGAAGGCTTCAGGGAACTCAAGAAAGTCCAGCAAGCGCCAGGACCGTCTCCTAAAGTTGATTCAGCTGTGGGATTGGGGCACCATCAGTACAGAGCTTGCTCAGGAATGGCAGCAGGCAGGTGTGAGTGCATCTGCATGCACAAGTGAGGCAAAGACTTTTGGAGGATGGCCTGGTGTCAAGAAGGGCAGCAAAGAAGCCACTTCTCTCCAGGAAAAACATCAGGGACAGACTGATATTCTGCAAAAGGTACAGGGATTGGACTGCTGAGGACTGGGGTAGAGTCATTTTCTCTGATGAATCCCCTTTCCGATTGTTTGGGGCATCCGGAAAAAAGCTTGTTTGGCCAGACAAGGTGAGCACTACCATTAGTCTTTTTTCATGCCAACAGTAAAGCATCCTGTGACCATTCACCTTTGGGGTTGCTTCTCAGCCAAGGGAGTGGGCTCACTCACAATTTTGCTTAAGAAAACAGCAACGAATAAAGAATGGTACCAACACATCCTGCGAGAGCAACTTCTCCCAACCATCCAGGAACAGTTTGGTGACGAACAATGCCTTTTCCAGCATGATGGAGCACCTTGCCATAAGGCAAAAGTGATAACTAAGTGGCTCGGGGAACAAAACATCAATATCTTGGGTCCAAGGCCAGGAAACTCCCCAGACCTTAATCCCATTGAGAACTTGTGGTCAATCCTCAAGAGGCGGGTGGACAAAGAAAAACCCACAAATTCAGACAAACTCCAAGCATTGATTATACAAGAATGGGCTGCATCAGTCAGGGTGTGGCCCAGAAGTTCATTGATAGCATGCCAGGGCGGATGGCAGAGGTCTTGAAAAAGAAGGGTCAACACTAAAAATATTGACTCTATGCATCAACTTCCTGTAATTGTCAATAAAAACCTTTGACACTTATGAAATGCTTATAATTATACTTCAGTATTCCATAGTAACAGCTGACAAAAATATCTAAAGACACTGAAGTAGCAAACTGTGGAAATAAATATTTGTGTCATTCTCAAAACTTTTGACCACGACTGTATACTACTCGCCAATGTCCAGTCTCTTGACAACAAGGTATACGAAATCCGAGCAAGGTTTGCCTTCCAGAGAGACATCAGAGATTGTAAAGTTCTTTGTTTCACGGAAACATGGATCACTAAGGATACGTTATCAGTCGGTACAGCCACCTTGTTTCTTCACGCATCTCTCCAACAGAAAAAAACATCTCTCTGGTAAGAATAAGGGCGGGGGTGTATGCCTTATGATTAACGAGACGTGGTGTGATCATAACAACATACAGGAACTCAAGTCTTTGTTCACCTGGCCTAAAATTCCTTACAATCAAATGCTGAACGCATTATTTACCAAGATAATTCTCTTAGATTATAACCACAGTCGTGTATATCCCCCCCCAAGCAGACACATCGACGGCCCTGAAAGAACTTCATTGGACTCTATGTAAACTGGAAACCACATATCCTGAGGCTGCATTTATTGTAGCTGGGGATTTTAACTAGGCTAATCTGAAAACAAGGCTCCCTAAATTTGATCAGCATATTGAATGCACGACCCGTGGCTGGCAAAACCCTGGATCATTGTTATCCTAAATGCCACGACACAAGCCCTCCCCGCCCTCCTTTCGGAAAATCTGATCACAACTCAATTTTGTTGCTCCCAGCCTATAGACAGAAACGCCCGTGCTAAAACAGGAAACGCTGGTCCGACCAATCGGATTCCACGCTTCAAGATTGCTTCGATCACGTGGACTGGGATATGTTCCGCATAGCGTCGGACAATAACATTAATGAATACGCTGATTCGGTAAGCAAGTTTATTAGCAAGTGCATTGGTGATGTTGTACCAACAGCAACTATTAAAACCTTCCCAAGCAGAAACTGTGGATTGATGGCAGCATCCGCACAAAACTGAAAGCGCAAACTACTGCTTTTAAATCAGGGCAAGGCGACCTGAAACATGACCAGACAGTGTAGCTATTCCATTCACAAGGCAATCAAACTACCTAAGCGTCAGTATAGACAAAGTAGAGTCGCAATTTAACGGCACAGACACGAGAGGTATGTGGCAGGGTCTACAGTCAATCACGGACTACAAAAAGAAAACCAGCCCCATCGCGGACCACGATGTCTTGCTGCCAGACAAACTAAACAACTTCTTTGCTCGCTTTGAGGACAATACGGTGCCACCGACACGGCCCTCTACCAAAACCTGCGGGCTCTCCTTTACTGCAGCCAACGTGAGTAAAACATTTAAACGTGTTAACCCTCGCAAGGCTGCCGGGCCAGACGGCATCCCCAGCCGCGTCAAAGCATGCGCGGACCAGCTGGCTGGTGTGTTTACAGACATATTCAATCAATCCTTATCCCAGTCTGCTGTTCCCACATGCTTCAAGAGGGCCACCATTGTTCCTGTTCCCAAGAAAGCTAAGGTAACTGAGCTAAATGACTAGTACTCACTTCCTTCATCATGAAGTGCTTTGAGAGGACCATATCACCTCCACCCTACCTGAAACCCTAGACCCACTCCAATTTACTTACTGCCCCAATAGGTCCACAGACGAGACAATCGCAATCACACTGCCCTAACCCATCCAGACAAGAGGAATACCTATGTAAGAATGCTGTTCATCGACGACAGCATTTAACACCATAGTACCCTCCAAACTCATCATTAAGCTCGAGACCCTGGGTCTCGACCCCGCCCTCTGCAACTGGGTCCTGGACTTTCTGACGAACTGCCCCCAGGTGGTGAGCGTAGGAAACAACATCTCCACCCCGCTGATCCTCAACACTGGGGTCCCACAAGGGTGCGTTCTCAGCCCTCTCCTGTACTCCCTGTTCACCGATGACTGCGTGGCCATGCACGCCTCCAAATCAATCAAATTTGCAGACGACACAGTGGTAGGCTTGATTACCAACAACGATGAGACGGCCTACCGGGAGGAGGTGAGGGCCCTCGGAGTGTGGTGTCAAGAAAATAGCCTCACACTCAATGTCAACAAAACAAAGGAGATGATCGTGGACTTCAGGAAACAGCAGAGGGAGCAGCCCCCTATCCACATCGACGGGACAATAGTGGAGAAGGTGCAAAGTTAAGTTCCTTGGCGTACACATCACGGACAAACTGAAATGGTCCACCCACACAGACAGACAGGTGAAGAAGGCGCAGCAACTCCTCTTCAATCTCAGGAGGCTGAAGAAATGTGGCTCGTCACCAAAAACACACAAACTTTTACAGATGCACAATTGAGAGCATCCTGTCGGGCTGTATCACCGCCTGGTACGGCAACTGCTCTGCCCACAACCGTAAGGCTCTCCAGAGGGTAGGGAGGTCTGCATAACGCATCATCGGGGGCAAACTACCTGCCCTCCAGGACACCTACACCACCCGATGTCACAAGAAGGCCAAAAAGATCATTAAGGACAACAACCACCCGAGCCACAGCCTGTTCACCCCACTATCATCCAGAAGGCGAGGTCAGTACAGGTGCATCAAAGCTGGAACAGAGACTGAGAAACCGCTTCTATCTCAAGGCCATCAGACTGTTAATCACTAACACTGAGTGGCTTCTGCCAACAGACTGAACATCTCTAGCCACTTTAATAATGAAAAATTAAATGTAATAAATGTATCACTAGCCACTTTAACGTTTACATACCCTACATTACTCATCTCATATGTATATACTGTTCTCTATACCATCTACTGCATCTTGCCTATGCCGTTCGGCCATCGCTCATCCATATATTTTTATGTACATATTCGTATTCATTCCTTTACACTTGTGTTTATAAGGTAGTTGTTGTGAAATTGTTAGATTACTTGTTACATATTACTGCATGGTCGGAACTAGAAGCACAAGCATTTCACAATACTCGCATTAACATCTGCTAACCATGTGTATGTGACAAATAACATTTGATTTGATTAAACAGAACAGGTACTAGCCTACACCACCAGATAAAGATGGCTCCTTTAAAATGCATGATGAGCCTGCATGAGAGGTGTGTGTCAGCTATGTGGATAATCTGAGCTCAGTGCTCACTTCAAATTGGCAGTGGCAATAGGCCGGCCAGCCAGCCAGCACCATGCAAGAAAACTCACCAAACAGTAAGGCATTCTTTGACATATATTTTAAGCTGACATCGAGGTCAGGTCTCCCTTGTAAAATAGGTATTCTGACCGCAATTGGACTTCCTGGATAAAGGTAGACTTGGTAAGGAACCATTTTACGTCTGTATTGTAGTCCCCCACTAACAAAGGTCATAACAAAAGCTGGAAGATTGTAAGCAAGACCACCTTGAAGCATGGTCTATCTAGGTTTTCACACATGTATTGTCAAACAAGGGTAATCTAGTTGACGGTTCATCTAAAAGTATGCTATGCTATAACAACACCCTATCAGACCAAGAGTTTACCGTTCAAAATAAATGCATCCTGTCACTAAACACAGGACTGGATAAAATAGTTTTATTTATAATAGTTCCTCAGCAAAGGTATGCCTCAACTTCCAAAAATTGTTGGCAGTACTTACAACACCTGTAATATCAATAGAATTTTAAAAAATCTAGATTCTTACACACTAATTATCTGTAAAATAAAAAATCTAAATGACAAACATTCCCAGGATAGACAAATATTTTGAGGGGTTTTTCTTTGTAGAATGGACAACATTTACAAGTATACAGTAATATGCACGACACTGATATGGCCTTTTCCTTTAATACAAATAAAAAGGTTACTACCTTTTAACTGCATTGTGTAACATTAAGTATTTATCCATTTCGAAAAAATAAAAATGTAATCTCCATTTTCTTGAGAATAACAAAATAAAAACATTGCTGAACCTGTGAGGTGAACAATCTCCATTGACAAGTGGTAAAGTTGAACAAAAATGTACAATATGGAATAAGAAATCAATTTCAACATATCACTTTGAAATATGTGTATTCAAATCCCTATATTTAAAGACTTCAGCCATCCACCTTGATTCCAGAAGATTGCATTAGATAAAAAAAAAATTCAAAGCAACTTCGCATTATTTTGTGGAAAAGTACAAATATTAAAAAGGTAAACTATTCCTACGGACATTTTCTCAAAGGTCTGTGTAAGTCTCAACTCTTCGAACAGGTTCATTGAGGTGATTCAAAACGAGAGATGGGAGTATTTGTTGTAGCTAGACTAAAGCTGTTCACCAGCTCACCTTTATATCCGATTCTGAACAATGATGTTTTAAAAGCATCAAGTCCTTCAAACTGCAGAGCTGTCTCACTTTGGGGGTGTTGAGAGGTGTTGGTGCACCATGAGGCGTGACAATACACTGGCAAAGGAGGATAAAGGTTGAAGAGTTGTATATACACTGCATTCGGAAAGTATTCAGACCTCGACTTTTTTCACATTGTTACATTCTTATTCTGAAATGGATAGAGACATTTCCTCAAACTACACACAATAACCCATAATGACAAAGACACACCCGTCTATATAAGGTCCCACAGTTGACAGTGCATGTCAGAGCAAAAACCAAGCCATGAGGTCAAAGGGGCAGCAGGGAGCCTAGTGGTTAGAGTGTTGGGCCAGTAACCGAAAGATTTCTAGATCGAATCCTCAAGCTGGCAAGGTAAAAATCTGTCATTCTGCCCCTGAACAAGTCAGTTAACTCACTGTTGACCGTCATTGTAAATAAATAATGATGGTCACTCTGACAGAGCGCCAGAGGTCCTCTGTGGAGATATGAGAACGTTCCAGAAGGACAACCATCTCTGCAACACTCCACCAATCAGGCCTTAATGGTAGTGGCCAGACATAAGCCACTCCTCAGTAAAAGGCACATGACAGCCCGCTTGGAGTTTGCCAAAAGGCACCTAAAGGACTCTCAGACCATGTAGAAACAAGATTCACCTGTCTGATGAAACCAAGATTGAACTCTTTGGCCTGAATGCCAAGTGTCACATCTGGAGGAAACCTGGTACCATACCTACGGTGAAGCATGGTGGTGGCAGTATCATGCTGTGTGGATGTTTTTCATCGGCAGGGACTGGTAGACTAGTCACGATCGAGGGAAAGATGAACGGAGCAAAGTACAGAGATCCTTGATGAAAACCTGCTCAGGACCTCAGACTGGGGTGACAGCTTACCTTCCTACAGGACAAAGACACTAAGCACACAGCCAAGACAATGCACTAGTGGCTTCAGGACAAGTCTCTGAATGTCCTTGAATGGCCCAGCCAGAGCCCAGACTTGAACCCAATCGAACATCTCTGGAGAGACCTGAAAATAGCCATGCAGTGATGTTCCAAATCCAACCTGGAGGGCTTGAGAGGATCTGCAGAAAATAATGGGAGAAACTCCACAAATACAGGTGTGCCAAACTTCATCATACCCAAGACTCGAGGCTGTAATCGCTGCCAAAGGTGCTTCAACAAAGTACTAGGTCTGAATACTTGTGCAAATGTGATACGTTTATTTTTAATGAATGTGCAACAATGTCTATAAAAAAACAGTTTTTGCTTTGTCATTATGGGGTAATGCGCATACATTTAAAAAACATTTTAATCCATTTTAGAATAAGGCTGTAACGTAACAAAATGTTGGAAAAGCCACGATCGCACCTTTCTCACATGGTCTTCCCTCTGTCTCCTGGACTGGCATGAGAAGAATGGAAACAGACTGAACAGGAGAGGGCTGGTGGATAAGAGTCTCTCTGGTGATAACACTGTGGATGGAGTCTAGATGGGCTCCACACGCAGCCTCTTTCTATTGGCCGGCTCCTCTGTCTCTGATTCAGAGCTGGAGTCGGAGCCTCCGTCGAAGGCAGACACTGTGCTCCCCTTGGGGTTGGTGTACCAGCTGCTGTCAGAGGAAGAGTAGTTGGCCTGGAGAGTAGTGTTCCCTTTGGCCTTCTCCAGTGCACGGACTAAAATCAACCAGAGAAACACAGAACAATAGGATAAGTATAAGTCTCTCCCTTCTCCACCGTGAAACATTGTTCACTGGGATAATGCAATAAAGGCCATCAGAAGCAGAGTGTAAGTAGTGCAAGTATGGTTCTGATCAGTAGTGCCCATGACCAAGACACACCATGACTCACCCTCCTGCACCTGCAGTTGTCCCTGGGCCTTGAGCCCACACTCACCCTGCTGCTCTAGCATTGCATTCTGCTTCTTCAGGTCGTCAATGTCCTGCTGGTGTGTGTGGTTTTTTCGTCTCATGTACTGGATGTAGTCTGTGGCTTTGTCTAGGATCTGAGCTCGGGAAGCCTGTTTGACAGATTGCTGTCAGCAGCAAATTAAAAACTCAGCCATGAGGCAATGTTTCATTTGTCCTTATCAGAGCATTACAGATGACACACACTGCTGGCCTAGTTATTCAAGATTAGGCTAAATACCATTAGCTTATTGGAACCAAGTATCATTCCAAGCTGATTATTAACTCATTAATGAAAAATAAACCATTCAAAATAATGGGTGAGGCTTATTTGATCACCATTGCTACAGTAGTACATTTAGCATTAATACATTTGGACATTCATACAAACTACTAACTTCATATTGCATTTATTCTACAGTCCGACAGAGCTGGATAGTAGAAAATACCGATTACTAACTTCACTAACCTTCTCCCCTTGTAACACAGGCACAGAGTCCCGTAAACTGCTGAAGCTGTCTTTAATGTGGTCCCTACGTTTGCGCTCCAGCGCATTGTGATGTGCTCGTTTGTCAGCCTGCAAAGAGAGATTCACAGAGGAATCAAAGTCAACCCAAACTAGCAATAGGCCTAATAGGTTGCAAAATGATAAAGCAAACATTTTAAAGTTGGCTGTCCATTTGAATTTCCATTAGAATCCGAACTCAACGATTTAACACATTAGCCATGAGTTGATCCTAGTAACAGGAAGGATAAATATAGACTGATGCACGATTTAAAGGGATATTTCACCCAAACTACAAAATTACATTGGTTTCCTTACCCTGTAAGCAGTCTATAGACAAGGTATTGGTGGCACAAATGCCATTAAAGTCATGGGACCAATATTAGCATTTTTTTTAACACATGTTCAAAACATCTAAGTGACTTGAGCTTCACAATACTTGGAACCACCAAGACTCTCGGGGGAGACAGGCCTTGGTCAGGTAGGTGACCAAGAACCCAATGGTCACTCTGACAGAGGTGCAAAGTTCCTCTGTGGAGATGGGTGAACCTTCCAGAAGGACAACCATCTCTGCAGCACTCCACTAATCAGGCCTTAATGGTAGACTGGCCAGACGGAAACCACTCCTCAGTAAAAAGGCACATGACAGCCCAATTGGAGTTTGCTAAAAAAAAAAAAAAGGCACCTAAAGGATTCTCAGACCATGAGAAACAAGATTCTCTGGTCTGATGAAACCAAGATTGAACTATTTTTCCTGAATGCAAAG
Source organism: Oncorhynchus kisutch (assembly GCF_002021735.2). Classification (NCBI taxonomy): domain Eukaryota; kingdom Metazoa; phylum Chordata; class Actinopteri; order Salmoniformes; family Salmonidae; genus Oncorhynchus; species Oncorhynchus kisutch. The sequence continues at coordinate 28,933,043 of NC_034187.2, forward strand.
TGTCACATCTGGAGGAAACCTGGACCTATCCCTACGGTGAAGCATGGTGGTGGCAGCATCATGCTGTGGGATGTTTATCAGCAGCAGGGACTGGGAGACTAGTCACGATTGATGGAAAGATGAACGGAGCAAAGTACAGAGAGCCTTGATGAAAACCTGCTCCAGAGTGCTCAGGACCTCAGACTGGGGTGAAGGTTCAGCTTCCAACAGGACAATGACCCTAAGAACACAGCCAAGACAACACAGTAGTGGCATTGGGACAAGTCTCTGAATGTCCTTGAGTGGCCCAGCCAGAGCCCGGACTTGAATCCAATCGAACATCTCTGGAAAGACCTGAAAATAGCTTTGCAGCGATGCAATTTCCGTTTGTTCTTATTTTATTAATTTGCTACTTTTTCTAAACCTGTTTTTGCTTTGTCATGATGGGGTATTGTATGTAGATTGCTGATGAAAAAAACGATGTAATCAATTTTAGAACAAGGGGTCAGAATACTTTCCAAAAGCACTGTATGTTGCTTTCTGGGCTTTAACAGAAACAAACAGCCGCAAATGCAATAACTGCATTGTCTTTTCACCTATTGATGAAGTGTGAACAACCTGTCAAAAGACTAAATCAATGTGTAATCGTGATGGGAAGGACACAATGTATATTATTCCCTCTCATGGGGTGCATAGTACCATTCAAAATGACATGACTTTTGAATGGCAACCTCTGCATAGCATGATACTAGTTTGATACGGAATTTACCTATCAGACATGTTTATGTTAAGCCGCACGGTTTACAAGTTTCTTGCAAGAAAACAAACTAAAGGAATGGGTAATTTCATACGGCTAGCTAGCTAAATACAGGATGTGTTCAGGTATTATATGTGGGAATTACCCTTTCATAAGCCTCATGTAGCTAGCTAAAATTACTACAACCTAAAACGTCTTAACTTTTTATGGCTGCAGGGGCAGTATTGAGTAGCTTGGATGAAAAGGTGCCCATTGTAAACGGCCAGCTCCTCAGTCTCAGTTGCTAATATATGCATATTATTATTAGTATTGGATAGAAAACACTCTAAAGTTTCCAAAACTGTCTAAATATTGTCTGTGAGTATAACAGAACTGAGATTGCAGGCAAAACCCTGAGGAAAATCAAAACAGGAAGTGGCTTCTATTTTGAAAACTCCATGTTCCATAGCCTCCCTTTGCTGGATTTAAAGGGATATGAACCAGATTCCTTTTCCTATCGCTTCCTCAAGGTGTCAGACGACGATAATAACATTGCGTCAAGTGGTCACATGAGTTTTGCTCGCGCAACAGAATTTGGACAGCCATTGTTTTCCCCTCTCCTACTGTGAAAGACATTTGCGGTTGATATATTATCGATTATATATTTTAAAAACAACCTGACGATTGATTATAAAAAAAAGTTTGACATGTTTCTGTGGACATTATGGAAACTATTTGGAATTTGTCTGCGTTTTCGTGACCGCTCTTTCCTGTGGATTTCTGAACATAACGGAGGTATTTTGGATATAAATATTATCTTTGTGGAACAAACGGAACATTTGTTGTGTAACTGGGAGTCTCGTGCATGAAAACATCCGAAGATCAAAGGTAAACGATTCATTTGATTGCTTTTCTGATTTTCGTGGCCGAGCTACCTGATGCTAAGTGTACTTAATGTTTTATTGTGCGATCGATAAACTTACACAAACGCTTGGATTGCTTTCTCTGTAAAGCATAATTTCAAAATCTGACACGACAGGTGGATTAACAAAAGGCTAAACTGTGTTTTCCTATATTGCACTTGTGATTTCATGAATATAAATATTTATAGTAATATTTATTGTATGTAGCGCTATGCTATTCAGCGGTTGTTGACACTTATCCCGATATCGGGATTGCAGCCATAACAAGTTAACTGGGAATATTGAAGAACTAGGAATATTGAACCACAAGCTTTCATATGTTCTCATGTTCTGAGCAAGGAACTTAAACTTTCGCTTTTTTAAATGGCACATATTGCACTTTTACTTTCTTCTCCAACACTGTGTTTTTGCATTGTTTAAACATGTTTCATTTATTTGAGACTAAATAGATTTGATTTATGTATTATATGAAGTTGTGTTTATTGTTCATTCAGTATTGTTGTAATGGCATTACAAATATATAAACAAAAATAATGATTAATGAATAAATACATTTAAATCAATTAAAAAAAAAATATATATATATATAAATATATATATTTATTTTTTAAACGGCCGATTACTCGGTATCAGCTTTTTTTTAGTCCTAGAATAATCGGCATTGGCATTGGAAAATCATAAACGGCCGACCTCTATTTACTACACACCTTTTATAGGGTTACCAGAAGGCCATATCTCCATGTTACAGTGCTTGTTAACGGAAAACAGACAGAGGCGACCACCTGTGCTAATTAGCTATCTAGCGTGCTTTGAACACCTGTGTGTCAGCGTAACTCGAGAAGTGTAGCAAAAGTATAGTTTTGTTGGCTGTAGGCACCCATAGCTGTATGGATGTGTGCAAAACTGCTACAGTAAGTATCCTTTTCATTTTAAGGAGTCTTTCTCGCTGGTGAAAGATAACACGACTAGGGGGGATACAGTCCTAGACCACTGATATTCTACCCACAAGCAAGCATACAAGGCCCTCCCTCATCCGCTAAATCGGCAGGTAGCCTAGTGGTTAGAGCGTTGGACTAGTAACCGAAAGGTTGCAAGATCGAATCCCTGAGAATCTGTCGTTCTGCCTCTGAACAAGGCAGTTAACCTCTCGAGTAGGGGGCAGTATTTTGACGTCCGGATGAAAAACGTGCCCAAAGTCAACTGCCTGTTATTCAGGCCCAGAAGCTAGGATATGTATATATCATATGGTAGATTTGGATAGAAAACACTCTAAAGTTTCTAAAACCTTTAAAATTATGTATGTGAGTATTACAGAACTGATATGGCAGGCAAAACCCTGAGGACAAACCATCCCCAAAAAAAGACATTTCAGCCTACCACTATTTCCAATGGCTATCACTTTTATTATAAAGCCAAGTCCTCCCAGACTGCAGTTCCTAGGGCTTCCACTAGATGTCAAGGCTTTAGAGTTACAGGCTGGTTTTTGGAAAAATGAGCCAGAAATTGAAGTTTTTCTAGGTGGCTCCCATTTTGGCTGTAGTGTTTCCAAGAGCGTGGTATTTTTCTCCGGTAAAGACAATAACGATTCTCCGTCTTAAATGTTATCGTGTATTTACGTATTAGGGTACCTAAGGTTTGATTATAAATGTTTTTTGACTTGTTTGGAAAAGTTTATTAGTAACGTTTGGGATTCATTTTGAATGCATTTTGATGGAGGGAAATTATTGGGTGGATTATTGACTGAAGCGCACCAGCTAAACTGAGTTTTTATGGATATAAAGAAAGGACATTATCAAACAAAAGGATCAACAAAAGGATCGTTTGTGATGTAACTGGGACGTTCGAGTGCCAACAGAAAAATATCATCAAAGGGAAGGGATTTTTAATATCGCTATTTCTGACTTTCGTGTCGCACCTGCCTGGTTGAAATATGTTTTTCATGTGTTTGTATGCGGGGCGCTGTCCTCGGATAATTGCATGGTGTGCTTTCCCCTGTAAAGCCTTTTTGAAATCTGACACAGCGGCTGGATTAACAAGAAGTTAAGCTTTATTTTGATGTATTACTCTTGTGATTTTATGAAAAGTTAAATATTTATAATACCGTAGTTTGAATTTCGCGCTCTGCAATTCCACCGGATGTGGGACTCCCACCTGCCCATAAGAAGTTTTTAACCCACTGTTCCTAGGCAGTCATTGAAAATAAGAACTTGTTCTTAACTGACTTGCCTAGTTAAATAAAGGTTCAAAATAAAATAAAAATCAGCAAATCAGGCCTCCGTACTCTTGCTTCCTGTTTTACAAGCAGAAACTGAAACCGGAAGTACCCACGATTCACTCTGTTTAGAAATGGTCTCCAGAATCAGAGGTTATGCTACAGGACTACTTTACTAGCGCTGATAGGAATATGTTTAGAGACTCCACCGATAACATAGATGAGCTAACCACCCGCCACCGGCTTCATTAGAAAATGCATTGGCGATGTGGTACACACGGTGAGGGTTTGCTGCTTCCCCAATCAAAAGCCCTGGATTAACACCAAGGTTGGAGCTAAACTAAAAATCAGGGCTACCGCACACAGAGCTATCGTAGACAACCCTGATGCTACGACCAAAGACAGGAATAAGTACAAGGAGGCCCGCTATTAACGCAGCAGATTCATCAAATGAACAAAAGGACAATATAAGAATAAGGTGGACTCATATTACACAGGCCCCGACACCCGCCACATGTGAGAGGGGCTACAGTCCATTACAGATTACAAAGGAAGACCCAACCGTGATCTACCCAACGATGCCTCTCTAAAAGATTAACTCAATGCATTTTATGCACGCTTTGACCACGTTGAGTCGTGTGTGAGGACTGGGTGATCTCACGCTGAGGCCGATGTGAGAAGGGTCTTTAAATCAAGTCAACACCCGCAAGGCCCCGGGCCCCAACAATATTCTAGGGTGCGTTCTCAGAGCATGTCCAGAACAGCTGGCAGGCATATTCACATTCAATTTTCAACCTCTCCTTTTCCCAGTCTGTAGTCACCGCATGTTTTAAGATGACCACAATCATTCCTGTTCCTAAGAACTCTAAGGATTCATGCCACAATTATTACTGCCCTGTAACAGTCACTTCTGTAATCATGAAGTGCTTTGAGAGGCTGGTTATGGCACACATTAACTCCACCATCCCAGCCACTCTAGACCCACTCCAATTCCAGTGTTGATTTGCTAAATTGTAATTACTTTGCTACTATGGCCTATTTATTGCCATACCTCCTCATGCCATTTGCACACACTGTATATAGACTTTTTTATGTTTTTATTGTGTTATTGACTGTACGCTTGTTTATTCCATGTGTAACTCCGTGTTGTTGTTTCTTTCGCACTGCTTTGCTTTATCTTGGCCAGGTCTGCAACTGGATCCTGGACTTCCTGATGGGCCAACCACATGTGGTGAGGGTAGGCAACATCCCCTCAACCACACTGACCTTTAACACAGTGGCCCCACAGGTGTGTGTGCTTAGTCCCCTCCTGTACTCCCTGTTCACCCACAACTGAATGGACTTCAACGCCATTATCAAGTTCGCCGACGACACGACAGTGGCAGACCTGATCACCGGCGACAAGAGTCAGCCTAAAGGAAGGAGGTCAGTGACCTGGCAGTGTGGGGCCGGAGCAACAACTCAACGTCAAGAAGACAAGAGCTGATTGTGGACTACAGGAAACAAGGGGGGACGAGCACACCCCCACCCACATCAATGGGCGGTTGTGGAGCAGGTAGAGCGCTTCAAGTTCCTTGTGTCCAAATCACTAGACTTAAAATGGTCCACACACACAGTCACGAAGAAGGCACGACAGTGCCTGTTCCCCCTCAGGAGGCTGAAAAAGTTTGGCACTCAGAAATGTTTTGGTACCCTTCCCCAGATCTGTGCCTCGACGCAATCCTGTTTCGGAGCTCTACGGACAATTCCGTCGACCTCATGTCTTGGTTTTTGCTCTGACATGCACTGTCAACTGTGGGACGTTATATCGACAGGTGTGTGCCTTTCCAAATCATGTCCAATCAATTGAATTTACCACAGGTGGACTCCAATCAAAGTTGTAGGAACATCTCCAGGATGATCCATGGAAACAGGATGTACCTGAGCTCAATTTCGAGTCTCATAGCAAAGGGTCTGAATACTTATGTAAATTTGGTATCAGTTTATACATTAGCAAACATTTCTAAAAGCCCATTTTTGCTTTGTCATTATGAGGTATTGTATGCAGACTGACGAGGAAAAATAAAGGCTGTAACGTAACTATGTGGAAAAAGTCAAGGGGTCTAAATATTTTCAGAACGCACTGCATGCTCCTTATCTCTCATGTCAGCAATATTTCAAATAAAAAAAGACTTACTGTGGGAGTTCTGTACAGATCTATATGCTGTGTGTGCCTCCAGTTGACGAACTACACTTTTTCCCACGGTGTACAAACAGGTCAGTGGAGGCTGCTCGGTGGAGAACGGCTCCTAATAATGGCTGGAACGGAGTAAATGGAATGGCATCAAACCATGTGTTTGATGTATTTGTTACCATTCCACTCCCAACAGTACCACGAGCCAATCCTCCCCAATTCAGGTGCCACCAACCTCCTGTGACAGGTGTTCAGCGGATGCTAGATTGATAATTAGCACAGGTTGTTCGAGAACACGTTTCTTTCCTCGAGGCAAGCAGAAGTTGGTAGCCGAAGTCTACGCCCTCCTCGTCAGCGATTGGTCAACAGTAGGGATTCTACAATGACGTGCACGTTGTCATTCAAGGAGAGAAGACTCGTCCTCATTCGCTTTTTTTTCTCTCTTTCTAAAGATGGCGGCAGGGACTCTGTACACATATCCAGAAAACTGGAGAGCCTTCAAGGCTCAGATTGCAGCCCAGTACAGCGGTTCCTGCCTCAAGGTGGCCAGCAGCGCCCCTGCCTTCACTTTCGGGCAGACAAACCGTACCCCCGCCTTCCTCAACAACTTCCCCTTGGGCAAGGTTCCAGCTTTTCAGGGCGATGACGGCTTCTGTCTTTTCGAGAGTAATGCCACTCACTACCTGAGCAATGAGGCCCTGCATGGCAGCAGTCCCCAGGCCCAGTCCCAGGTGCTTCCGTGGGTAAGCTTTGCTGATGCTGAAATCATCCCTCCAGGCTCTGCGTGGGTCTTCCCGACCTTGGGAATCATGCAGTTCAACAAGCAGGCAACAGAGCAGGCCAAGGAGGTGAAGAAGGTTCTGTTTGTCCTCAACCATCACCTCAACACCAGGACCTTCCTGGTTGAAGAGCGAGTCAGCCTAGCTGATATCAGCGTGGCCTGTAGCATGATCTGGCTCTTTAAACAGGTCCTTGAGCCTTCCTTCCGCCAACCTTTCCCCAACGTGACCCGTTGGTTCCAGACCTGCGTCAACCAGACCCAGTTCAAGACCGTGCTCGGAGAGGTCAAGCTCTGCGACAACATGGCTCAGTTTGATCCCAAGAAGTTATCTGACATGCAGCCCAAGAAGGACAGCCTTCCCAAGAAAGACACCCCTTCCAAGAAAGAGAAGGCTGGAAAGGAGGCAGGCAGACCTCAGGAGAAGAAGGACAAGAAGGAAGAGAAGGAAGCTGCCCCTGCTGAGGAGGAAATGGACAAGTGTGAAGCAGCTCTGGCTTCAGAACCCAAAACAAAGGACCCTTTCACTCACCTACCAAAGAGTGCATTTGTCATGGACGAGTTCAAGAGGAAGTACTCTAACGAGGACACGCTGACTGTAGCCGTGCCCCACTTCTGGGAACACTTTGACAGGGCTACTCCATCTGGTACGGTGAGTACAAATACCCCGAGGAGCTTACCATGACCTTCATGAGCTGCAACCTCATCATGGGAATGTTCCAGCGACTTGACAAACTCTGCAAGAACGGCTTTGCCATCGTGATCCTGTTCGGCGGGAACAACGACAGTAGCATTTCTGGAATCTGGATCTTCAGACAGGACTTAGCTTTCACTCTGTCTGATGACTGGCAGATTGAGTACGAGTCATACGCCTGGCGCAAACTGGACCCCGACAGCGGCGAAACCAAGACCATGGTCAAGGAAGACTTTGCTTGGGAGGGAGAGTTCAAACACGTGGGAAAACCCTTTAACCAGGGCAAGTGCTTCAAGTGAGCAGCGTGGAGGATGATGGCACCATGACCCCTATACGTCTGCCATTATACATCAACACCTTAACCTAAGGACATTCAAACACCTTGTGCTTGGACCTTCTCAAACTGATCTTCAGTTGGAGTGGATTGTGTCTCAATGGTCTTAACAGAAGCGGTTGTTTTGAGTTGACAAATAAACATGTTTTCCACAATGAAAAATAATAATAATAAAAAGACTCGTCCTCATTCACATTTTTTTACTTGAAATACTGCACCAAACATCCTAGTCAGAAGCAAAATTGTGCAACTATTATCTCCTCTACAAAATGTCAAAATTAATGACAGATATCTTGATGTAATGGACAAACAGTACTATTGCCGTTTTTTCTCTCGCGAAGGTCTTATTAAGGGAGTATATGCCAGCCGGACGGAAGCATGCTTGACGCCTTTACACACAGGTGTTCGGACCATAGCGAATTAGCACAGGTGGTGCCTCTGTCAACACGCGTTGTTCGTGAAGATATGGCAGTGTGGGAACGCTGACCCTATAAAAAGGTGTGTATCAAGTGAACATATTGTATTACATTTATTTTTCACTAATATGAAATACAAGCTCCGTTCCAAAACTCGACTGCAAGTGATGCGTGTTAATGTTGAGACTAAGTGTCAGGGCTCCCCGTACAAAATACGCCTTCATCCAATGATGTGTAATGTAATGGGACAGCGTCATGAGCTAATCTCATTCCTGCATTGAGGTACGTTTTCAGACCCATATCTGGCACCAGCTCCAGGTGTCTTAATGTAACCATGTTTGCGTTCCGACACCAGTGCATCTCAGCATAATTTTGGGCTTATCTTCTTTCAAGATAAACAACCTCAGTGCAGAGCAGTGTAATGGTGGGGTTATCATCTTACAATATACAAATGATGCAGATGGATTTTGCGTAGCAGGCATCGCTGATGCCCAAGGGTCTAGCCAGCGATTTTCATTCAGTTAACTACTTCAACTAGAACAGGCAAGCTCCGTGTTGGCTAACGCTTGCTAACGTTAACTACATTCTTCTAAAACTGGTAACGCTAAATAACATTAACTAGGAAGTCAAACGTTTGAATGTTTTAGCCAACTGGGTTTGGGTCAAATATTTCTGATCTGCCAGTTCAGCTACACTAGCTAGCTAGTACACGTTTCCCTCAAAGGCTCGAGCGAGCACATTAACTTACGTCACTGTCAACATCGATATCTTCGTTGTCGCTCATTCTTCGGTGAAATTTATGAGGGGGGGGGAGTGTTTAAAAACAAAGCGAGGTAGCAACCAAAATGAAATCAAGAACGGAGCAACTCCTACAGCAGGGACAAGACGATCAACGGATTCTCCCCACGTGATTCGCCTACACATGGACACAACAGCCTGTAAAGCGCATGTGCGAAGACGAAATGTTGTATGGGTATTGGTGTCCTTGACTCATTAAACGCGTACCATTGTCACCATTTTGTAATTGGACTGTATTATTCCTGACAAAGTTTTAAAATACCATTACAATATCTGCTTTATAATTTTACCGTACACCTTGTGGTGAATAGGCAACTGATCCTAATTCAGTGACTTCTACAGATGCATAGAAAGACAGACAGATTCTGATCAGTAAATTCACATTGATAAATTGTGTTAATTTATTACCCTTGATTAAGGAGGGATTCTGATGGAATTATCAAACTACATACAGATGAGAGCACAATATCACAGATGAAAGGGGGGAAACCTAACAATATATTTGGTCATATCATCATAGGTGTCTTTACCTGTTTATTATTATTCAGAATTAGGTGTAGGTATGTACAATCTATATTTTTCCTGTTTAAGCATGCATGGTTAACATTCTTGTTTGCAGACGTCATTGATCACAAGAATAATAGAGGAGTATAGGCAGGTGGCGATGATAACCAGGCATCTCCTTCTGCAGCCTGTGATTATAAGCCAGATGGCAGCTCAGCTTCAGCAGCCCTCCCCCACTCCGAGCATACACTTCTCTCCATAGGACCTGCATATAGCCATTGTTTCCCTACCAGCACCTGAAAATGTCCCTGGCTGCAGTCTGATGGTATTCAACATTGGCAGAACAAGTAAAACATTTTATCGTCTCACAAATGGGTATGATATTTGAAAATCAAGGAAATAACTCTGCACTTTTTAGATATATACTTTTTTGTACTTGTAGTACCCCCCCAAAAAACAGGCCACCTATAGTATTCATAGTGGGATTGTGTTTGGTGTTCACCTAATCAATCAGATAAGTAAACATAAATTATCCAACCATCTGACATTCTGCAATTAAGCCATATGATCCTCTGATAGTTAATGGATGATCTTACAGTAGATATATTCTGAAAATAAACACTATAGAGTGCTTCTTGTATTAGTTATGTTTGACACTGATTCTTTAGCAATGAAGAGAATGACACTATCAAATGATAAACCTAAGTAAGCTCGACTTGTACATAGAACAACCAGCTCTTTCCAACGCCATATTTATCACCACCCACACCATATGCTACCCTCAACCCTCACTGTCGTTTCCATAAACAAATGGCCAACATACATCCATTGACATCTTGCTTCCTCTCCTCCAAAGAATCCTTTGAAATGTGAAGTTATACACTGAGTATACCAAACATTAAGAACACCTTCCTAATATTGAGCCTCAATTTGTCGGGGCATGGACTCTACAAGGTGTCGAAAGCGTTCAAGATGCTGGCCCATGTTGATTCCAATGCTTCCCACAGTTGTGTCAAGTTGGCTGGATGTCCTTTGGGTAGTGGGCCGTTCTTGATACACACGGGAAACTGTTGAGCATGAAAAACACAGCAGCATTGCAGGTCTTGACACAAACACATCTACTACCATACCCTGTTCAAAAGCACTTAAATATTTTCTCATGTCCATTCATCCTCTGAATGGTACACATACCCAATCCATGTCTTAATTGTCTCAAGGCTTAAAAATCCTTATTTGACTGTTTCCCCCCCTTCATCTACACTGATTGAAGTGGATTTAAAAAGGGACATCAATAGGGAATCATAGCTTTCACCTGAATTCCCCTGGTCAGTGGTGTGTATTTATAGATACCAAGAGAAGCCACCCCCCCCCCCCCCCTCTTACGTCTCTGTGTTGTATAACACGACATGAAGTGAGACCTAAGATAACTACATAGCATTGCACTAACACATGATAACAACATTATAGCAACACAACATGGCAGCAGCACAAAACATCATACAAACATTATAAGGCACAGACAACCGCAAGCAGGTAGAGACAACAATACAACACCCGATGCAGCCACAACTGTCAGTAAGTGTACACGATTGAGTCTTTGAATGAAGAGATAAAACGGTCCAGTTTGAGTGTTGGTTTTTTTCAGCTCGTTCCAGCAAACTGAAAAGAGGAGCAACCCAGGGATGTGTGCACTTTGGGGACCTATAACAGAATGTGACTCAGAATGGGTGTTGTATACGGAGGATGAGGGCTGTAGTAGATATCTCAGATGGGGGAGTAAGGCCTAAGAGGGTTTTATGAATAACCTTCAACTGTCTTGCGACAGGTATATAGAGATGACCAGTTTACAGAGGAGTATAGAGTGCAGTGATGTGTCCTATAAGGAGCATTGGTGGCAAATCTGATGGCCGAATTTTAAAGCACATCTAGCCGCTCAAGAGCACCCTTACCTGCTGATCTATAAATTACATCTCCGTAATCTAGCATGGGTAGGATGCTCATCTGAATCAGGGTTAGTTTGGCAGCTGGGGTGAAGGAGGAGCGATTATGATAGAGGAAACAAAGTCTAGATTTAACCTGCAGCTTTGATATGTGCTGAGAGAAGGACAGTGTAGCCATAGTCCCAAGTACTTGTATGAGGTGACTACCTCAAGCTCTAAACCCTAAGAGGTAATAATCACACCGGTGGGGAGAGGGGCATTCTTCTAACCAAACCACATTACTTTTGTTTTGGAAGTGTTCAGAACAAGGTTAAGGGCAGAGAAAGCTTTTTGGACACTAAGAAAGCTTTGTTGTAGAGCGTTCAACACAATATTCGGGGAGGGGCCAGCTGAATAAGACGGTATCATCTGCATATAAATGGATGAGAGAGCTTCCTACTGCCTGAGCTATGTGTTGTTGATCAAATCAAAGTTTATTTGTCACGTGCGCCGAATACAGCAGTGAAATGCTTACTTACAGGCTCTAACCAACAGTGCGGGAAAAAAATTGAAAAAAAGGTGTGTGTGTAGGTAAGTAAAGAAATAAAACAACAGTAAAAATACATTTGATAAAAGAGTAGCAAGGCTATATACAGACACCTGTTAGTCAGGCTTATTGAGGTAGTATGTACATGTAGGTATCGTTAAAGTGATGAACAGAGAGTAGCAGAAGCATAAAAAGAGGGGTTGGCGGTTGGTGGAACACAATGCAAATAGCCCGGTTAGACAATGTGTGGGAGCACTGGTTGGTCGGGCCAATTTGGGTAGTATGTACATGAATGTATAGTTAAAGTCACTATGCATATAAGATAAACAGAGAGTAGCAGCAGTGTAAAAGGGGTTGGCGGGGGGCACACAATGCAAATAGTCCGGGTAACCATTTGGTTACCTGTTCAGGAGTCTTATGGCTTGGGAGTAAAAACTGTTGAGAAGCCTTTTTGTCCTAGACTTGGCACTCTGGTACCGCTTGCCATGCGGGAGTAGAGAGAACAGTCTGACTGGGGTGGCTGGGGTCTTTGACAATTTTTAGGGCCTCCCTCTGACACTGCCTGGTGTAGACGTCCTGGATGGCAGGCAGCTTTACCCCAGTGATGTACTGGGCCATACGCACTACCCTCTGTAGTGCCTTGCGGTCGGAGGCCGAGCAATTGCCATACCAGGCAGTGATGCAACCGGTCAGGATGCTCTCGATGTTGCAGCTGTAGAACCTTTTGAGGATCTCAGGACCCATCTCTTACATTCTATACTAGGTGCAGCAACAATGTTGACCAAACAGCATCAGATAGATAAGTTCCACATATTGAGACAGTAGTTGTTTCGTCGGATGCTTTCTCTTGTGAGATACAATCAAATTTAAGGAATTTTATGAAACATAGAGAGAGACGAAAGATAATTTTGTATCTTTTCGTATTTTTTCTTGGGAAAGCCTGTGTTGCCTAGGCATCCATGAATACACACCACTGCATGAAAGACAGGAGGATGCCATTACCATTTCTCTACAAGTAGGGTGAGTCAACATGTTTTTTCTATTTGCACAAACGCACACACACACACACACACACAAATCAGAACCATTGACAGCCACATATTTAGCTTATATTGATTGGAATAAACTGTTTTTGATATCTTTTAGTTGTCACTGTACTAGATTAAGGATAGGTGATTTGATGTTGTTGAAGTGGAAATGGTGCTGGAATAGTGGAGGCAGTAACTGTTTTCTTTGCGACATGCGGTAGGTAACTCTGCGTGGTTCAAAGTCAATAGTTGTTTAGTAGTCCAAAAATGTCGGAAACATTAACTTGATTGACCATGCTGTAGGTCATGTAACTGCTTGTTACATGCAATATGCTTTGTAGACGGTTTTGTGATTAAATGAAGGTGTGGTTGAATTTCTTTCTGCAACTGTGTCTTCTTATTGTCTCGGCATTATGCCTATATATCACGGTTGCAAGGCATATGAACTACAATGCAATTATCATAACACATACAGTGCCTTTATAAAGTATTCACCAGAGGTGTGGAATCAACTCAGTTGCCGAAGAGGAAAGAAACTGCTCAGGGATTTCACCATGAGGCCAATGGTGACTTTAAAACAGTTAGAGTTTAATGGCTGTGATAGGAGAAAACGGATGATCGATCAACAACATTGTAGTTACGCGACAATACTAACCAAATTGACAGAGTGAAAAGAAGCCTGTACCGATTAAAAAATATTCCAGAACATGCATCCTGTTTGCAACAAGGCACTAAAGTAATACTGCAAAACATTTCGCAAAGCAATTAACTTTTTGTCCTAAATACAAAGTGTTATGTTTGGGGCAAATCCAATAAAACACATTACTGAGTACCATTCTCCATATTTTCAAGCATACTGGTGGCTGCATCATGTTATGGGTATGCTTTTAATCATTAAGGACTCGGGAGTTGTTCAGGATTAAGCACAGGGAAAATTCTAGAGGAAAACCTGGTTAGTCTGCTTTCCACTGCTTTCCACTAGACGCTGGGAGATGAATTCACCTTTCAGCAGGATAATAACCTGAAACACAAATCTCCACTGGAGTTGGTTACCAAAAAGACAGGGAATGTTCCTGAGTGGCCGAGTTAGTTTGACTTAAATCTGCTTGAAAATCTATGGCAAGACTTGATATTTTGGATATAAATATGAACTTTATCGAACAAAACATACATGTATTGTGTAACATGAAGTCCTATGAGTGCCATCTGATGAAGATCATCAAAGGTTAGTGATTCATTTTATCTCTATTTCTGCTTTTTGTGACTCCTCTCTTTGGCTGGAAAATGGCTGTATGTGTTTTTGTGACTAGGCTCTGACCTAACATAATCATATGGTGTGCTTTTGCTGTAAAGCCTTTTTGAAATCAGACACGAAGGGTAGATTAACAAGAAGTTCAGTTTTAATTTGGTGTATTGCACTTGTGAATGTATGAAAGTTAAATATTTATATTAGTTTTGAGCTCTGCCTTTTCAGCGGATGTTGTCGAGGGTTCCGACAAACCTCCAAACGAGCTTCAACGCCATACAACACTCCTTCCGTGGCCTTCAACTGTTCTTAAATACTAGTCAATTTAAATGCATGCACTTCAACCGATCGCTGCCCGCACCCGCCCGCCCGACTAGCATCAGTTCTGACGTTTCTGACTTAGAATGTGTGGACAACTATAAATACCTAGGTGCCTGGCTAGACTGTAAACTCTCCTTCCAGACTCACATTAATCTTTTTGGGATAGGGGCAGTATTTTCACTTTTGGATGAATAGCGTGCCCAGAGTGAACTGCCTCCTACTCTGTCCCAGATGCTAATATATGCATATTATTATTAATATTGGATAGAAAACACTCTGAAGTTTCTAAAACAGTTTTAATGATGTCTGTGAGTATAACAGAACTCATATGGCAGGCGAAAACCTGAGAAAAATCCAACCAGGAAGTGGGAAATCTGAGGTTTGTAGTTTTTCAACTCAGCCCCATTGAGGTTAGAATGATATTAGTTATGTTTAACTTCCCAAGGCTTCCACTAGATGTCAACAGTATTTAGAACCTGTTTTGAGGATTCTACTCTAAAGGAGGTGCTCATAAGTGCTCTTTGAGTGAGTGGTCTGGCAGAGTTCCACGGCCTCGGTATGGTGGAACTGGGATTCCTGGGAGTGCATTCTGATGAAGATCATCAAAGGTAAGTTAATATTTAAAATGCTATTTCTGAGTAATGTTGACTACCCAATATGGCAGGTATCTTTTTGGCTGCTTTGCTGTCTAAAGGCTGTACTCAGATTATTGCATGGTTTGCTTTCTCCGTAAAGTTTTTTTGAAATCTGACACAGCGGTTGCATTAAGGAGAAGTGTATCTATAATTCCATGCATAACAGTTGTATCTTTTATCAATGTTTATTATGAGTATTTCTGTAAATTAATGTGGCTCTGCAAATTCGCAGGATCTGTTTTCTGGAGGCATGGATGAGTACAGAAATTAATGATAGTTAGGATTTTGCAGATGCAGCCTATTGTTCAGGATTTAGACCCCGTACCATGTGACCATAATGCCATGTGACAGGGGGTTCTAGACAGAAAGCAAAGGGGTTCTAGAGAAGAATGTGAGGCGGGATGGGGAACGTGTGTGTGTGTGTGTAAGAGAGAGGGGAGCGACAGGGGGAGTGAGAGAGGAGAGACGAAGCACAAAGCGAACCAGAGATTTGAACATCACAAGACTGTACACAATAAAGGTAAGAAAATACTTTTAAAATAATGACAGTGCCTTGAGGTGTCATGATAACTAACTTCATTAGTAATTGTATTATATTTTGGGATTGTTTTGTGCTTAATTTTTCTCTTACATCATATGGACTATAATAACAACTAGTTGGAATACAGTGACATTTAAGTACTAGTGCGTTTAAAACAGACAGGACCTGCATGAAAGTAACCTATTTACACATAAAGGAGATCTAGCTTGAGTTTTTCTGGATTACAAATTAGTAAGGGCAATAAAATAACTGTGTATGTGTCTTGTGAAAACATCATGTTGGGTTCAGATGTTTTTGTTAAGAGACCATTTTTAGGTTCTAATTTTCAGAGGAAAAACTCAACGGACAATATGAAAGCTTAACCAACTTTATTTTCAATACAGCTGCATTAGACAAAGACATTGTTCACACAAGCACTGATATTTAACCCTTTCTCCTAGGCTGAGTCTCCTCCTACACATCTGAACAAACATTGTATCTTTACTGCTAGGCAGGAAACTAAGTGATACGGGCCATAAACGGTTCTTTCTCCCTTAACATGACCTGACCTCGACCCCCTTCATCACTAATCCACAGCTCTCTCCCCTTATCAATACCTGCCACGTGATCACTTTCCCTGAACTCAGCACATTCCAAGCTTAATTGCACACACTATATACCTTCTGGTGTAGACCCTCTAAACCTAAGCACTCAATATTTCAAATATGCAATAATATGAGTACAGCGCTCAGACACAAAAACAAGTCATACAGATACCCGCCATGTTGTGGAGTCCGTAAAAGTCAGAAATAGCGTTATAAATATTCACTTACCTTTGATGATCTTCATCAGAATGCACTTGTGGAATCCCAGTTCCACAATAAATTTTAGTTTTGTTCGATAAAGTCCATCATTTATGTCCAAATACCTCCTTTTGTTAGCGCGTTTAGATCACAAATCCAAAATCACGAGGCGTGGGCAAGTCCAGGTGAAAGTTCAGACAAAGTTCAAAAAGTTATATTACAGTTTGTAGAAACATGTCAAACGATGTATAGAATCAATCTTTAGGATGTTTTTAACCTGTTGCGACGAGCAATCACGTATCCGGGATCCTATTTATAGCCTCAAGCTCATTACCATAACGCAACGTTAACTATTCATGAAAATCGCAAATGAAATGAAATAAATATATTAGCTCTCAAGCTTAGCCTTTTGTTAACAACACTGTCATCTCAGATTTTCAAAATATGCTTTTGAACCATAGCTAAACAAGCATTTGTGTAAGAGTATTGATAGCCTAGCCTAGCATTAAGCCTGGCATTCAGCATGCAACATTTTCACAAAAACAAGAAAAGCATTCAAATAAAAGCATTTACCTTTGAAGAACTTCAGATGTTTTCAATGAGGAGACTCTCAGATAGCAAATGTTCAGTTTTTCCGAAAAGATTATTTGTGTAGGACAAATCGCTCCGTTTTGTTCATCACGTTTGGGTAAGAAAACCCCCGAAAATTAAGTCATTACAATGCAAACTTTTTTCCAAATTAACTCCATAATATCGACAGAAACATGGCAAACGTTGTTTAGAATCAATCCTCAAGGTGTTTTTCACATATCTATCGATGATAAATCATTCGTGGCAGTTTGGTTTCTCCTCTGAAGAAATGGAACGCGCATGGACCTGGAGATTACGCAATAATTTCGACGGAGGACACCGGACGGACACCTGGTAAATGTAGTCTCTTATGGTCAATCTTCCAATGATATGCCTACAAATACGTCACAATGCTGCAGACACCTTGGGGAAACGACAGAAAGTGCAGGCTCATTCATGGCGCATTCACAGCCATATAAGGAGACATTCTCCAAAAATGCTTTGCAGCTGCATCTAACAAATTGCATTCAGGAGACCAAGAGGGAATAAGTTAGGGGGGGAAGTTGCAGCATATACAGTGTTCAGGTGTCTTACTTCATTTTGAAACTCAGGTGTAAGATCTCTGGAATACTTCATGATCAGTGGTTGGCACACAGAAGGGACTTTATCCTTACTAATCTGCCCAAAATTCAGAACAGCAGAAAATTATAAAAAAATGTTTGCAGTAGTGTCCAAGTCACTTATGATGTTGTCCATAGCAGTAAAAAACACTGTGTTCCAAAACACCTTTGCTGCACTTTCCTGAGCTGTCTCCTCTTGAGAGGTCTCATCATGGAATCTCTTCCTTTTCCTCTGACAGCTGTGTTCCTTGAGGTTAAACATCCATTTGTGTAGCAGTCATTGTTGCCTCAGACAGGAGAGACTCACATCCATCTCTAAGAGCCTGCATATCTTCCTTTACGGCTCTGATATTGGCTGCCTCTGTGTCAAGTGAAATTTTTCCTGACTGTAGAATCACATTCCTGTCCTCAATGCATTGCAGTACCTGCAATTATGCCAAATGATATGTCATTGAACACAATGCTGCTCACCTCCTTCAGTTGGGAGTAGGGCTGCTTCAGGGGTATGGAGATGAGGAGACAGGGCTGTTGAGCCTGAAGCTGCATCTGTTGGGCCTGGCACCAGGCAGAGGCAGGGACAACTGATTTAGTATGAATAGCTTGCTAAAATTTCGCCTGCATTGATTACATGTCAGCAAAAAGAGGAGCAAAATGTAAACACTCAGAATTTTCTGTGACAATATTTAGTAACTAATGTCAGGGGAGCAAAAGTTGCCTCTTTCACCATGAACTAAGCAGGTTAATTTCCACCACTCACGGACTACACCCTCCTTCCTTTGTGAAAAATTGGGTGACATACTGTCACCCTTTCTTTTCTCTCACCTGTCTTTCTTTACGTTTTTTTGGAAGCCATATTTTTCTTTAGGAAGCTGAGACATGATGCTCCACCGTCACTCCTCACTCACAGTTCACTGCTAGCATGTACTGTTTACGCCTGGTTTGGGGGCAGGACCCAACTATTGAATGTAAATAAAGGGTGAGGAGGTGGGGGGGGGTTAGTACATTGTAAATAAAGGGTGAGGAGGTGGGGGGGTTAGTACATTGTAAATAAAGGGTGAGGAGGTGGGGGGGTTAGTACATTGTAAATAAAGGGTGAGGAGGTGGGGGGGGTTAGTACATTGTAAATAAAGGGTGAGGAGGGGGGGGGGGGTTAGTACATTGTAAATAAAGGGTGAGGAGGTGGGGGGGGGTTAGTACATTGTAAATAAAGGGTGAGGAGGTGGGGGGGGTTAGTACATTGTAAATAAAGGGTGAGGAGGTGGGGGGGTTAGTACATTGTAAATAAAGGGTGAGGAGGTGGGGGGGGTTAGTACATTGTAAATAAAGGGTGAGGAGGTGGGGGGGGTTAGTACATTGTAAATAAAGGGTGAGGAGGTGGGGGGGTTAGTACATTGTAAATAAAGGGTGAGGAGGTGGGGGGGGTTAGTACATTGTAAATAAAGGGTGAGGAGGTGGGGGGGGTTAGTACATTGTAAATAAAGGGTGAGGAGGTGGGGGGGGTTAGTACATTGTAAATAAAGGGTGAGGAGGTGGGGGGGGGTTAGTACATTGTAAATAAAGGGTGAGGAGGTGGGGGGGTTAGTACATTGTAAATAAAGGGTGAGGAGGTGGGGGGGTTAGTACATTGTAAATAAAGGGTGAGGAGGTGGGGGGGGTTAGTACATTGTAAATAAAGGGTGAGGAGGTGGGGGGGGTTAGTACATTGTAAATAAAGGGTGAGGAGGTGGGGGGGGTTAGTACATTGTAAATAAAATATTATATTAATGATGATAGGTTAATAATTGAATATTGAAAACATTTGACCTAATGTTCTAATAATTTTTTAGGGCCCGTCAGTCACAGGCCCCTTAGAATCGTCCTAACTTTCCCCCCTCATATGGCTCCCCAGCCTGTCAGTGGGTGCCTATGGAATCGCATAAGGATAGCAAAGCATCTAGAAAAACAAATCCTACTCATCCAATTCATTATGCTAACATTGCTATGTTTGCTCCTTAGTCACAAGGAAAGTGGCATATTCTTTAAAAAATGATTTGCCCCTTATCCTAGCAGCTGAAAGTCACAAGGAGAATATCTATAAGAAATTCCAAAGGGTAATACTAACCGCTGCATGGTCAGAACTGAGTGACAATGGCATGCATTTATAGAGTAGTCTACTAACTCTCTGGACTGGTGAGACATTATCTGCATAGCCTACAGAGTCATTCAACATTACAGGACATATTTTAATCATATTTTGAGGTGAAATGTCACCTGGTAGCAAAATACATGAATTGATATTGCTGTTCAAGTTTCATCTTGTATTTGAATTGTGCGTTTGAATTGAGTGATACATTATACACTGAGTATACCAAACATTAGGAACACCTTCCTAATATTGAGTTGTACCCCCCCAACCCAGCAGTGTTGCAGTTCTTGACGCAATTTTTTGTCTTGCCCACACATACACAATCCATATCTCAATTGTCTCAAAGCTTGAAAATCCTTCTTCAACTTGTCTTCTCCCCTTCATCTACAGTGATTGAACAAGTAATTGAACAAGTGACATCAATAAGGGATCATAGCTTTCACCTGGATTGACCTGGTCAGTCTATGTCATGGAAAGAGCATGGAAATGTCATAGAAAAGGTAGTTAATGTTTTAAAAACTATGTTTTTGTAGCTATTTCAAGAACTAAACTGTCTTATTGTGAAAATAGTAATACTCGTGGAAGTGAATTCAAAGTTTGATCACAAGGTTGAAGTGTAATAGAGTAAACAGGATGAATTTTAACTGCAGTTGATCAAGTCCAAGAGACAACAAAGAACCCTTTGCTCTCTATTGACAGGATATATTTTGTCTGTTTGATTGTTACGTTCTGTGTCTCAAGGTATAATAAATATAAAGTAAATGAACAACTTTGGGATGAATGGCACCATGAACCAGACAGAGGGGCAGCACAGAGACAACTATGACGTTTGGAATGGCAGCAACACCTACAACATCACACCTCTCAATGTAACCGCTGTCTTCCAGTCCCCTCATCCCCCCTGGTCATGGACAAGGCCATCAGTGGCATCACCATCATCATCCTCTTCATCACCATGGTGTCCCTGGGCTGCACCATGGAGATCTCCAAGATCAAGGCCCATATCCTGAAGCGGTGGCCATTGCAGTGGTGGCCCAGTTTGGTATTATGCCCCCCACTGCCTTCAGTCTGGCCAAAAGCTTCCAGCTGGGCCCCATAGAGGGTGTGGCCATGCTGATCTGTGGCTGCTGTCCGGGGGGAAACCTCTCCAACATATTCACCCTGGCCCTGAAGGGTGACATGAAACTCAGGTGAAACTCATTGATATGTCTGTTGTGAGGAGATTACAGCAGTCTGCTCCATCAGGCTGCTGAGGGTTTTCAGCACATTTACGTCAGGCCACAGAGGCTGTCGGACAAAACCTAAATGGTAACTTCTTGAAAGTAAATTTGTTTCACAATAGAAAAATGCAAATGTTGAAATAATTTTGCACATGGCATGAATGCTAAACAACAAAAAAATCACACAAACTCAGTAAATAAAATATGGAATGAAAATTATAAAAAGTTTAATTCCCCCTTCTCTTTATATCCTACAGCATTGTAATGACCACATGTTCTACTGTTTTGGCCCTGGGTATGATGCCTCTGCTGCTCTTCCTATATTGTCATAGCTTCAATAACTTGGAAAATGCTGTGCCTCACACCGGCATCACCATAGCTCTCATCATGACACTAGTGCCCTGTGCCATTGGCATAGCCATCAACCATTGTGTACCACAATACGCTCAGATCATAATAAAAGTAAACTGAAATACAGGTCCCAGATTCACAATTCTTACACAAAAACTTGGGAGTTGGGAGGGTCGTCAGCTACATGGGAAACACCTGGGCCCGGTGTCACCCAGGATAAATACACCACTTCCCCATTCATGGAGGAGACTCTCTCCATGCAGACACCTTTATGGATTTTGTTGTGTTTCTTGGTGGTTTTTGGGTTGTTTGCGACAACATCTTTCAACACCCTGCATTATCACATTCATGCATGCAAAACACTCACTTACACTACTGATTACTGATTACACACACCATTGTATATTTTCCTTAGTTGCTTTAGTTAATAAATATATATTTTGTTACGCCTTATCTCCACGTTGTCTCCCTTTTGTTACGGGCTTTGAGCCGGTTCGTGACACGGTCCACTTAGGAAGCAACACTGATTGACAATAAATTTCACATGCTGTTGTGCAAATGGAATAGACAACAGGTGGTAATTATAGGCAATTAGCAAGACACCCCCAATAAAGGAGTGGTTCTGCAGGTGGTGACCACAGACCACTTCTCAGTTCCTATGCTTCCTGGCTGATGTTTTGGTCACTTTTGAATGCTTGCGGTGCTTTCACTCTAGTGGTAGCATGAGACGGAGTCTACAACCCACACAAGTGGCTCAGGTAGTGCAGCTCATCCAGGATGGCACATCAATGCGAGCTGTGGCAAGAAGGTTTGCTGTGTCTGTCAGCGTAGTGTCAAGAGCATGGAGGCGCTACCAGGAGACAGGCCAGTACATCAGGAGATGTGGAGGAGGCCGTAGGAGGGCAACAACCCAGCAGCAGGACCGCTACTTCCGCCTTTGTGCAAGGAGGAGCACTGCCAGAGCCCTGCAAAATGACCTCCAGCAGGCCACAAATGTGCATGTTTCTGCTCAAACGGTCAGAAACAGACTCCATGAGGGTGGTATGAGGGCCCGACATCCACAGGTGGGGGTTGTGCTTACAGCCCAACACCGTGCAGGACGTTTGGCATTTGCCAGAGAACACCAAGATTGGCAAATTCCCCACCGTCGCCCTGTGCTCTTCACAGATGAAAGCAGGTTCACACTGAGAACATGTGACAGACGTGACAGAGTCTGGAGATGCCGTGGAGAACGTTCTGCTGCCTGCAACATCCTCCAGCATGACCGGTTTGGCGGTGGGTCAGTCATGGTGTGGGGTGGCATTTCTTTGGGGGGCTGCACAGCCCTCCATGTGCTCGCCAGAGGTAGCCTGACTGCCATTAGGTACCGAGATGAGATCCTCAGACCCCTTGTGAGACCATATGCTGGTGCGGTTGGCCCTGGGTTCCTCCTAATGCAAGACAATGCTAGACCTCATGTGGCTGGAGTGTGTCAGCAGTTCCTGGAAGAGGAAGGCATTGATGCTATGGACTGGCCCGCCCGTTCCCCAGACCTGAATCCAATTGAGCACATCTGGGACATCATGTCTCGCTCCATCCACCAACGCCACGTTGCACCACAGACTGTCCAGAAGTTGGCGGATGCTTTAGTCCAGGTCTGGGAGGAGATCCCCCAGGAGACCATCCGCCACCTCATCAGGAGCATGCCCAGGCGTTGTAGGGAGGTCATACAGGCACGGGGAGGCCACACACACTACTGAGCCTCATTTGGACTTGTTTTAAGGACATTACATCAAAGTTGGATCAGCCTGTAGTGTTGTTTTCCACTTTAATTTTGAGTGTGACTCCAAATCCAGACCACCCATGGGTTCATAAATTTGATTTCCATTGATCATTTTTGTGTGATTTTGTTGTCAGCACATTCAACTATGTAAAGAAAAAAGTATTTAATAAGAATATTTCATTCATTCAGATCTAGGAGGTGTTATTTTAGTGTTCCCTTCATTTTTTTGAGCAGTGTATATTATTACAAACTTAAAATGTTTGTTGCTAGGCAACCGATTTAGCTAGCTGTCTATCTCGGATGACAATCATGTTAGCATATTTCCTACTGAGATTACTGTTCTAAAACATGTTCTTGGGTTTAAACTATACTGAAACTCAGATTAAGTTTGTGAGTCAATGAAACATGTTCAATTGCTTTATGAGCGTATTCTCTCACTACCCTGAGTTTAAAAGGGTGTAGCTATTTTAGAATAAGAAAAAATCCCAAAATGTTTAATAATCTAACTTCTTAACTTTTTGCTTAAGGAGAAACATAAGAAATAGCACAAGAACATTTCCAATAACCTTTTTGAGGAATAGCAACTTTGCTTAACTTTCTTCATATGTCTATAGTTAATAAAAAAATGTCAGTTAAGAATACATTTCTTCTTAAGAAGGTTTTGTGAATCTGGTCCCAGGTCTTGTATTTTTGACCAAAAAAGTGACATGTCTGGAGAGAGACACTGAGTGGACAAAACATTAGGAACACCTTCCTAATGAGTTGCACCCCCTTTTGCCCTCAGAACAGCCTTCAATTCGTCAGGGCATGGACTCTACAAGGTGTCAAGTGTTACACAGGGATGCTGGCCCATGTTGGCTCTAATACTTCCTACATTTGTGTCAAGTTGGCTGGATGTCCTTTGGGTGGTGGACCATTCTTGATACACACGGGAAACTGTTGAGCGTGACAAACCCAGCAGCTTTTGCAGTTCTTGACACACTCAAACCGCCTGGCACCTACTAATGTTTTGTACACACAGTGTATAAGAGTGTACCTTTTTATAACATTTTGTTTCTAATGCATTTATACAGCATGTTGTAATTACTAAAGCACATGAATGGACAGCCTATGTAAAAGCATGCCTGATTTGGCAGAGCTTTAACTCCACAGGTTGGTCTAAGAATCTTACAGATTGCCTACATGGGCATTGGCGTCAAGTCAGGCATCTCCATTGGGGGAACAGTGTGGGTGGTTTTCTCACCCCAACTCATGCCTGCAGTTGCACTGATGCCCCTGACAGGCTACCTTGCTGGGATACATCATGTCCACCATCTTCAAAGTCAATCATCAGTAAGTGCACTGCTGTATTCATCTGTTCAAGGATGGGGCCAAGGGGCATGTATCCATTCATAGCTATCAATAATAAAATACAGTCGAGTGAACCATGTAACAAATAGGTGGCCTTTCCCCCGGAGTTTATTGGCCCCCTTTATCTGTTCTACATCATATTCCAGGGAGGCGAGGCACTTTTTATCATCCTCTTCAGCTGTTACCAAAGCTTCAAGCCACCAGTTTAGGGTAAGTGTCACAGATGTTTGGATAACACTAAAGTAGGTGTGGCTCACAGAACTTAATGTAGCCGAACCACGCTGTCGTTAGTGTGCCAGACTGTTTGACAAAATAAAGGCAGTCTTTCTTCTAAAATAATCTCTTCTTTCTCTCCCATAGCAAAGCCTGTATACCTGGCAGTGTAGGAAGTAAAGTTACTATAAGTCCCAGAAGGGAGAAGCCCATAGAGATGGAGAGTGCACAGGAGGACATCAGACCAAACTGAACAGGTCCAGGACAGGAACCACCACAGCAGATACAACAGAAGACATCAAATGTATGGCATTTAGGGCAACATAGCTTGCTTGGGATGTGCAGCACAATTTTACCAATGCAACTGTATACTGTAGGTGGAATGCAGTGTCTAAGAAACTAGATACTTATCATGTATGGTTGACCCTAGAATTTGACACAACAGGGAATGCCCAGGTATGTTATACTTAGTGTGTAAAAAAAAAAAAATGTAGATTAAGGTTAACCAAATACAATGACAAGTCATTTCTGTATGACATAAAAGCAGCATATTTGTTCCTTTTGCTGATAGTATGGAGTAGCCAAAAATCCATCAGTGTTCTTGTGGCAGTTTTATGAACAATTGTGATGCTTGTAATTACAAACCTAATTTTCTGCTAATTAATTTTCAAAAAGTGGGTTTTAGAAGTCAAGACTATGAATCAAGTAATTCACAATGTTACCTGGTGCTGAAAAAGTACACTAACCATGGCTATAAAACTATTCAGTGAAAGAGTTTGGGATTGGTTGACAAGAACAAAATGTTGCACAGCTCAAATTATATTTTATCAAAATTATCACAGGGTATATACACAGAGTAAAATTAACTATCTTCACACCAATTGCATTGTTTATCCAAAGCAACTGAATCCAAAGCAACTGAAACCATTTGAATAGACATGACACTAAGCTTCTGTACATAACAATGACCTGTTTTTCATTAATTATAGTTAACCCAATTAACTTTAGTCTCACATTATGTCCTTATGAGTCCACCAAGGTGGCAAAGTTAAAAGACCAGTCTTCATATAATTTCCCAAGAATTGCGGAAGCGTCAAAGGAACCATGGCTGATCAACAGCATTCTGAACATGAATATATTAAACACTCAATTAAGTTTCCCTATCTAGACTTAATTAAAACAATTTCAAAAACAACCCACAAATAAATAGTAAGTATTAGGTGTCCAAGAAACACCAACTATGCTCCAATTTGTTACATCACTAAGCTGTGGCGACTGAAAATGTACATTCATTTTAAAATCCTTTTCAGGAATGAAACCCAATACAGATGGTGTTTGTGCATAGAAGTGGAGATCTAAGGCCATTAGAGAAAGGGTGTACTGACATGAGTGAGAGAATATGAATGCTAAGCCCAATGTCAATGAGCTGAGAAAAGGTGTGCCTCAACCTTGGGAACACTTGCCTTAAGCAAAATCTTCAAATAAGTGCGTGGGGAAAACATTGAGTTCAAAACCATGATCAGAAAGGATGTGACATCAAATAGTTGTGGCATAAAGAACCCCAATGAGAATATGAAAAGTTAAAATCATACGTTCTTATCATTAAAATGTTAAGAGTAATTGTCAAATCTGTGTATGTGTGAGAATGACTGGTTCAATCTAAGTTGCAGTTGTCTTTATCATGCATCATGCCTGTTGTGCTGCAGTGATCATGCAAAAACAGGTTGACATGGTACAAATTGGTGATGGGGGCAATGGTTCTCAAAATGTGTTTGCAGCATTAACCATCATGGGGAAAAAAATAAATAAATACATATGGATTACAAGTACAGAATTTTCAAAAGGCATATTGAGCCTTTCAAAAAAAACTTCCAACATACTGGGTGCTCTCTCAGTGCAGAGACATAAAACTAAGCCAATGGTTAAAAGAGCACGTGTCAGACACTGGACATAGTGTAAGAAGTCCTATAAAATTGCTAAGCATGTATGTACATGTGAAATCCCTCTTTCCCCATCCAGAGGAGGGCACAGAGGTAACATTCTGCTGAGAATGACACAGCCTCACTTAGTGCCCCAAGAGGGGGTGGGTGGATAGTCTGTTGTGTTGGCAGCTGCTGCAGTGGGGAGCTCCAGACAGGCCTCTGGCTCAACACAGCAGGTAAACAGCAACCCTGTCAGCAACTCTGGGTGTTTCCGTAACATACACCCCAGCGTCTGCAGCATGCTTCAGGCCTCCTTTAACAAAGGCATATCTGCAGGACGAAACAAGATACATCAATACACTGTATGCATATATGGGCATTATCAACCAATACATGCATGAAGAGAGGCCTGTTTGGAGAGACATGGATCAACGTCCCACCATCAGAGTAGTCCATCTCAGAGTTGAGGTGCAGGCTGTGCTGCTCACTGCATGTGGAGTCCCTCCGCAGTGAGGGTGAAGGCACTGCAGCAGCAGCCCGCTCCAGGCCCCAGCGGGAGGAGGATGAGAGAGAGGAGGGAAAGGCGAAGGATGATGGTACTGGGTGAACCACTGCCATCTCTGAGAGCTGGGGGAGGGTGGAGGGCCTGGCTTGAGCAATGAGAGGTTCTGTCGTCCCTGCAGCTTGCTGGCCCTCTGACAGCACTATCTGGACTCGGGACTCAGAGCTGAGACTCAGAGCCCCTTCCCCACACACCGCCTCCTCATAGGAGGGCAGGGCCACCTGTACCCCCTCCACCATGATGGACACGGGCTGGCCTGACACCCCCTGCTCACGGCTGAGGGGGAGCACAGAGGAGTGGAGCAGTCTGTTAATACCTCATTACTTTAGACTCTTAAAAGGAAAGACTCACCCATTTAGAAAGTTATCGTATTTGTACATTTCTGAGCGATGGACTATCGATCCCCAGGGTCATATCATGTTTTCATGTGTAGCCGAGCTATTCACCGTTCAAGCAGATATGAATACAGACGGAATGAGAAGTTTTGCATCATATGAACGATTTCTGCCTGCTTGAACAGTTATGAGACATGCACACCCCTGGAGTACACACAGCTTTAGTAGGATTAGCCTATCACAGCTGATACTGAATAAGCATGTTTGTGGTTTCAGGCCACTCACCGGCTGTGGTTGAAGGACTTGAGTTTAGGCTGCAGCAGGACAAACAGGACCACCAGCAGCAGGACAAACAGGACCACCAGCAGCAGGATGAGGGCTACAGAGCTGGCAGTGGAGGCCACAATGGATAGGGTGGGTATGCCAAACACAGGGGTAGGGTCTCTGTCTGTAAGAGGGGAAGCAGGCAATGAGACCACACTCAAACACTGTCCATTAAAAAGCCTGAGGCTTCAAAAGGTAGCACAGTATAATTTCATCTTACAGGTTGATACAACAATAAAACAAATAGTTCCAAGCCACCTAACACTGAACCCTGGAGAATAAGACCGTGTAATCACAATATGGTCACCAACCTTGGTCCAGGAGACAGCTAATCTGCATGGAGCCGTCCCACTCCCCGTCCTGACAGGTCAGGTATTTATAGTCTCCCTTCAGGATGTAGCCTTCATCACAGAAGTACTCGATCACAGTGTGATGGTTTAGTCTATGACAGGGGGACGGGTGGCAGGTATAGCCCCCATTCTCTGGTTCAAATGGAGGCAGACACACTGTCGACAAAAATTAAAAAAAAAACATTATCAGTGAGCGCACAAACCAAATTTTTGGCTTAAAAATATGTTAGTGTGTTTGGAATGAATTCAGAGTATTTAGTAAAGCCATTAGTACCATCACTGCGTATGCAGCGGGGTGGGTCTGAGGACCAGCAGCCCAGGGGGGTGCAGGTGATGATGTTGGGCCCGTCCTCCAGGAAGCCTGGGTCACAGCTGTACTGGAGCACCGTGCCCACAGGGAAGGAACCCCTGTTGGTCTCTGTCAGGTTGACCAGGCTGTTCTGCACCATGAAGGGCCTCACACATCCTGAGGGACAAAAGGGGATATAATTGATGCTAGAACATTCTGATGTTAATGTTCTATTTGATGGTTTTAAAACAATGTTGTTAAAAGGTATTTCGGATGCTTATATAATATCAATGAGTCATGAAAACAGTGGGAGCAGAGTTGGCACAAGGCAAGAGAGGATCTCTAGCAACAGCTTCAAGCCCCCATCCACATCCAGCATTTTTTGGGCCAGCTCAAATAAACCCAATTCCGATGTTACAATTGACCATAAAGAGCAATGTACATCTAGCATTATTAGACTTAAAGAGGGGAGCTGAATCTTAGCAGGGTAAAAGCAGCTGTAGTGTACAGAAAGGAGGAATGAAGCTGTGTGAGAGAGCCTTTTGCTGAAGATGAGTGATCTCTTACCTGACCCTTGTCCAGTGGATAGCACAGTCAGGAAGAGCAACAGAGAAATTGACTGCTTGTCTGCGGAGGTGGGCAGCCCAAGGGCTTTTGACGTGGATTCTAACATTCCATTGCACATCTTTTACTTCCACTGCAGAGGTTGTCAGCTCAACCTAGGGGATATAAGAGCATCCCCATCACAGCTCGTTATGCTAGCCACATTTGACGGAGCAAATACGAACATTCAATTTGATAACTAGCTAGCCAGCTTGTTACGTTCTGTTAGGTCATACTGTACCCAGGTCCATTTTGTTTTAAGCTACCTAACTTAGCTACACCACAAAACCTGACTAGCAGCGGTACTAGCTATCGTTATTTATCGCCAGACGTCAGCACACTAGCTAACTGCGAATCAATTAGCTCTAGCTAGAACTAGCTATGCTAACAACAAAACCCTTAGCTATCTATAGTAGCTGCATAGCTAACGAACTAGCGTTAGCTCTGCTATACTATACTTAACTAACGTGTCGCTTTGCATGCTTACCCACACAACAATACAGCCAGTTAGATCCTCCTCCACCCTCTTCCTCGCTTACTGTGGATACATCTGGATCATAATATCAGTCTCTGTCGAAGTAAAAAGGCAACTGTCCTTCGCCAGATGAATCAACAATGCGCGATCAGGGGAGACTGAAAATCTCCGGGTAGGCTGAGCTCTTCTTCTGGACTGGGTTCTTCTTCTTTTACGTTTTATGGCAGACTTCACCTATTAATGTATTGCCGCCACCTACTGTATGGGATATTGAAACAAAACAAAAAGTATATATCCCCACTCCTTCAGTCACATTCAAATCACACAGTAGTGGAAAAAGTACTTAATTGTCATACTTGAGTAAAAGTAAAGATGCCTTAATAGAAAATGACTCAAGCAAAAGTGAATGTCACACAGTAAAATACTACTTGAGTAAAAGTCTAAAAGTATTTGGTTTTAAATCTACTTAGGTATCAAAAGTAAATGTATAAACCATTTCAAATTCCTTATATTCAGCAAACCAGACGGCACAATAAAAAAAAAAATGTATTGACGGATAACCAGGGGCACACTCCAACACTGAGACATATTTACAAATGAAGCATTTGTGTTTAGTGAGTCCGTCAGATCAGAGGCAGTAGGGATGACCAGGGATGTTCTCTTGATAAGTGTGTGAATTGGACCATTGTCCTGTCCAAATGTATTACTTTTGGGTGTCAGGGAAAATGTATGGAGTAAAAAGTACTTTTTTTTCCGGAATGTAGTAAAAGTAAAAGTTTGCAAAAATCTAAATAGTTGAGTCAAGTACAGATACCCCAAAAATTACTTAAGTAGTACTTTAAAGTATTTTTTACTTAAGTACTTTACACCACTGAAATCACATCACATCACAACCACATGTATACTCCATCTGTTACCAGGCCTCGATGAGTCTCCCCCTGGTGGCTGATCTGCTGTACGCCACACACTTTACTTCTCTTATTTCCTTTTGCATTCAACACTATAATCCAACTAACCCTACACCTACAGTAAATCACCACCCCATTAACTCTTCTGCAGTAAAATCTCATATACCCAGGTACTTCTCTGCAGTTGCCACCTGTGGCTCTGTTGGGCTAAATTGCTGTGAGCGCTGCAGTCTGTCCCAGGATCCTACTAGATTCTGCATAGGGGGAGAGACACGAAAGCCCAGCTAGCCTCCTAGTTGGTTCGGCGGGTCTCAAATGGAGACCACTATTGAAAGTTTCCAGCACTGCAAGGGCGGTGTTTACTTTGCTTTGTTCCGGGACAACGTGGTATACGCTGACTTTCAATGTAGCAATTGCTTGCTTGTGGAGGACTACAGTGGCTTGCGAAAGTATTCATCCCCCTTTGCATTTTTCCTTTTTTATTGCCTTACAACCTGGAATTAAAATAGATTTTTGGGGGGGGTTTGTGTAATGTCCGTCGTTAAATGAAGACCAAAGTGCAGCGTGGTAGGCGTACATTTTCTTTAGTTTTAAATAAGACAAAGAAATATGAAAACTTGAGTGTGCATAACTATTCACCCCTCCAAAGTCAATACTTTGTAGAGCCACCTTTTGCAGCAATTACAGCTGCACGTCTCTTGAGGTATGTCTCTATAAGCTTGGTACATCTAGCCACTGGGATTTTTGCCCATTCTTCAAGGCAAAACTTCTCCAGCTCCGTGAAGTTGGATGGGTTCCGCTGGTGTACAGCAATCTTTAAGTCATACCACAGATTCTCAATTGGATTGAGGTCTGGGCTTTGATCAGGCCATTCCAAAACATTTAAATGTTTCCCCTTAAACCACTCGAGTGTTGCTTTAGCAGTATGCTTAGGGTCATTGTCCTACTGGAAGGTGAACCTCCGTCCCAGTCTCAAATCACTGGAAGACTGAAGCAGGTTTCCCTCAAGAATTTCCCTGTATTTAGTGCCATCCATCATTCCTTCAGTTCTGACCAGTTTCCCAGTCCCTGCCGATGAAAAACATCCCCACAACATGATGCTGTCACCACCGTGCTTCACTGTGGGTATGATGTTCTCGGGGTGATGAGAAGTGTTGGGTTTGCACCAGACATAGCGTTTTCCTTGATGGCCAAAAAGCTCAATTTTAGTCTCATCTGACCAGAGTACCTTCTTGCATATGTTTGGGGAGTCTCCCACATGCCTTTTGGTGAACACCAAATTAGTTTTCTTATTTTTTTCTTTAAGCAATAGCTTTTTCTGAACACTCTTCCGTAAAGCCCAGCTCTGTGGAGTGTACGGCTTAAAGTGGTTCTATGGACAGAAGCTCCAATCTCCGCTGTGGAGCTTTGCAGCTCCTTCAGGGTTATCTTTGGTCTCTTCGTTGCCTCTCTGATTAATGTCCTCCTTGCCTGGTCCGTGAGTTTTGGTGGGCTGCCCTCTCTTGGCAGGTTTGTTGTGGTGCCATATTCTTTCCATTTGTTAATAATAGATTTAATGGTGCTCTGTGGGATGTTCAATGTTTCAGATATTTTTTTGTAACCCAACCCTGATCTGTACTTCTCCAAAAATCTGTCCCTGACCTGGACTCCATCACTTCTCTGATTACCTTCCCTATATATGTCACTCCCTTTGGTTCCTTCCCCAGGCGTTATTGTCTCTGTTTCCGTTTCATGGCTGTGTTCTGTTAGTGTTTCTTGTTTTGGATTATGTTACGTTTATTTTATTAAAACACTCACTCCCTGAACTTGCTTCCTGACTCCCAGCGCACATTGTTACACAACCTACCAGGGTAGTTACAAACAGCACAGCAATTAAATCATCAACATGTATTGACCACATCTTTACTAATGCTGCAGAAATTTGCTTTAAAGCAGTATCCAAATCCATAGGATGTAGTGATTACAGTATAATAGCCATATCAGGGAAAACCAGTTACAAAGGCTGGGCCTAATATAGTGTATAAGAGGTCATACAAGACGTTTTGTAGTGATTCATATGTTTTTTTTTGTGATTCATATTTGCTGGTCTGTGTTGTGTAATGAGGAGCAACCAGAAGCTGCACTTGACACATTTGTGAAATAGCTTATTCCAGTTACTAATAAGCACACACCCATTAAGAAAATGACTGTAAAAACAGTTAAATCCCCTTAGATTGATGAGGAATTGAAAAACTGTATGGTTGAGAGGGATGAGGCAAAAGGTATGGCAAATATGTCTGGCCTCCCAACTGATGGCAAACGTACTGCAAATAAAAAAATTGTGTGACTAAACTAAATAACAATAAAAAGAGATTATACTATGAAACAAAGATCAGTTATATAAAGAATGATAGTAAAAAGCTTTTGGGGCACCTTACATTACATTTTTTGGGGAAAAAAGCAAACTCGGCTCCATTCATTGAATCAGATGGCTTATTCATCACAAAGCCCATATTTCCAACTACTTTAATTACTTTTTTATTTGCAAGATAAGCAAACTTAGAGATGACATGCCAGCAGCAAACGCTGACACTACAGTCGTGGCTAAAAGTTTTGAGAATGACACAAATATTAGTTTCCACAAAGTCTGCTTCCACAGTTTGTATGATGGCAATTTGCATATACTCCAGAGTGTTATGAAGAGTGATCAGATGAATTGCAATTAATTGCAAAGTCCCTCTTTGACATGCAAATTAACTGAATCCCCCAAAAACATTTCCACTGCATTTCAGCCCTGCCACAAAAGGACCAGCTGACATCATGTCAGTGATTCTCTCGTTAACACAGGTGTGAGTGTTGACGAGGACAAGGCTGGAGATCACAATGTCATGCTGATTGAGTTCGAATAACAGACTGGAAGCTTCAAAAGGAGGGTGATACCTGGAATCATTATTCTTCCTCTGTCAACCATGGTTACCTGCAAGGAAACACATGCCGTCATCATTGCTTTGCACAAAAAGGGCTTCACATGCAAGGATATTGCTGCCAGTAAGATTGTACCTAAATCAATAATTTATCGGATCATCAAGTACTTGAAGAGTGGTTCAATTGTTGTGAAGAAGGCTTCAGGGCACCCAAGAAAGTCCAGCAAGCGCCAGGACCGTCTCCTAAAGTTGATTCAGCTGCGGGATCGGGGCACCACCAGTACAGAGCTTGCTCAGGAATAGCAGCATGCAGGTGTGAGTACATCTGCACGCACAGTGAGGTGAGGACTTTTGGAGGATGGCCTGGTGTCAAGAAAGGCAGCAAAGAAGCCACTTCTCTCCAGGAAAAACATCAGGGACAGACTGATATTCTGCAAAAGGTACATGGATTGGACTGCTGAGGACTGGGGTAAAGTCATTTTCTCTGATGAATCCCCTTTCCGATTGTTTGGGGCATCCGGAAAAAAGCTTGTCCGGAGAAGACAAGGTGAGCGCTACCATCAGTCCTGGCCATGCCAACAGTAAAGCATCCTTGTCAATAAAAGCCTTTGACACTTATGAAATGCTTGTAATTATACTTCAGCATTCCATAGTAACATCTGACAAAAATATTTAAAGACACTGAAGCAGCAAACTTTGTGGGAATTAATATTTGTGTCATTCTCAAAACCTTTGGCCATGACTGTACACATGCAAGTATATCGGACCAAATTTTGAAAGACAGAAATTGTACTTTTGAATTCTGTCAGTGTGGAAGCGGTGAAACAATTATTATTGTCTTTCAACAATGACAAGCCACCGGATTCTGACAATCTGGATGGGAAATTACTGAGGATAATAGCAGACGATATTGCCACTCCTATTTGCCACATCTTCAATTTAAGCCTACTAGAAAGTGTGTGTCCTCAGGCTTGGAGGGAGGCTATAAAGACATTCCGCTACCCAAGAATAGTAAAGCTCCCTTTACTGGCTCAAATAGCCAATTAATCAGCTTGTTACCAACCCTTAAACCTAAAAAAATAGTGTTTGACCAGATACAATGCTATTTCATAGTTAACAAATTGACAACAGACTTTCAGCACGCTTATAGGGAAGGACATTCAACAAGCACAACACTTACAAAAATGACTGATGATTGGCTGAGAGAAATTGATGAAAAAATTATTGTGGGGTCTGTCTTGTTAGACTTGAGTGCAGCTTTTGACATTTCCAATCATTGTCTGCTGCAGGAAAAACCTACAGTATGTGTTATGGCTTTACACCCCCTGCTATAATGTGGATAAACAGTTACTTGTCTAACTTGTCTAACAGAACACAGAGGTTATTCGTCAATGGATGCCTCTCAAACATAATCAGGTAAAATCAGGAATTCGACATGCCACTGACTTTGAGTAAGGCCAGTGTGTCTATGTATGCAGATGACTCAACACTGTAAACGTCAGCCACTACAGCGACTGAAATGACTACAACACATAACAAAGAGCTGCAGTTCGTTTCAGAGTGGATGGCAAGGAATAAATTAGCCCAAATATTTCTAAAACTAAAAGCATTGTATTTGGGGAAAACCATTCACTAAACCCTAAACCTCAACTAAATCTTGTAATAAATCATGTGGAAATTGAGCAAGTTAAGATGACTTGGAGTAACCCTAGATTGTAAACTGTCATGGTCAAAACAATTTGATACAGTAGTAGCTAAGATGGGGAGAAGTCTGTCTATAATAAAGCAATGCCCTGCTTTCTTAACAACACTATCAACAAGGCAGGTCCTACAGGCCCTAGTTTAATCGCACCTTAACTACTGTTCAGTCGTGTGGTCAGGTGCCACAAAAAAGGACTTAGGAAAATTGCAATTGGCTCAGAACAGGGCAGCACGGCTGGCCCTGGATGTACACAGAGAGCTAATATTAATAATATGCATGTCAATCTCTCCTGGCTCAAAGTGGAGGAGAGATTGACTTCATCACTACTTATATTTATGAGAGGTATTGACATGTTCAATGCACCGAGCTGTCTGTCTCAACTACTGGCACACAGCTCAGACACCACAAGAGGTCTCTTCACAGTCCCCAAGTCCAGAACAGACTATGGGAGGCGCACAGTACCAAATAGAGCCATGACTATATGGAACTCTATTCCACATCAAGTAACTGATGCAAGCATTCAAATTAGATTTTAAAAAACACCTTATGGAACAGTGGGGACTGTGAAGCAACACAAACATAGGCACAGACACACACACACACACACACACACACACACACACACACACACACACACACACACACACACACACACACAGTATGGGTGGTAAACTATATATAGGAAAAAAATATTTTTAAAAGGGAGGAAAAAACCCACATTATCAAAAATACAAAATATAGACACATTAAAAAACCCATCTCACTTCTTTAGTTACATTCCAATTCAAGTCACATCCCTACACAGTCTCAGGGGCCTGTGAGGGCAGAACATCCTTTGACAGGAGGCCCAAAAAGTGTTCTACTGCACTCACAATGATTCAAATGTTCTCTGGTTTCTTCTTCGTTTGTGCTGTTCAGTTTATGAACATAAATAAATGCTACAAAGTCCATCTTTTTAACATTCAATATAT
The DNA here is from genome assembly GCF_002021735.2 of Oncorhynchus kisutch. Classification (NCBI taxonomy): domain Eukaryota; kingdom Metazoa; phylum Chordata; class Actinopteri; order Salmoniformes; family Salmonidae; genus Oncorhynchus; species Oncorhynchus kisutch. Next base: position 28,969,164 of record NC_034187.2, read on the forward strand.
TAGGACCACTCAGTTGCTGAGAAACAATCACTGGTGTAGGCTCTACTACCATTTCTTCTTCAGCTCTACTCGCTCCTTCAACTCTTTTCACTGCTTTCAAGTAGGAGACACGTTGGACAGCCCTTACTCTTGCCATCTCTGTCTCCTTCACCCTAACAGGGGAATTTGGCCGCATGTCTGCCACCACAATTGCAACATCTAACCTCCACTGGCATTTGTTCCTCTTCCCATCTGCATACACTTGACAAGTCCAAATCTTTAGCATTTATGACACTATAGGGGTTTGTGCACAAAAGCTCTTATAGCGTATCTCATGTAGTCCAACTTTACATGAGAAGGGAGAGACTCTTCATCAAAAAACTAAAGTATGGATGAAGTGAATTTCTTCACTCCATCTACTGTCTCCTATGGGTCAGTTGACGTAAACCAACCACTCCACCTACTTCCTCAAGTATTACATCTGCATGCACGGTATGCGCCACCCTAAAGATTACCCCTTTATAGGTACTCTGCTTTGATGATCCATACACAAAAAATTCCACTCATATATCTACTTAAGGCCCAATGAATGCATGCTTCTTTCGACCCTCACTGACGCCACTTCACCCAATGCATTCATGACATTTATCAAGACTTCAAAAGGATCTCCCAGGTTACATTGGCTCAAAACCCTCACTCCGATTTAAAACGAGTCTAGGGGGTTTCCTATTTTCCACCACAACTTTACTTCTCGTTTCCTTTCTTTTTTGCCACTGTAACCCACTCATTCACACTCTCTGTGCTCTCATCTTCACCCATCTAGGCCTGTGAAGACAGGACATTTCCATTCAACACACCCTGCAACTCCTCTGCAGTAAAATCCTACATACTGCTGCAACATGACCATAAGCTTGGGACCTGAAACATCATAGTGGGTTGGGCACAAAAGCTCTCATGGGATAACTGACATATCCTAACGTTACTTTGTCAGGTTAAAGATTCTTCTTCAAACCAAATCACATAAATGTTTTGTCGAGATCGGTGTGGAAGAACTTGACTGGCCTGCACAGACCCCTGACCTCAACCCCATCGAGCACCTTTGGGATGAATTGGAGCGCCGATTGCGATTCAGGCCTAATCCCCCAACATCAGTGCCCAACCTCACTTATGCCTTGTTGGAAGAAAGTTCCAGCAGCAATGTTCCAACATCTAATGGAAAGCCTTCCAGGAAGAGTGGAGGCTGTTATAACAGCCAAGGGTGGACCAACTCCATATTAATGCCCATGATTTTGGAATGAAATGTTCGACGAGCAGGTGTTGTTAGGAATTTTATGAATAATGACTAAACAATATCTACATTTTAAATAGAACTATAACTAATTAAACTTATACTCTGTTTTATTATATCTGATTAATAATATTAATTCATAAGGAAGGGATTGTGGAGCATGAAACAGGGGGTAATTAAATAAAATAAATACCATTCCAGCTAGGTTGGGGAGGACTGGAATTGTGGGTTTTAAGTAAGCAGAAAGGATCGTTAACCTATGGTTGAACCGACTCAACTTATCTCTGGGATGTTTAGATAAGGCAGAGAATGTTTTCCTAGGTTTTCCATTATCTGGAGCTGTCTTCTGAATAGTGATATATGAAGGTGAGATTTCTGAAATTAATCTTGATAAGTGTGTGTCTGGAGTGAGCGAGCGAGGGGGTTGGAATAAACTTCTGAACCTGTTCTGCCCTTGTCGATAGGAGGAAGGACATTTTATAACCTATGACGTCATATTTTGTATATAAACTGTTGTTCGTGGTTTCATGGCAGTGCGCTCCGAGAATAAATACTATTATCTAATTTTGATAAGACTGGTCTCTGTCTATTTTATGCAAATCAGAATCTTACAAATTCTCATAAAATAGAGGAAGTGCATTCAATTAATGAAAACATATTGGAATTATTAAATTACATACTTTTGGTCATGTAGTGTAGTTGCTAACAGAGATATGGCTGTCACTGTAGGATTGGGATCTCCCTTTGATCATCAGGCTCAATCTTGGGTGGAATACTGTGACGTACTTGGCCATTTTTCGAGGCAAACGAAATAGAAATGATGACAAGAAAACAGCCATTCTATTGAGTTCAGTGGGAAGCCAAACCTGCTACAGTCTTATGAGAAATCTGGTTAGTCTTTGGAAGCCAGGAGATAAACACTTTTAAGGAGCTAGTTGCTAAAAGCACATTTCAACCCGAAGCCGAGTGAGATTGTGCAAAGGTTTATTTCAAAGAACAGAAATGGGGACGAGAGTGTTGTGGACTATGTAGCTGTGTTGCGTAAACTGGCACAAGATTACAATTATGGAGACAATCTGATGGAAATGCTGAGAGATAGGCTAGTCTGCGGCACAAATAATGACCGGATCCAACTATTATCTGAGACTGGACTTACTTTTGATAAAGCATTGGTCCTTGCTCAAGCAATGTAGACTGCCAACAAGGATGTAAAAGAAATCCAGAGGTAATGTGTGGACATTGCTAATATGACTTGCTATGAAGCAAGAGACATTCCAGGGAAGTGTGCACAAGCTAAGCAAGTGGATACAAGGTGCAGTGTAACCACAATGAACAGGTCGGAGTACTTACTCAGAGTTGTGGGACAGTTCCAGACTTAAAGCCTTCTTCTCTGCATCTGAAACCGTACACAGGTGAGAGACTAGACACATTAGGTGCAGCTAATGTAACTGTAAAGCACAGAGACACAGTGCCACAGCTACCTGTAGTGGCCGTATCAGGCACCGGACCAAAACTGCTAGGTCAGGGATAGATAAAAGAACTGAAGTTAGACTGGGGAACATTAAATCAGATTGATGAAGGTCAACAGTGGACATTGTAAGATGTGTTGACAAAACATGGGAATGTGTTCAAGGAGGAACTTGGAACACTGAAAGGCCCCCAGCTAAAATCTATATAGACAAGGTGGACATACCAAGGTATTATAAACCAAGACCTGTGTCTTATGCCATGAAGCCAGAGGCAGAGATTGACTGTCTTTTCAAAGAGGACATTATGGAACCAGTCAAATTCTCAGAATGGGCAACTCCCATAGTGCATGTTTTAAAACCTGACAACACTGTGAGAATCTGTGGGGATTACAAACTGACTGTTAACAGAGTATTCAAGTTAGAGCAGTATCCAATTACCAAACCAAGCCGACCAGGCCATGGTTTGGGGTTTGAGAAGTCAATGAGAGAAGTGAAAAATTCTTACTTAGTTGTTAATTTGAACAAAATCTAAAAGCACAACCTAAATTCGAGCCAATTTAGTTGAACATGTTATTGCTCCAACCTCATGAAAGTGACAAACTGACACGTTTTCATTTCCATAAAAAATGACTTCATCGCAGTGGTTAAGGGCGCTGTACTGCAGCGCCAGCTGTGCCATCAGAGTCCCTGGGTTCGCGCCCAGGCTCTGTCGTAACCGGCCACGACCGGGAGGTCCGTGGGGCGACGCACAATTGGCCTAGCGTCGCCCGGGTTAGGGAGGGCTTGGTCAGTAGGGGTGTCCTTGTCTCATCGCGCACCAGCGACTCCTGTGGCGGGCTGGGCGCAGTGTGCGCTAACCAAGGTGGCCAGGTGCACGGTGTTTCCTCCGGCGCATTGGTGCGGCTGGCTTCCGGGTTGGATGCGCGCTGTGTTAAGAAGCAGTGCGGCTTGGTTGGGTTGTGTATCGGAGGACGCATGACTTTCAACCTTCGTCTCTCCCGAGCCCGTGCGGGAGTTGTAGCGATGAGACAAGATAGTAGCTACTACAACAATTGGATACCACGAAATTGGGGAGAAAAAGGGGTAAAATTCACACACAAAAAAAAAAAGACTTCATATTGAAGGAGTGCCAGTTTGGCGCAAGACGACTGTTAGACCAGTCATCTTGCACTGACGTGTTTCTGTGCATGAGCTTAGCTGGCCAACGTTGCCATGACATCACCTACAAGTGTGATAAGAGATTTATATTGGAGAAGCAGTTTCTGCCTTTCTTCATATTGTACCGTCTTTGACAATACCAACCTGGTAATCCACTATAGAGTTGAACTCCCCTCTAGTTTTCATGGAGATGGCAAAGATAAGGAATGTTTTTCTCTGTGGAAATCACATTGAGAGCTAGCTGTTAAGGCATGCAATGACGCTCATGGGCAGGAACTGGCCACATTATTACCAACATGGCTAAGTGGGTATGCTCTGGGCAGGGTCCACGAGGGGGCAAAGGGGAGCTTAGCCCCCTCAGTTGAAACTTGTGGCCCCTCAGTTTTAGTTTTATGTCCCTATATAAAAATGTCAAAACATTTAAAATGATTGCGTGACAGGTTGGAGCAAAATCTGTATCTCCGCTGCATTGTGTCAGCACAAGCTGCGATGTGTGTTGGGGGGCTATGGGAAGACACTGGGGCGGTTAGTTATGACTCCTTTGAGTTTCCATAATGTATTTATTTTACTAGGCAAGTCAGTTAAGATCAAATTCTTATTTACAATGATAGCCTACCCCGGCCAAATCTTGACGACGCTGGGCTAATTGTGGGTCATCCAATCACAGTCGATTGTGATACAGCCTGGAATTGAACCAGTGACGCCTCTAGCACTGAGATAGTGATGCCTCTAGCACTGAGATAGTGACGCCTCTAGCACTGAGATGCAGTGCTTTAGACCGCTGCGCCACTCAGGAGCAATCAGGGGAGAAGAACCTTCCAGAAGGACAACCATCTCTGCAGCACTCCACCAATCAGGCCTTTATGGTAGCGTGGCCAGACAGAAGCCACTCCTCAGTAAAAGGCACATGGCAATCCGCTTGGAGTTCGCCAAAATGCACCTAAAGGACTCTCAGACCATTAGAAACAAGATTCTCTGGTCTGATGAAACCAAGATTGAACTCTTTGGCCTGAATGCCAAGCGTCACGCCTGGAGGAAACCTGGCACCATGCCTACAGTGAAGCATGGTGGTGGCAGCATCCATGAGGTTTTTCAGCTGCAGGGACTGGGAGACTAGTCACAATCGACGTAAAGATGAACGAAGCAAAGTACAGAGAGATCCTTGATGAAAACCTTCTCCAGAGCGCATAGGACCTCAGACTGGGGCGAAGGTTCACCTTCCAACAGGACAACGACACTAAGCAGACAGCACAGACAATGCAGGAGTGGCTTCGGGACAAGTCTCTGAATTTCCTTGAGTGGCCCAGCCAGAGCCCGGACTTGAACCCGATCAAACAACTCTGGAGAGACCTGAAAATAGCTTTGCATCAAACCTGACAGCGCTTGAGAGGATCTGCAGAGAAGAATGGGAGAAACTCCCCAAATACAGGTGTGACAAGCTTGTAGTGTCATACCCAAGAAGACTCGGGGCTGTAATCACTGCCAATGGTGCTTCAACAAAGTACTGAGTAAAGGGTCTGAATACTTTTGTAAATGTGATATTTCAGTCTTTTAGCTTTGTCATTATGGGGTGTTGTGTGTAGATTGATGAGGGAAAAAGACAATTGAATGAATTTTAGAATAAGACTGTAATGTAACAAAATGTGGAAAAGGTCAAGGGGTCTGAAAACTTTCCGAATGCACCATTTGCTGATGCTTCAACCATATACACATCAGCAACCACAGCTAATGAAGTCACTGCTGTCGGTTTTGGAACGGGTGGCCTGTAATAAACTGGTCCTGAACATCTCTGAATTTGGTAATGAATGGTGTGGCTGTTTAACAACTTGAAGTGACTAAATTACTTGATGTTACCTTAGATTGAAAACTGTCATGGTAAAAACATATAGATTCAGTGGTTGTAAAGATGGAGAGAGGTCTGTCCGTAATAAAGAGATGCTTTTTTTTGACACCACAAGTCCTGCGGGCTCTAGTTTTATCTTATCTTGATTATTGTCCACTCATATGGTGAAGTGCTGCGAAGAAAGACCTAGTTAAGCTGCAGCTGGCCCAGAACAGAGTGGCACGTCTTGCTCTTCATTGTAATCAGGGGGCTAATATTAATACTATGCATGCCAGTCTCTCTTAGCTGAGAGTGGAGGAAAAACTGACTGCGTCAAATTGTTTGCATTGTCAACTTACACACACTTACCCCACCAGACATGCTGCAAAACCTGGACCCGTACAAATCAGCTGGGCTTGACAATCTGGACCCTCTTTCTGAAACTATCCGCCGCCATTGTCGCAACCCCTATTACCAGCCTGTTCAACCTCTCTTTCATATCGTCTGAGATCCCCAAGGATTGGAAAGCTGCCGCAGTCATCCCCCTCTTCAAAGGGGGAGACACCCTGGACCCAAACTGTTACAGACCTATATCCATCCTGCCCTGCCTATCTAAGGTCTTCGAAAGCCAAGTCAACAAACAGGTCACTGACCATCTCAAATCCCACCGTACCTTCTCCGCTGAGCAATCTGGTTTCCGAGCCGGTCATGGGTGCACCTCAGCCACGCTCAAGGTACTAAACGATATCATAACTGCCATCGATAAAAGACAGTACTGTGCAGCCGTCTTCATCGACCTTGCCAAGGCTTTCGACTCTGTCAATCACCATATTCTTATCGGCAGACTCAGTAGCCTCGGTTTTTCGGATGACTGCCTTGCCTGGTTCACCAATTACTTTGCAGACAGAGTTCAGTGTGTCAAATCGGAGGGCATGCTGTCCGGTCCTCTGGCAGTCTCTACAGGTGTGCCACAGGGTTCAATCCTCGGGCCGACTCTTTTCTCTGTATATATCAATGATGTTGCTCTTGCTGCGGGCGATTCCCTGATCCACCTCTACGCAGACGACACCATTCTATATACTTCCGGCCCGTCCTTGGACACTGTGCTATCTAACCTCCAAACGAGCTTCAATGCCATACAACACTCCTTCCGTGGCCACCAACTGCTCTTAAACGCTAGTAAAACCAAATGCATGCTTTTCAACCGTTCACTGCCTGCACCCGCACGCCTGACCAGCATCACCACCCTGGATGGTTCCGACCTTGAATATGTGGACATCTATATGTACCTAGGTGTCTGGCTAGACTGTAAACTCTCCTTCCAGACTCATATCAAACATCTCCAATTGAAAATCAAATCAAGAGTCGGCTTTCTATTCCGCAACAAAGCCTCCTTCACTCACGCCGCCAAACCTACCCTAGTAAAACTGACTATCCTACCGATCCTCGACTTCGGCGAGGTCATCTACAAAATTGCTTCCAACACTCTACTCAGCAAACTGGATGCAGTTTATCACAGTGCCATCCGTTTTGTCACTAAAGCACCTTATACCACCCACCACTGCGACTTGTATGCTCTAGTCGGCTGGCCCTCGCTACATATTCGTCGCCAGACCCACTGGCTCCAGGTCATCTACAAGTCCATGCTAGGTAAAGCTCCGCCTTATCTCAGTTCACTGGTCACGATGGCAACACCTATCCGTAGCACGCGCTCCAGCAGGTGTATCTCACTGATCATCCCTAAAGCCAACACCTCATTTGGCCGCCTTTCGTTCCAGTTCTCTGCTGCCTGTGACTGGAACGAATTGCAAAAATCGCTGAATTTTGAGACTTTTATCTCCCTCACCAACTTCAAACATCTGCTATCTGTGCAGCTAACCGATCGCTGCAGCTGTACATAGTCTATCGGTAAATAGCCCACCCATTTTTACCTACCTCATCCCCATACTGTTTTTATTTATTTACTTTTCTGCTCTTTTGCACACCAATATCTCTACCTGTACATGACCATCTGATCATTTATCACTCCAGTGTTAATCTGCAAAATTGTAATTATTTGCCTACCTCATGCCTTTTGCACACAATGCCTTTTTTTCTACTGTGTTATTGACTTGTTAATTGTTTACTCCATGTGTAACTCTGTGTTGTCTGTTCACACTGCTATGCTTTATCTTGGCCAGGTCGCAGTTGCAAATGAGAACTTGTTCTCAACTAGCCTACCTGGTTAAATAAAGGTGAAATAAAAAAAATAAAAAATGCCACCAGGGGTCTTTTCACAGTCCCTAGGTCACGGACAAATTCAAGGAAACATACACTATTATACAGAGCCATGAGGGCACAGAACTCCCTTCCATCTTATATAGTGCTAGTGAACAGAAAACCTGGTTTCAAAAAACAAATAAAGCAACACCTCATGGGACAACATCTGTGACCTCGTTGTTGTGTATATGTACTGACATGTATGTGTAACTGATTTGACACACCTACTAATTCCAGGGTTTTCCTTTATTTGTAATATTTTCTACATTGTAAAATAATAGTGAAGACATAAAAACTTTGAAATAACACATATGGAATCATGTAGTGTACAGAAAAGGGTTAAACAAATCTAAATATATTTAAGATTTGATATTTTAGAGAAATACGTTTTTTTTGTGTGAATGTAACATTTCTGGGATCTTTTATTTCAGCTCATGAAACACGGGACCAACACTTTACATGTTACGTTTCTATTTTTGTTCCGTGTATTTTCGCTGTTATTGAGATAACTAATGATAAACCCATGCAGCCCTGCGACTTCAGAGCGCGCACATTCACCACATGACAGGTACAAGCACTAAATGTCAGGTAGATTGTATATTATGCATGTATGAGCCAAACATTGACACGTCAAGTCCAAAACGGGAGGTCGTTTTCAAGCCTCTGGAATAGCTCTTTAAACAGTTTGCACTTACGACTCCACTGTATATAATTACTTCCCAAAAGGTTCAATTTCAAACAATATCATGAATGAGTACCATAGGGTCAAAATGGACGAAAAATCCTCTTGGACAGAAGGATATATTTTCCGGAAAGTATAAATGTTTTACCTTTTCACACGGGAGTTCCAAATGTCCGTTTTTATCTTTGTGATGTCAGAATGCGCTCTCTGTACCAAAATTACACAACAGGACAGTTAACCCCTGCTGCCTTCAAAGCACAGCACGCTGTGTGCTAATGATCTATAGGCTGTTTCAATTTCAAATGTCACTCTGAAATTAGGTGCATTCCGGCTCATTAATACACAGAAGTTGCTAGCCCATTTCACTGTCGTGGGCAATTTACATTTGAGACATGCTATGCTAATGTTTAAATGAGCCAGGCAACTTCTCTCTTGGATGAGAGCCCAAGCAGTCCCCCAGGGTTTCCCTAGGTCAAGTATGTAGACATTTGTGCATCTCCAGTCAGAACAAAACTTTCCCAAACCTTTTACCCCTGGCAGGGTTTGCTGCTGGCGCCCGCATTGCTTTCAATGTTGTTTTCCTTAATAATAATTACTTTGTACACATGTGCGTTTACCTTAGCATAATACAGGTTCTGTATTATCGTTTTAACTCATTTCAACTGTAGCACAAGATATGCATGTATGGAGCAATATGTATTCTGTCTATTCCTTTATAACTGCCAACATGCGAGGTACTAATTGCATAACCTTTATGGTGTTATACTCAATTGTGCTTATGTACATTCTTCCATTAGTTCTGTAAAAAACTGCTAATCACGTCATAGAAGTATAAGCTTGTGTTGTATCCTTTTGAAGATGCCCTCATGACCAGTCCTGTGTATTTATTTGGCCAGTTAAACATAGCTCTGCCCTGCCCCCTTGTGGAGCTATTCAGTTACTGGTGCATTTATACATGTCATGTTGTAAATGCAATGTATTATTCTTACAGCAGTGTAATGTTGTTTTATTGCTATTCCTGATATTCTACTGTAATTACTAATCATTCATCTATATTCTTTACTTTCAGAAACAAACCATATTGAATGTAATTTGCCAACATCACTGGAAGTGGAGTTGCTGACATCTTTGTTCATGAAGAGTGAGGCTAGCTTTTGTATTCTAACAACATATTCTTTGAACATACACTTCTTTACAGTTTTACTGGAGGGAGGAAAAAAATTAAAGAAAAGACAATGACAACTGTCATTTCATTACAAACATGCCTAGCCCATAATTCAATATTCACGTAGCGGTTGAACAAAAACTGCATCCCACCCCTAAAGTCATTGTATCATGGCAGGTCACCTTTCAATTCAGTCAGTCAGTAATTGCTGCAGATGTGCTCAATAGTGCTTGAGCGTATGGTACTCCCCAAAGCACGGCGCAACACACAGGGGTATGTCACAAGGTACACACATGTACTTTGTCAACTTCCTCTGCTTCCTCCTCCTGGTGCTGGAAAGGCAGACTTTGCAGTGCCTCCGTGTGCGACTACCTTGTGCAGCAGTTTGAGGTACTTTTGAGGGAAAATGCCGGGCATTGAGGCGTAAGGGATTGTCTGCAGCAGGACGGCCCCCAGTGGGTGGACGCCGAGGGGTGTGGTGCTCCTCCAGCAGCTCTCTCATGAGGTTCTCTCTGTACTTTTGGTAGGTAATCACCTCACCTATGGGGGCGATAAAGAGGGAGAATGAAGGAGTGGGTAGGTGAGAGATATTGTCAATATAATTGCATAATGGAAAAATGTGACTTGTATGTGAACTGTTTGTAACATTTCAAAAAACCTTGTTCATTAATTATCTCACCTGATAGCTGGCGGTGAACTATGTGGCCGTTGAGGACAGCAGTGTCGATCAGATGGAAAAATATCTTCTTATACCACTTGGTGGTTTTCCAGGCGCATGCCACAAAGCGGTTTATCATGTATGCCTTATTCACTGCCCCCATTTTGCGGTTATAGTCAAGCACACAGTCTGGTTTGATGTTTCTCTCTCCCGTCAGGTGGTCCACCTTCCCTGTGGGTGACATGGTTGCTGTATGGACAGTGGAGAGGACATGGACGTCTCGTTTGTCATGCCACTTTACTGCCAGCTGTTGACCGTTCTCCTTGAACTCCACCTCCCCCCTCTGCATCTTCCTGCTTCCAAATGACGGCATCCCCTTCCTGTTTGATTGGACTGTGCCACAGGCCCCTGTGCTGTTGGAGAACAGATGCTGGAAGAGTGTTGGACTGCTGTACCAATTGTCCACATACAAAGTGTGGCCCCTCCCGAGATGAGGAGCCAGCATGGTCATCACCACGGACCCGGACACCCCAAGCCCCTCATAATGTTGGACGTCAGTGGTGGACCCTGTGTAAACTAGAATGTCCTGGACAAATCCTGTCTTCACGTCGCACAAAAAGAAGAACTTGACCCCAAACCTGTGCCTTTTGGAGGGAATATATTGACGGAATGCCAGCCTACCCTTCCATAACATCAAGTACTCGTCAATGCATAAGTCCTTGTATGGCATAAAGACCTGACTGAATGCTGATGTCAGGCTGGTAAGAACAGTTCTTATTTTGTGTAAGGGATCATTTAGGTTGGCAGTAGCATTGTTGACGAAATGCAGGCATCGCAGCAGGACTAGGAAGCGATCTTGGGAAAAGAGAGTGGCAAAGAAGGGAGTTGCAAACATAGGATCCGTGCTCCAGTATTCCCTTAGAGAGTTCTTCTTCACTATTCCCATGAGAAGGACTGTCACTAGGAAGGTATACATTTCACTAATTGTGGTTGTCACCCATTTAGCGAGTTTACCCCTCACTCCTGGCTCTCTCTTCTCCTGTAACTCCAAGGCATAGCGATTAGTCTCCTCCACTATGTCTCCCACCAGCTTCTCTGTCAGAAACAGCTTGAAGCACTCTGCTGCAGAGGGAGTTGGCAAGGGGCTTTTTACTCCAGACTGGGACTCATCAAAGCCAACAGCAAGGCCAGGAGGGGTGAAATGGCTGGTGGCCTTCCAGCTACCACAGACCTCCAGTACTTCACCCACTGTTGGTCTGCCTCCATCACCACCAGCATCTTCAGAGGGACCTGGGACTTTGTCGATGGTCAAGGGGTCCTCAGATTCAGGGTTCTCAATGCCCATGAGGTTTGGCGGCAGCTCCTTACAGTCACTGTCAGAATCTGATTCCTCCGTTTCATACTCAGACTCATTGTCAGAATTGACAAAAATGTCCAGAATTTCCACATTTGTGAGTTGCTTGAGACTGACGCTTTTACCGCAGTCAACACAGCTAAATGGTTTCTCTCCCGTGTGACTCCTCATGTGCCTGGACAGAAATGTTGTTTCTTTGAAGGTCTTGCCACAAACAGGGCAGGTGCAGGGTTTTCCACCTTGACAGAGTCGGACATGGGTCTTCAGTTCACAAGTGGAGTTGTAGCGTTTTTTGCAAAACTGACATTCGCTGAGTCTCTTCTTGGCGAGAGTCAAATGATTCTGCAAGTCAGGTTTCAGAGCAAACTTTTTACCACAGTCATGGCAGCGGTGTTTTTTTTTAGACATGTTGCTAAGTTTGGAATAATGTTCCCCCATTGATAGGTTTGGATCTAATAGTGGGCTAGGATGCAATTGTGGGCTGCTGTCAAGTCCTACTGGGTCGCAGTTTTCGGCTGAGCTGTGGCTGGAGCCATTGTTTTGATAATCTGGAGGGTCACAGGGAATTTTGAAATCCTTTATGTGAGTCACTGTTACAAAAGGTGTGAGATCCACTGATTTAGTGTCACTCTCTCTATTCTCCACAGTCTGGGTTTGGGGAAGAGTCCAGCACTGAAGTGGATCCTCCTCATCACATTCACTTTTCACACAGGGAGGAGGGAATATGGAGTCTTCGGCATCAAAGAGCTGCTCTTTCTCCTGATTGGTCCCCAGTTCCTCCTGTTCCTCTTTAATCTGTGTGGGCCCTGGGTCCTCCTGCTGCAGACTGGGGATCCACTCCTGCTCACAGCGCTGCTGCTCAGAGGGAACCTCCTCTTCAGAAACAGCAAGAGAGAGCTGCAGGGAGTCTGGATGAAAGGAGCGGAGGAGCAGAAGTTATCTATACTGAACAAAAAAATAAAATGCAATATGCAACAACTTCTCATTTCTAAGAAATCAGTCAATTGAAATAAATAAATTAGGCCCTAAATCTATGGATTTCACATGACTGGGAATAGAGATATGCATCTGTTGGTCACAGATACTCTATTTTTCAAAAGTAGGGGAGCGGATCAGAAAACCAGTCAGTATTTGGTGTGACCACCATTTGCCTCATGCAGTGGGAAACATTTCCTTTGCATACAGCTGGTCAGACTGTTTATTGTGGAATGTTGTCCCCCTCCTCTTCAATAGCTTGGCGAAGTTGCTGTATATTGGCAATGCGCTGTCGTACACACAATCAATTGTTTCTAGATAGAGCGTTTCACACTTAGCTAGTCAAAAGCTAGTCAAAAGGGACCTTTATGGCTCCAATGTAGCATTTGAGTCTGAAGGGCATCATAAGGACGAACTATACGGAGAATCGTCAGAGGAAGTTCTAAAAGAATATTATGCAACATTTGTCAAAAGAAAAAATTTGACAATTCTGTCCAAACAAGAGAAAGTACTGGCACGTTTGTGCTACTTTCATCTATTGATGGTGAAAGTAAAAAAATGACTTCTTAAAAGGACCTGCCCAGAGGAAGTTGTCGGCACTATTTCAACATAATTTCCTGTCCTAGAGAGAAGGATGGGTAGTTATACATATTCACAAATTGTGGTTGGGAATTTCCACGCAGAGTTGATAAACATCAACAAAAGGGCCAGCATCCCGGAGTTGCCTCTTCACTGTTGATGTTGAGACTAGTGTTATGCGGGTACTATTTAATGAAGCTGCCCGTTGAGGACTTGTGAGGCATCGGTTTCTCAAACTAGACACTCAAATGTACTTGTCCTCTTGCTCAGTTGTGCACCGGGGCCTCCCACTCCTCTTTCTATTCTGGTTAGAGCCAGTTTGCTCTGTTCTGTGAAGGGAGTAGTACACAGTGTTGTACCAGATCTTCAGTTTCTTGGCAATTTCTCACGTGGAATAGCCTTCATTTCTCAGAAAAATAATAGACTTTCAGGAGAAAGTTCTTTGTTTCTGGCCATTTTGAGCCTGTAATCGAACCCACAAATGCTGATGCTCCAGATACTCAACTAGTCTAAAGAAGGCCAGTTTTATTGCTTCTTTAAATCAGAACAACAGTTTTCAGCTGTGTTAACATAATTGCAAATAGGTTTTCTAATGATCATTTAGCCTTTTAAAAATGATCAACTTGGATTAGCTAATGCAACGTGCCATTGGAACACAGGACTGATGGTTGCTGATAATGGGCCTATGTACGACTATGTAGATATGCCATAAAAAAAATCTGCCGTTTCCAGCTACAATAGTCATTTACAACATTAACAATGTCTACACTGTATTTCTGATCAATTTGATGTTATTTTAATGGACACTTTTTTTGTGCTTATCTTTCAAAAACAAGGACATTTCTAAGTGACCCCGAACTTTTGAACAGCAGTGTACATATAGACCCAGTTCAAAGTTAGAACACCTACTCATTCAAGGGTTTTTCTTTATTTAAAAAAAACTATTTTCTACATTGTAGAATTATTATTGAAGACATCAAAACTATGAAATAACATGAAATCATGTAGTCACCAAAAAAGTGTTAATCAAAATATATTTTATGTTGGAGATTCTTCAAAAGTAGCCACATTAAGGCAAAGGCAAAGCGACATCATACCTCCTCCTCCATGCTTCACGGTGGGAACCACACATGCGGAGATCATCCGTTCACCTACTCTCCGTCTTACAAAGACTCAGCGGTTGGAGTCAAAAATCAAAAATTTGGACTCATCAGACCAAAGGACAGATGTCCATCGATCGAATGTTCATTGCTGGTGTTTCTTGGCTCAAGATAGTCTATTTTTATTATTGGTGTCCTTTAGTAGTGGTTTCTTTGGAGCAATTCAACCATGAAGGCCTGATTCAAGTAGTCTCCTCTGAACAGTTGATGTTGAGATGTATCTGAAGCATTTATTTGGGTTGCAATTTCTGGGGCTGGTAACTCTAATGAACTTATCCTCTGCAGCAGAGGTAAATCTGGGTCTTCCTTTGATGTGGCAGTCCTCATGAGAGCCAGTTTCATCATAGCACTTGATGGTTTTTGCAACTGCAGTTGACTGACATTCATTGACTGACCTTCATGTCTTAAAAGGTAATGATGGACTGTCGTTTCTCTTTGCTTATTTGAGCTGTTCTTGCCATAATATGGACTTGGGTCTTCTACCAAATAGGGCTACCCTCTGTATATCCCCCCTACCTTGTTAAAACCCAACTGATTGGCTCAAGCGCATTAAAGAAAGCAATCCCACAAATTAACTTTTGACAAGGCACAGCTATTAATTGAAATGCATTCCAGGTGACTACCTCATGAAGCTGGTTAAGATAATGCCAAGTGTGTGCAAAGCTGTCATCAAGGCATTGATGGGTGTTCTGTGTGCAAGGAGTTTTGAATATTTGTTTTATTTCCTGTGACTTTGAAGAATCTCAAATATACAATATAATTTGATTTGTTTAACACTTTTGGTGACTACATGGTTCCATGCATGTTATTTCATCATTTTGATGTCTTCACTTATTCTACAATGTAAAAAATAGTCAAATAAAGAAAAACTCTTGAATGAGTAGGTGTGTCCAAACTTTTGACTGGTACTGTATATATAAAAATATCGATAACTATTGAAAGATAGCCGATATGCGTTTTTCTACAATGTAATGGACACAGTGCAACCTTTGGTAGGTAGGCTGCTGGCAGGCTTCGGCACAGCAAATCCAAGTCAGCCTGTGCTCATGGTTCTCACAGGGGAAGTGAAATGATAGGCTACAATGACTTTGCTCATGATCATGCATGCTGCAAATGACATGTAACTAAGTTCCTTGAAAGCTGTGGAACGTGTAGTGAAGCAAAACTTGAGTGGTCAAAACCATTCATCTTGGGGAGCAGGAGGAGCATAGAACACAATTATACCATTCGTAAAATTAATCACATATTTATTTTTAATACAGACCAGCTACAAAAATAATTGAAAATTGACAATTTATCCAATCGATTATGATCATTTTGGAGGTGCAAAAACATGTCCTGCTGAAAAGGTAGATGACATCCGCTCATCATTCACTCAGCCTATTGAGTCCACTGGTCCCACTCGCACAGAACTACACTATGCCTTGACCTCTTTCTCACCTCCCTCTCCAAATAAAATCCTGCAAGTAGTGAGGTCTGGCCGCCCGACAACCTGCCCACTCGACCCTGACACCCCATCTCCGGAGACCTTCTCCTATTCCTCAATTCCCTCATTCCTGACCACTGGCTGCGTCCCCTCGGAGTTCAAATCACCGGAGTCACTACCCCCAAGAAACCAAACTTGACTCATCTGACGTCAAAAACTAGAGACCTGTATCCCTCCTTTCTTTTCCAAAACACTTGAGCGCGATGTCTCTGATCAACTCTAGTTCTCTTTCATAACGATCTTCTTGACCATAACCAGTCAGGCTTCAAGAAGGGTCCCTCAACTGAGACCGCTCTCCTCTGTGTCAGAGGCTCTCTGCACTGCCAAAGCTAACTCTCTTTCCTCTGTTCTCAACCTCCTAGATCTATCCACTGCCTTCGACACTGAACTGTGATCAGATTCTCCTCTCCACACTGGGCGTCTCAGGCTCTCCACCCTCTCTCTATACACCAAGTCACTCAGCTCCGTCATATCCTCACATGGTCTCTCCTATCATTGCTATGCAGATGACACTCAACTACTTTTCTCCTTCCCCCTTCTGACACCCAGGTGGTGATGTGCATCTCTGCATGCCTGGCAGAGATCTCAGCTTGGATGTTGACTCCCCCCTTACTTACTATACCTGTGATATGTGGTTGTCCCACCTAGCCATCTTAAGACACATGCTATAACTGTAAGTCACTCTGGATAAGAGCGTCTGCTAAATGACTAAAATCTAAATAAAACCCAGTCCTGAAACAAAACGTAGGCTGACATTTTTTACATCATATCATAGGAAAAGACACAGCATTCACATGGATTTGCAAAGTGGGTAGTTCTGATGCGACTTTAAACCCTAGTACAGTGCCTTCAGAAATTATTCATACCCCTGGACTTATTCCACATTTTGTTGTGTTACAGCCGGAATTGAAAATTGATTCAATATATTTTATTCTACACACACAATACCCCATAATGACAAAGTGAAAACATGTTGACATTTTTGCAAATGAGATACAGAAATATCTCATTTAATTAGTATTCACGACAATCAGAGTCAATATAGGTTAGAATCACCTTTGGCAGCGATTACAGCGGTGAGTCTTTCTGAGTAAGTCTCAAAGTTTTGCACACCTGGATTGCCCATTCTTCTTCTAAAAAATTCTTCAAGCTCTGTCAAATTGATTGGTGATCACTGATATACAACCATTTTCAGGTCTTGCCATAGATTTTCAAGACGATTTAAGTCAAAACTAGGCCACTGAGGAACATTCAACATCATCTTGTAAAGCAACTCCAGTGTATATTTGACAGTGTGTTTTAGGTTATTGTCCTGCTGAAAGGTGAATTTGTCCCCAAGTGTCTGTTGGTAAGCAGACTGAACCAGGTTTTCCTCTAGGATTTTGCCAGGGAATAGCTCCCTAGTCCTTGCCGATGACAAGCATACCCATAACATGATGCAGCCACCATCATGCTTGAAAATATGAAGAGTGGTACTCAGTGATGTGTTGTGTTTTCCCTAAACATAACACTTTATTTAGGACAAAGGTCATTTCTTTGCTCCATTTTTTGCAGTTTTACTTTAGTGCCTTATTGCAAACAGGATCCACGTTTTGGAATATTTTTATTCTGTACAGGCTTCCTTCTTTTCGCTCTCATTTAGGCTAGTATTGTATAGTACCTAAAATGTTGTTGATACATCCTCAGTTCTATCACAGCCATTCAACTCTAACTGTTTAAAGTCACCATAGGCCTCATGGCGAAATACCTGAGCGGTTTCCTTCCTCTATGGCAACTTAGTTAGGAAGGACACGTATATCTTTTCAGTGACTGGGTGTATTAATACAATTTCCAAAATGTAATTAATAACTTCACCATGCTCAAAGGGATATTCAATGTGTGTGTGTTTTTTTTACCCATCTACCAATAGGTGTCCTTTGCGAGGCATTGGAAAACTTCCTTGGTCATTGTAGTGGAATCAGTGCCTGAAATTCACTGCTCGACTGAGGGACCTTACAGATAATTGTATGTGTGGGGTACAGAGACGAGGTAGTGGATCAAAAATCATGTTAAAAAATATTATTGCACAAAGAGAGTCCATGCAACTTATGTGACTTGTTCAGTGTGGGATTTGTTTTACTCCTGAACTTATTTAGGCTTGCCATAAGAAAGGGGTTGAATACTTATTGACTAAAGACATTTCAGCTATTCATTTTTTTTATTAATTTGTAAAAATGTCTAAACATAAATCCACTTTGACATTATGGGGTATTGTGTCAAGGCCTGTGACAATCTCAGTGTAATCCATTTAGAATTCAGGCTGTAACACAACAACGTGGAAAAAGTAAAGGGGTGTGAATACTTTATGAAGGCACTGTATATCACACTTTGACTCAAACTATGACTTATTGACTTAAATCGTCAAACATCATGGGTAAGCTTTGGCGATCGTCTTTCAGATTGAAAAAGTGGATTTCTACTGGTGTGGGTGTTTAACATTTTTTAAATGGTGATCACTGAAAGCCTAAACAGTTTATCAATTCAGTAGAACTGTAGTTAGATATTAGTAGGTATATATACGTACCTATTCTACATAGTTTTATCTCCGGTGTGATTCGCAGCAGTCTCCGTAGGCGATCATTCTCCTCCAGGTACTCCGCTATCATTTTCTCAAATGCCCTGAAAATCTCCACAGCAGCAGATGCCTTTAAACGCTCATTTAAAAACACACGAAACGACTCTAGTTTAGACATTTTCAGTCGACTGAGAGTTGGGTATTCAGCTAGTTTGGCTTTGTGAAGTGGGTCCTCCTGATCAAGTTCACTTTTCACATAAGGAGGAGTGAATATGGAATCTTTCGTATCAAAGAGCCCTTGAAGCTGCTCTTCCTCCTGACTGGTCCTGAGTTCTTCCTGTTCCTCTTTAATCTGCGTGGGTTCTGGATCCTGCTGCCCCTGACTGGGGCTCCACTCCTGCTCACAATGCTGCTGCTCAGAGGGAACACCCTCTTCAGATACAGAAAGAGAGAGCTGCAAGTCTGGAGGGAAGGAGAGGGTGAGAAGAGGTTTAAGCTATATACCACAGAATTAAATAGAACAATTATACATGTGAATTATAGCTCTCTATGACCTACATAACAGTGGCCTCGAACAAATCACAAATTGGACAAATCACTCGCTCAACCTCATTTAGATCTACTATTGAATAATATGGCAATTGAGCAACTTGGAGACTAAACTCCTGGGTGTAACCCTAGATAGCAAGCTGTCATGCTCAAAACATAGACTCAATGGTTGAGAAAACGGGAAGAGGTCTGTCCATGATAGTGCGCTGCACTGCCTTCTTGACATCTCAGTCTAGCAGACAGGTCCTACAGGCCCTAGATTTGTCGCACCTGGACCACCGCCCTGTGCGGCAAAGAGGGACATACAGTACCAGTCAAAAGTTTGTACACACCCACTCATTCAATGATTTTTCTTTATGTTTACTATTTTCTACACTATGAAATAACACATATGGAATCATGCAGTAACCAAAAGTATTAAACAAATACGTTTTTTTTTAAATGTAAAAAAATTATTATTATTTTTTAAATATATGAAATTCTTCAAAGTAGCCACACTTTGCCTTGACAGCTGTGCACACTCTTGGCATTCTCTCAACCAGTTTCATGACAGTCTTGAAGGAGTTCCCACATATGCTAGGCACTTCTTGGCTGCTTTTCCTTCACTCGGCAGTAAAACTCATCCCAAACCATCTCAATTGGGTTGAGGTCGGGTGATTGTGGAGGCTAGGTCATCATCACTCTCCTTCTTGGCCCTTACACAGCCTGGATGTGTGTGGGGTCATTGTCCTGTTGAAAAACAAATGATAGTGGGACTAAGTGCAAACCAGATGGGATGGGATATCACTGCAGAATGCTGTGGTAGCCATGCTGGTTAAGTGTGCCTTGAATTCTAAATAAATCGCAGATAGTGTCACCGGCAACGCACCCCTACACCATCACACCTCCTCCATGCTTCACAGTGGGAACCACAAATGGAGCTCAACCGTTCACCTACTCTACGTCTAACAAAGACACAGTGGTCGGAACCAAAAATCTCAAATTTGGACTCATCAGACCAAAGGTCAGATTTTCACCGGTCTAATGTCCATTACTCATGTTTCTTGGCCCAAGCAAGTCTCTCCTTCAGTAGTGGTTTCTTTGCAGCAATTCAACCATGAAGGCCTGATTCGCGTTGTCTCCTCTGAACAGTTGATGTTGCGATGTCTTTGTTACTTGAACTCAAAGTATTTATTTGGTCTGCAATTTCTGAGGCTATTAACTCAAATGAACTTATCCTCTGCAGCAGCGGTAATTCTGGGTCTTCCTTTCGTGTGGCGGTCCTCATGAGAGCCAGTTTCATCAAGCGCTTGATGGTTTTTGTGCGACTGCACTTGAAGAAACTTTAAAAGTTCTTGAAATTTTGCAAATTGACTGACCTTCATGTCTTGAAGTAATGATGGACTGTCGTTTCCCTTTGCTTATTTGAGCTGTTCTTGCCATAATATGGACTTAGTCTTTTACCAAATAGGGCTATCTTATGTATATCAACCCTACCATGTCACAACACAACTGATTGTCTCAAACGCATTAAGAAGGAAAGAAATGGCACTATTCAACTTTTAACAAGGCACACCTGTTAATTGAAATGCATTCCAGGTGACTACCTCATGAAGCTGGTTGAGAGAATGCCAAAAGCGTGCAAAGCTGTCATCAAAACAAAGGGTGGCTACTTTGAAGAAGCTCAAATATATATATAGAAAAAAATAGGTTACTACATGATTCCATATGTGTTCTCATAGTTTTGATGTTTTCACTATTGTTCTACAATGTAGAAAATAGTAAAAATAAAAAAAAACTCTGGAATGAGTAGATGTGTCCAAACTTTTGACTGGTACTGTATGTATGACCGCTAGTGCCGGGCAATGAAGTTATCTACATCAACCCTTTACAGACAGAACGCAGCTATAGTAACATGTCGATTACGACAATGTATAACTTTTCAGACAATTTTTAAAAAGTGCTGCATCAGACAGTGGATTTCTGCTCCAGCGTAAAATGATCTGTATTTTATCTGTCCCTGACATCAAACATCGCTGATTGATGTGCTGCTGTGTTCTTTTTTTTATGCAGCTTTTTATGGTATGGTAGCTAGGTGTGTTTTATTTCTACTAAATGTCTTGCTAAGTCATAGTATTTAACGCTCAGCAGCTGGAGATTATTTGATTGACAGTTCTGTTGCCTAGTGATGGATTTTAGTCCCGCTTCAGAAGGTTGTATTCCTTTACAGAAAAGTAAAACGTCCGTATCACCAGAGAAGGTTGTGTGTTTATTTTTTCACATTGTGTAGCCTACCCTAACAGACAGAAAAGCATGTCTGAAAAGCATAATCAATACAGGTCCTGTAGCCTAAAGTCATTTCATATGAAGCAAAAATGAAGAGTAGGTTACCCCGTGATTAGGGTAAGATTTCTACAGCCAACAGACACACACTTGCATCATTAGTGAAGAGCCTATAGGCTATAACACACAAGAAATATATGCTTTGTGTTAAATTAACTGTGATTTAAAATTAAGTGGGGGGGGAAACAAAAAATATTTTCGGTTAGGGATTACTCTTTTTTTAGGTTAAGGATTTATTTGTATTTTTATGGGAGACCAGGTTTAATTTTACGCGTTACAAAAGCACACTGCTTTACAATCGAGATATCTGATATGGCTTTGAAATACGGAGCGTGCGGAATGCGCATAGGCTATCAAGACTGCAATACCCCTCATTGCAAAGTTTTTGTTCAGCCATTACATTTACTGTTAATAAATGGCAATTAGCAGTAGGTGTTAAAAGCTACTTAGGAGATAGCAATCTAGCCCTATTTTGACAGTAAAATAACAAAAATAGCCTAATTGTCATGCTAAAATTCATGACAATCACTTGTATAACCTATTTATTGAATATCTCAGTAGTGTTTTACACACCTTAATAATGCATTGTGAATGGCATTCGAATGGCGTTCTAAGCTGATTACACATATTTTTTCTATAGGGTGACACTGGCAATTTTTTGGGGGTGCGACCAAATAATGGGCTGGTGCCATCAACTGAGGGGAAAATGTTAATCTAGAGCTCTGCACTTACAATCAGTTTGGGGGTGGGGTTGTGAGATTTTTTGGGGGAGGGGCACCACAGACAGCTTGCTAATACAGGACTAGTAAAGGCTAGTGACTTTTGGGGGAAAAAAATGTTAAAAAATCTGATTTTTCAGGGGGTGCTGCAAGACCCCTACATCCCACAGCTATGTTGACAATATGCTACATCTTTCAACCAACCATACTTGGGGATACTTTCATTCATTCTCAATTTGGAATGCACTGTTTTCTGTTTCCAGTTGCAGGTGTAACTCTGATAACCAGAGAATATTCCGAAAAATATAAAAGCCCTGTTTTGCACCGAGTGTGTTGTTCCCCGTGCCATTTTAGCTGCCCGACATCTCGCAATACCCCAAATCTTTGCTGGAACTAGTCATTTCTAAGCTACACACTGGTGGCCACATGTAGACCAAGATTTACACATATGCTAAATTACTTTTCTCACTTGATGAAAGGGGTGGATTTCACACTTTTCTGAACATTCTCTAGCTATCGGAGTTACACCTGCAACTGAAAAAAACACATTTATAAGACATCAGTGCCTTCCAAGTTGAGAATTAATGAAGTATCTCAAAGTAAAGGTAAGTTAATTTACCACCCCACCCAAGCTGCAATGCAAGTAAAAATAAATGTTTATTGGGCACACACATATTTAGCAGATGTTATTGGCTCCCGAGTGGCGCAGCGGTCTAAGGCACTGCATCTCAGTGCTTGAGGCGTCACTACAGACACCCTGGTTCGAATCCAGGCTGTATCACAACTGGCTGTGATTGGGAGTCCCATAGGGTGTCATTGTAAATAAGAATTTGTTCTTTATTGACCTAGTTAAATAAAAGGTGAATTAAAAATAAATACATTTAAGTAAAGGGGTGTGTTCCGTTCAATTCATTGTTTGTTACGTTTTGTGATGGTTTGTACTGAGCAACACGTTTCCCCAAAACGGTGAACACCATTCTTTAACAACCGTTGAGGTATGTTTGCTCCCATAGGGCGGCCTGATCAATATGGGTGTGATCATTTCAAATCGCAAAACTCATCGCCCTCAGGGCCACAATAATCACAGTTCTTCAACTCGGGTATCATTACGCCGATTCTGTTGCAGAAGGGTTTCATAAACGGAAGCAAACTACCTGAATTTGTCCAATTGTAACTTTCGTTGTCGTTGTGTTTTGCAACTGTTTGGACTAAACATTACGCCCAAATACCGTATTGTTTCAGTTGAATTCAACGTTGAACAATGTTCTGTCGTAATGAAAGCACCCCAGATTAAATTGCATATCGACCATTGCAGATCTAGTTATGATTTAAGCAGCCT
Source organism: Oncorhynchus kisutch (assembly GCF_002021735.2). Taxonomy (NCBI): domain Eukaryota; kingdom Metazoa; phylum Chordata; class Actinopteri; order Salmoniformes; family Salmonidae; genus Oncorhynchus; species Oncorhynchus kisutch. The sequence continues at coordinate 28,992,681 of NC_034187.2, forward strand.
TTAAACATGCCTGAATGCAACTGTACATTCTTTAAAATCAGCTTTTCGTGACAAAACAATGTATGGTAAAAGTTACAGTAGATAACGTCTTTAAAAATTGATATAGTGGTGATCACCGTTTGCCAAAACAGTTTATCAATTGAGTAGAACTATAGCTAGCCAGTAGCTCTACCGTATACTAACCTATTCTATATAGTTTTATCTCCGGTGTGATCCGCAGCAGTCTCCGTAGACGATCATTCTCCTCCTGGTACTCCACTACCGTTTTCTCAGCTGCCCCGAAAATCTCCACAGCAGCCACCGTTAAACGCTCATTTAAAAATACACGAAACGACTTTAGTTTAGACATGTTTCTGTAGACTGAGAGTTAGGTATTTTTCAACGAGTGTGGCTTAATCCACGAGGAAAGTGGCCATAAAAATCAGCGTCTCGTCAGCAACACTAAACAAGTACTTCCGGGTCTAAATAAAAGTCCCCACGTAATAGTAGAAAAGTGTTGAATAACCTATATTTATTTATTATATATAAAAAATATTTGTCTAAACATTAACAGTGATTCATGTAAGTAACATTTGCATTACTTTTGCATGACATGTTTTAATGTCAAATAAATGCCCCAAATGTAAAACACTGAAATGCATATTGGCTTATAGAGCAGAAATTATTCTAGGTGGCACAGTAAACATATTGTAGGCAATACTCAGCAGGCTTTGTTGAATGTATATATGGTGTCATTTCATGGGGCACTGAATAATACGGAGTCTTACTGGATTAATAAGGAGTGTTGCTGTTCTTTGAGTCCACCCATTCCATTGGCCACAATGTGAATCACTGTATGTGGAATACATTTCGGCTTACTCATAAAGCAAAAAATATTCTCAGACACCCAAGATATTGGGAATGAATACTACCACTTAGAGACAGAAAGTTGTGTTATTGATTAATCAGCTGAGGAAATAGCAAGCTCTATGAAAACTGAATCAAATGAGCAGCATCGAAATAAGCGAGGATACACAGAAATGTGTTTTGTCAGATGAGGCAAATTTTGGAGGGTTCAGGCATACCACTCCAAATAATGGTGTGCTTACATTGACTCGTGATGAATGGGAGAAGGACCATTTGCAGAGAAGTGGTAGGTATTTCAAAAAGTTCTTATGGTTAGGCCTAATTGCAGGAAACATTAAAGTGTCCAATTTACTGGAGGTTTTCAGCATGACACAAGTCAAACCCCCATGTACACATTTCTGTTGCCAAGAAAATAGGGAAGGTGTTGGCATGAGTACAGAAGGGGTTATGCAAGAACATGTATATCAGATTCATTGAGAATAATGGTGAACGCCATGAAAGAATGCTATAATTGCCAAAAGAAGATCAATCTGCAATGATGTGATGAAGTGGTGTAACTTGCATATGTACTATGGTTCTCAGATTATTTGGTGTATTTCAGGAGCTAATATCCTGAACCCTGATCTTGCATATAAGGACATCCAGGACATACCAGGCTGTGTCTGAGGAAGGCCCGAAAAATGTCCAAAGATTCCAGCCACCCCAGCCGTGAACTGTTCTCCTGCAGGTGGTACCGGAGCATTGGGTCTCGGACCAACAGGCTCGAGGACTTCTTCTATCCCCAAGCTCTGAGACTTTTGAACAACCAAAGACTCCAGGCACTGAGACATTTAAACAGCTAGGCAATGGATGCCCACCCTAACCCATGGTCCATCTGCACTGACCATCTGCAATTACTAAATGTATATAGCTTACTTTCTCGTGTTATTCTTATTTCTTGTGTGTTTAAAAATAACAAATCTACTTTATACATTTTGATATTGAATACTGCATTGTTGGGAAAGAGCTAGCAAGTAAGCATTTCACTTCTGAAGCATTGAAGGTACCCAAGATGCCTCTGTCATTCATAAATGGAAGAAGTTTGAAACCACCAAGACTCTTCCTAGAGCTGGCCGCCTGGCCAATCTGAACAAACAGGGAAGAAGGGCCTTGGTCATGGAGGTGACCAAGAACCCAATGGTCACTTTGACAGAGCTCTAGAGTTCCACGGTGGAGATAGGAGAAACTTCCAGAAGGACAACCATCTCTGCAGCACTCCACCAATCAGGCCTTTCTGGTAGGAAAGATCAAGATTCTCTGGTCTGATGAAACTAAGATTAAACTCTTTGGCCTGAATGCCAAGCGTCCCATCTGGAGGAAACCTGGCACCATCCCTACAGTGAAGGATGGTGGTGGGAGCATCATGCTGTGGGTATGTTTTTCAGCGGCAGGGAGACTAGTCAGGATCGAGGCAACGATGAACAGAGCAAAGTACAGAGAGATCCTCTTATGAAACCCTGCTCCAGAGTGCTCAGGACCTCAGACTAGGGCGAAAGTTCACCTTCCAAGATGACAACGACACTAAGCACACAGCCAAGACAACGCGGGAGTGGCTTTGGGACAAGTCTCTGAATATCCTTGAGTGGCCTAGCCAGAGCCTGGACTTGAACCTGATCGAACATCTCTGGAGAGACCTGAAAATAGCTGTGCAGCAACACTCACCATCCAACCTGACAGAACTTGAGAGGATCTGCAGAAAAGAATGGGAGATACTCCCCAAATACAGGTGTGCCAAGTTTGTAGCGTCATACCCAAGGAGAATCGATGCTGTAATCACTTCCAAAGGTGCTTCAACAAAGTACTGAGTAAAGGGTCTGAATACTTATGTAAATTTGATATTTAAGTTTTACATTTTTCTAGAAATTAGCAAACATTTTTCAAAACCTGTTTTTGCTTTGTCATCATGGGGAAAAAAGATTTAATACATTTTAGAATAAGGCTGTAATGTAACAAAATCTGGAAAAAGTCAAGTGGTCTGAATAGTTTCCGAAGGCACAGTATATGCGTCCTATGACACAGTGCTATATTTGAAACAGGCACCCAATCTTAAGCTTTTTGACCACAGTAAAAGTTCAGCAACACTTCCTGTGACTTAGCTTTTTGTTCAAACTCACCCTATTTTGTCTTTTCAACCCTAGTTTAGCTAAGACAAGTAGTAGACAGTCCAAAACAGTGTATTGTGTTGGGGGCTATGGAGGGAGTGGAATAAAAAGCCAGCAACAGTCCATATGACACAGTCCCCCTCCAAAACTAAACATATTTGGTTACTAGAGACTTCAGTTGAGACAGGTAGCAACATTTTCCTCTACAGTCCAATATGTATTCCATATGCAGTTAACTGCATTGGCGGCTATTATCCAGGAATACATCTCAAGTAAAGTGGAAATATATTTAAACCGTCATAGCATCTGTAAGAACCAAGAAACACTTCTAAACATAGCACCAGTCATTTACATAACATACAATGGCATATTCAAAACATAGCCATTTCTTAATGGGCTCCACCTTATTATATTACTTATCTTATAATAAGTAGTAATTATCTTTAGTTGAAATTTTCCCTAATGTAGTTATAATCGTGTAATATAATTTTAACATTATGCACTATGACTATGCAAAGCTGCAAAACAGTTGATTATATAATATTGATTTCGTATCATACACATAGCATTTTACCCCAGACGTTTATTTTGAAGGCAAAATCGGAAGTCTTAATGCTGCTGCTGGGACGCTAATAAAACAAACCCGCTCGCAAATTCACTTCCGCATTGTCTTCTTCTTGTATTTTATTAGCAGGTGGGGAGCCCATAAACACAACACAGCGGCCCAATGTGTATGGGTTTTTACTACAAGGTACGGACCAGAGATACTGTAACTAAACTGGGGCTGCGTTCAGTACATAAAAACATAACGTTCAATTATGTTCCCTATGATGCACAGTTCTGTGCAGTGGCTGTCCTGAGGTTGAAGGCATTCTACTTTACACACATTCTGACATTTATTGTTGAGGATCGTCAGGCAGGCAGATTGCCACCGAGTGACAAATATATATATGCAGCTCTGTAGAAGTATGCAGTCAGATGTCTCTTCTGTTTGCAGTTACTATAAACACATTGTTTTTCGATTAAAAAGCCTGACTTAATGCATCAACAGTCACAGTACTGTGGAAACTGTTTTTATGGCTATGTTTTTTTTATTAATATGAATCAGTATGTAAAACAAATAATTAAGTTGAGTTGTTGTATAATAAATTGAAATGAAACATCATGTAACTTATGACAGATAACTTTAATTCATATTTGGAAATCGACCCTGTGAATGGTATTTGACTGGTCAGTTCATTCAGCATCTCCATGGATGATATCGCCACGCAGGTTACACAGAGCAGCACAGATTCAAAGTATTTTGTCCATTTTAGATGAGAGGTTGATTGGCACTGTCTGTGAGATGATTCTAAACCGTTTGAGCCTTTGAATTACGCGTTCCACATGAAGGCATTGACTGCCTTCTGGCAAATAAGTCAAGGCGAGCTAGTCCCATTATGCAGTATAAAACTATACTTGTCTGTCCATTTCTCATGGAACTTTCTGCATTCTTCTTGAATCGACCTTATTCTTCTCTTAGCCACCGGAGTCACGTTAGCTAGACTCATTTCCCTGCCGCAATCTTCCTGATTTTCCTGGTTCTCCGATGGTTACTCGTTCATAGCGGACACGCTGTTCTTCAGCTCTTCCCCCTAATTTTAATTGTCAATAGATTTACGTTTCTTTTTTTTTTACAATAAATCGATCCATGTCTACCAGACTGCATTATTAGCTAGTAGCAAACTGATGTGTTGATCGATGTAACTGAGCAGTTGCGTTCTATTTCGGCAAACTTTCTGTTTAACAGCTGAGCTATACGGCCATCTATCTGCGTTCCAGGGAGCAATAGACATAGCCAATGAAGTGATTCAGGCCTGCATTAAACACATTGAATTTAAATTGTATAATTTAGGTATTGTGGATGGAAACTAGGAAAATTACCGAGAGCCGCAATGAGTACCACTGGCCTATGTTAATACAATGCTATTAAATTGTAGCTATTATTCAATTAGCACTATTGTGTATAGCTGAGTGGTCACCAACCGATATAAGTCTCCAGCTTCAGTGATTTTTGCAATTCGTTCCAGTCATTGGCAGCAGAGAACTGGAAGGAAAGACGGCCAAAGGAGGAATAGGCTTTGGGGGTGACCAGTGAAATATACCTGCTGGAGCGCGTGCTACTGGTGGATGTTGCTATGGTGACCAGTGAGCTGAGATAAGACCTGATCCGTGGGTCCTCACCTGTTCCCTCTGCCTGGGTCCGACCTGTCCGGTGGCCACCGCATGTTGCTGCTTTGTGGCTCCAGCAGCCTAAGTATCCAGTCCCAGGGTCCTCATCGAGCTCTGCTGCTGCAGCCTCCACTCCTGAGACCCTCGTAGTGCTCTGCCGCTGTGGCCCTGTGGTCTCCAGTCCTGAGACCCTCGTAGTGCTCTGCTGCTGTGGCCCTGCGGTCTCCAGTCCTGGTGTCCTCTGGGTCAATGACTCCTGCACTTCCCCTGGGGGTCTTACAAGCCCTCACCGTTGAGGTACTCCTACTGCCTGTTCCTGGGTGGAGGGGGCAGCCGCCATCAGATCCACCACAGCATCTTGTTGGCTCCCCTCTTCCAGACCTGCAATGCCCCCCCCTCCATTTTTGGGGATTGTATACACAGCAACAGTAATTGTGTAAAGGTGTTGATTCAGTGCTGTGTTGCAAACAAAACAAATAAAGGTGTGCTTGCTCTAATTCCTCAACGGCACAGGTAAGAGAGCTCGAAAAAGCACCTTATAGCCAAATAATCTTCTTTGAGTCATTAAAGTGCATGGAAATTACAAAGTGCACACTTTGGAAAGGTGTGTGGTCACTTGGAAACACTACTTAGACCTCTCACTATTTTTTCGTCTCACCTACCCCAAATTTTCCAAGAATATTATTTTATTACTGAATGTATCCAGAGTTAAACACATTGCAGAAAGTACAGCAACTGTTAAATGCAGATAAAATCAAGTGTAATATTTGGAATCAGTTGTGTCAGATTAACTGTTGTGTCCTCACCTTTAGTCTAACAATTTCCCCATAACCTTCAAACTGTTCCCTTTAAATTGGTATCATGGTTATCCATAGGCTTTCTATATTTCTTCTGTAAGAAACATTTAGCCCTATCCATATACAGTAGGCCAATTCCCACGAGTATAAGGGGTTCAAGCAGACCCGGAACTGACATTTTTTTCCAATGGTAAACAGCCTGAGTGAACCATCTTAATTTATCCACCATTGTTGGTTATATCAGAGATAGTATATATAATGACGAGATGGTCTTGTCTCCGCCCTAACAATGGAAGTCGTTGTCCCAAAAGGCGGGAAGGCAAGGGAGACAGATTTTGATGGGAGTGGATCCTCTCGCTTTGCCTCTTCCTCTCCTGTTAAGTTGCTTAATTTCTTCTTCGGCTTCTTCATGCGAGTTTCTGGCGGACTAGATGCTGTGTTGTGTATTGCTGCCTTTCACAGGTTGGAGTGTGAATTGCACAATGTCACAAAAAAGGGAAAATAAATCAATCGCACCACCATCTAACCCTACACATATACACCATACCCATAAAACTCACCATCCCTATCCTACTACTTTACCCTACCAGCCTGGGAGGATGGAATCCCTTCTCTTAAAAACCCTTGTAAATGTTCTGCAGTAAAATCTCTTACACCACAACATTTCGCTGCCACATCTATTTTTGGGGGGATTCATGCTCCATCAGTGCTGTACAATAACCATAGCAATAAAACAAGAAATCCTAACGCTTACCCTCTCTTTATCTCTCTCTTCAGGTCTATTCAGTGCGGGGATCCCAGTCAAATCACTCACCCTTGGGCTATCCTCTACACTCTTCCCTACCTCTGTAACCGATGTGAAATGGCTAGCTAGTTAGCGGTGGTGCGCGCTAATAGCGTTTCAATCAGTGACGTCACTTGCTCTGAGACCTTGAATATACTGTTACACTGGCAATAATAAAGTGCCTATTAGAACATCCAATAGTCAAAAGGTATATGAGCGAAATAGTCCTATAATTCCTATAATAACTACAACCTAAAACTTCTTACCTGAGAATATTGAAGACTCATTTTAAAAGGAACCATCAGCTTTCATATGTTCTCATGTTCTGAGCAAGGAACTTAAACGCTAGCTTTCTCACATGGCACATATTGTACTTTTACTTCTCCAACACTGTGTTTTTGCATTATTTAAACCAAATTGAACGTTTCATTATTTGAGGCTAAATTGATTTTATTGATGTATTATATTAAAATAAGTGTTCATTCAGTATTGTTGTAATTGTCATTATTACAAATAAATATATATATTTTTAAATAAATAAATAAAATCGGCCAATTAATCGGTATCGGCTTTTTTTGGTCCTCCAATAAATTATCGGTATCGGCGTTGAAAAATCATAATCGGTCGACCTCTACTAGGGTATACCGTCAATGGTGTGACAAACAACAAACATCCAGTCAGTGGCAGTCCTTTGGGCGAAAACAGCTTGTTGATGAGAGGTCGAAGAAGAATAGCAAGAATCGTGCAATTTAACAGGTGAGCCGTAAACAGACAAGTAATGGCGCAGTACAACAATGGTGTGCAGAACAGCATCTCGGAACACACAACTCGTCGATCCTTGTCACGGATGGGCTATTGCAGCAGACGACCACACCGAGTTCCACTCCTATCAGATAAAAACAAGAAGCGGCTCCAGTGGGCACACGATCACCAACACTAGACAATTGAGTGGAAAAACATTGCCTGGAACATGACAGCAAGTTCAGTTTACGTCAGTCCCCAGACCTCAACACAATAGAGCATCTTTGGGATGAGATGGAACGGGCTGTTCGCAGCATGAATGTATCGCTGTCCAATCTGCAGCAACTGGTTGATGCCATCGCATCAGCACAGACCAACATCCCTGTGGAATGTTTCAGACACCTTGTAGAATGATGCCCTAAAGAGCTCAGGCTGTTCTGGAGGCAAAGGGGGGTCCGAACCGGTACTAGATGGGCGTACTTAATAAACCGGCTGGTGAGTTGTCGATGTTGTTGAATTGGGACAGGAAAAACACTGTAGTACACTTAAAACAGAGTTTGCACTTATACAAACTGCACTCGTGAGTAGTCGACTGTGTATCATTACATTTCAAACAATATCATGATTGAGCTGTATTAATGTCAAAACTGCATGAGAAACTCTCTTGGATTGAAGGAGATATTTTCAGAAAAGTATACATTTTTATAAATCAATAACATTGGTCAGACCATTTTCTCATCACCCTGAGAGACATTCTAAAACAAACCAGATATTCTTATTTCTAATGACGTGAAAACATCAACCGATCTGAACAGCAGATCTGCGAGATTACCATGATACATGCACTACTGTTTGTTAATATCCCCATTATTTAAATCAAACTTTATTTACAAAGAGCATTTTTCAAAGTAAATCCATCATGTATCTATTTCTCTGAAACCCAGTGCATGAATGATTGTTTCTTTTCTAAGAGTTATCCACAACCTGCCTTTTTATACCCATCTGCTAACAGAAGATATATTTGTCCTGATTTTCTTTATTCTTTGTGTTTTCATCCTGTTTTCTTTCTTTGTAGATATTGTTTTATGTGTCGGAAGATTAGTCTTGAATCTTCTACCACAGACTGAGAATCCATGTGATTTCTCTCCTGTGTGAATGAGTTTATTCTCAATTAGGTCCCCCTTCTTATTGAAGCTTTTCCCACAGATAAACGGTTTCTCTCCTGTCTGAGTCCATATATGGTCAGTTAGATTAGTCTTCTGAGTGAAGCTTTCCCCGCAGTCATCACAGCTAAATTATATCTCCCCTGTGTGAGTCTGTATATACATATTCAGCTTCCCCTTATGATTTACACTTTTCACAGTCACCGCAGATAAATGATTACTTTGCTGTGTGATGATTACTCTACTGTGTGAATCCGTATATGTGCAGTTAAGTGCTCCTTGCGTATGAAGCCTTTACCGCATTCACCACAGCTAAATGGTTTCTCTCCTGTGTGAGTCAGTGTATGCCTCCTTAGGTCCCCCTTCTGATTGAAGCACTTACAGCAAAAATTACAGCTAAACGGTTTCTCTCCTGTGTGAGTCAGTATATGTCTTCTTAGGTCTCCCTTGTGATTGAAGCTTTTCCCACAGTAACCACAGCTAAATGGTTTCTCTCCTGTGTGAATCCTCATGTGCATGGACAGATTTCCTTTTTGTTTGAAGGTCTTGCCACAAAAGGGGCAGGTGCAGGGTTTCCCACTGTGACAGAGTCGGACATGGTCCTTCAGTTTACAGGTGGAAATGTACTGTTTTTTGCAGAAGTGACATTCGCTGAGTCTCTTCTTGGCGAGAGTCACATGCCTCTGCAGGTCAGCTGTGAGAGGAAACATTTTGCCACAGTCACAGCAGCGATGAGTTTTTATAGATGTGGTGCTGGGTTTGGAACAGTGTTCCTCCATTGGTGGGTTTGGATCCAATGGTTGGCTTCTGTCAAGTCCTACTGGGTTGCTGCTTAAGGCTGAGCTGTGGCTGTAGACAATGTTTTGATTATCTGGAGGGTCACAGAGCATTTCATAACCCTTTAGGTGGGTCACAGTGCCAAAAGGTTTAGGATCCACTAGTTTAGAGTCACACTCTCTGTTCTCCACTGTTTGGGACAGAGTCAAGGACCAAAGTGGGTCTTCCTGATCATGTTCACTTTTCACACAGGAAGGAGTGAATTTGAACTCTATGATATCAGGCTCCAGCCCTTGAAGCTGCTCTTCCTCCTGACTGGTCCTGAGTTCCTCATGTTTCTCTTTAATCTGTGTGGGTTCTAGATCCTCCTGCCCCAGACTGTGGCTCCACTCCTTCTCACAGTGCTGCTGCTCATAGGGAACCTCCTCTTCAGAGACAGCGAGAGAGAGCTGCAGGGAGTCTGGAGGGAGGGAGAGGAGGAACAGAAGGTTATCTATATACCACAAAATTAATATAGAACACTTGAATCATAAAGGTGAATTATAGACTTCTATGATCTATACAGCCTTTAGATGTGCCCGAGTGCAGATAGCTAGGCTCAGCTTCTAGACCGAGATTGTATCTAGCAGTAGGCTATAACGAGCCAAACGTGCGACTTATTTAACAACCTGTGTCTGTGCCTGTTTGGCAATGCTTTTAGGAGGGTATATCTGTCATCGGTGGACGGTTCTGATAAGGAACGGGTCTTCTGCATCACAGAGTGGTGCACAGGAAATAATTAAATCCATAAATTAGATGCTACAATCCCCGTACATGGATCGTATGTTGTTATCGCTTTGCACACACATCTGTCTGTTTCACACCTGTCTGTCCTAGCTAATCAGCCTCGCAATACAGGTATCATGTTGCTGCAGTCAGGAAGTAGACCGAAGCATGTGCGAGCAAACATTGACATCCATGTTTTGGTTTGAATTGGAGGGGGAGTGGTAACAATTGGATTGAATAATTTCCTGGGCACCATTTGGTGATGTAAACTAGGTATTATAAATCTGTCATTTTGACCCAGAGGAATATTTCACAGTCCAAAGGTGGTTTATTAAATTGTTCCAATTTATCATGACTTTGTCAATCAACTTGATGGTTGCTGATAATGGGCCTCTGTACGCCAATGTAGATATTCCATTAAAAATCAGCTGTTGCCAGCTACAATAGACATTTACAACATTAACAATGTCTACACTGTATTTCTGATCAATTTTATGTTATTTTAAAATGGACCAAAAAAAGTGCTTTTCTTTCAAAAACATGGACATTTCTAAGTGACCCCAAACTTTTGAACAGCACTGTATGTGTGTATATTTACAGTACCAGTCAACATTGGATACACCTACTCAAGGGTCTTTGTTTATTTTTATTTTTTTACAATTGTCTACATTGTAGAATAATAGTGAAGACATCAAAACTATGAAAAAACACATGGAATCATGTAGTAACCAAAAAAAAAAAAAGTTAAATCAAAATATTTTATATTTTATAAGTAGCCAACCTTTGCCTTGATGACAGCTTTGCACTCGCTTGGCATTCTCTCAACCAGCTTCATGAGGTAGTCACCTGGAATGCATTTCAATTAACAGGTGTGCCTTGTTAAAAGTTAAATAGTGGGATTTCTTTCCTTCTTAATGCGTTTGAGCCAATCAGTTGTGTTGTGACCAGGCAGGGCTGGTATACAGAAGATTGACCTATTTGGTAAAAGACCCTGTTTATATTATGGCAAGAACAGCTGAATTAAGCAAAGAGAATCAACAGTCCTTTGATCGGAGTCCAAATTTGAGATTTTTTGGTTCCAACCGCCATATCTTTGTGAGATGCAGAGTAGGTGAATGGATGATCTCCACATGTGTGGTTCCCACCATGAAGCATGGAGGAGGTGTGATGGTGCTTTGCTGGTGACACCGTCTGATTTATTTAGAATTCAAGGCACACTTAACCAGCATGGCTACCACAGTGATACGCCATTCCATCTGGTTTGCACTTAGTGGGACTATCATTTGTTTTTCAAAAGGACAAATACCCCACACACCTCCAGGCTGTGGAATGACTATTTGACCAAGAAGGAGAGTGATGGAGTGGTGCATCAGATGACCTGGCCTCCACAATCACCTGACCTCAACCCAATTGAGATGGTTTGGGATGAATTGGACCACAGAGTGAAGGAAAAGCTGCCTACAAGTGTTCAGCATATGAGGGAACTCCTTAAAGACTGTTGGAAAAGCATTCCTCATGAAACTGGTTGAGAAAATGCCAAGAGTGTGCACAGCTGTCATCAAGGCAAAGGGTGGCTACTTTGAAGAATCTCAAATACATTTGGATTTGTTTAACACTTTTTTGGTTACTACATGATTCCATGTGTGTAATTTCACAGTTTTGATGTCATCAAATGTATTTATTTATATAGCCCTTCTTACATCCGCTGATATATCAAAGTGCTGTACAGAAACCCAGCTTAAAACCCCAAACAGCAAGCAATGCAGGTGTAAAAGCACAGTGGCTCTTCACTATTATCCTACAATGTAGAAAATAGTTCAAATAATATAAAAACCCTGGAATGAGTAGGCGTCCAAACTTATATATACACACAGTTTCTTCAGAAAGTATTCACACCCCTTGACTTTATCCACATTTTGTTGTGTTACAGCCGGAATTAAAAATGTATGAAATTGCGATTGTCACTGGCCTACACACAATAGTCCATATTGTCAATGTGGAATGATGTTTTTAGTAATTTTTTAAAACAAATTAATTAAAAGTGAATAGCTGAAATGTCTTGAGTCAATAAGTATTCACCCCTTTGTTATGACAAGCCTATATAAGTTCAGGAGTAAAAATGTGCTTAACAAGTCACATAATAAGTTGCATGGACTCATAGTGTGCAATAATCGTGTTAAACATGATTTTTTAAATGACTACCTCATCTCTGTATCTCACACATACAGATAATTGTAAGGTTCATCAGTCGAGCCGTGAATTTCAAACACAGATTCAACCACAAAGACCAGGGAAGTTTTCCAATGCCATAATTTCACTTTGATATTATGGGGTATTGTGTGTAGGCCAGTAACACAAAATCTCAATTTAATCAATTTTAAATTCAGGCTGTAACACAACAATGTGGAAAAAGTAAGGTGATGTGAATACTTTCTGAAAGCATTGTACAGAGAAGGGTTTGAGCTAAATGCAGCCTAGAGTTTAAGAGCTACCATAGCAGCTACCACTTCCATTGTTTCACTTACAGCATTGCTAAATAAAGAAAACTCAATGTCTCTGGATCAATAGATTAATCACTTTTTGTCAATAAAATGAAGTATAACTTTAAATGGCAATTGTTTACCACAAATATCTATTTCAACATTGTGAAAACTAGATGATACTATAATCAAATAATGGTAAATTAGCTTTTTAGTACTAATGTGGATTGCAGCTGCCTTAGCATTTTAGCAACTACTTAGCATGTTAGCTAACCCTTCCCTTGTAAATCGTAACATACAGCATCATACGAAATGGATGCTGGAGATCCACAACTGAATACACACCAATCGAAAGGTATACTAAATCCACAGTCTCGGATTTACATTCAGAAAACAGGAGGTTGGTGGCACCCTAATTGAGGAGGACGGGCTTATGGTAATGGCTGGGGCGGAATAGGTTGATTAGTTTGCCATAAAGGAAACATTGATATTTTTGTTTTACAGAATATGCTAAAACTAGTCTCATCGTCAACTTTTCTTTCAGATAATAGTAATTAGTACATGTAAGAAATAAGTTTATATTTTGCTAATGTAGCAGGCGCACAAAGCAGGTTGGCGCTTCCAGGCAGCGTGTTACAATGTTTGAAATGCTTTTTTTGTTGCGCTGCATACTTTTCCTTGCTCTTTTAATGGGAGTAAGCATGGCTTTGACAACAATAGATTGGATCGTTGTGGAATACTCATCACATTTTTTACGATATTACAAAAAACATGCATCTCCATTGGCACCGCATATCCAAGATAAACTTCAGTGCTCGGGATAATGTGCACAAGAAGCCGGGTGAGAGGGAATACAGCTGGTAAGGGCAGATTGAGGAAAATACTGACAGTAGAAGGTAACAAATCTAAAATACATCAATACAATCACTCACTTGAATGCAGAGTTCTAAATGTATTATGCAAAGTCGCAAATATGTCCAAAAAAGCCCCAGAGACTCCAAATGTTCCGAATTCAAGATCATTGATAACCAAAGTGGATGAATTTGAACTGCTTCTTCAATCAGTAAATGCAGACATTGGATGTGTCACTGAAACTTGGGCCCACGAAAATATCCTAGATTAATCTCTTTTCATACAAGACTATCAGCTGCTCAGAAATGACAGGTCCAGAGAGGGGATGAGAGGATGGGGCGTGGCTATGTATGTGAATCACAGTATGCAGGAAAAGAGAAGAACTGACCAAGAGAAATAGGTATTTGAGTGTATGTGGCTTCAGCTCTGTCCGAAACAACTCCGCAGCTCAGTTTCAACTCTGGAAGTGGGAGTACTCTACCATCCACCATGGGCAAATGAAAAAATCCACAGTGTTCTGCTGAAGTGTTCTCATAAACACTGTCAATGTGATCAGGATGTCCTCTCCCCAAATGGGTCTCATCCTGTGTGGGGACTATAATCACCTGCCCATCAAGATGCTGACAAACTCCCATCCAGACATGAAACAAGTGGTCAAAGACAAGACCAGAGGACACCATCCTAGATCTGATCCTTACAAATATGAAGAATCGCTGCAACACCCCCACTGTAGTTGCTCCTCTGGGATCCAGTGATCACAAATGTCTGCTGTTCTCCTCAAACACAACATCAGGAGGGAGAAGCAGGGGCAGCGGGAAAAAAGAATGTCTGGTAACCCAGAACAGACAGGAGGCCTTGGCACGATGTATGGCCAGTACTGCATGGTCTGCCATATATATATATATATATATTTACCTTTATTTTACTAGGCAAGTCAGTTAAGAACAAATTCTTATTTTCAATGACGGCCTAGGAACAGTGGGTTAACTGCCTGTTCAAGGGCAGAACGACAGATTTTGTACCTTGTCAGCTCGGGGATTTGAACTTGCAACCTTTCGGTTACTAGTCCAATGCTCTAACCACTAGGCTACACTGCCGCCCCACATATATTATGAGGTGGAGAGCATCGATGCAAAGGTGGAGACGTATCACTCCTGCATTCAAACTGCACATGATGTATGCATGCCAATAAGAAACACTGGACAAGCCCTGGATGACTGAACGAATAAAGGCTGCCATCAGGAAAATACATATTTTCAACAGATGGGGAAAAAACTATGAAATTGAGAAAATACAGAAACACAGCACAAATTCTTATCAAGGAAGCAAAGACAAACTACTACAAATTTGAAATCCACGATCTATAGAAGTAAAACCCTAAGGAATGATGGGACTTCATTAACAAAGGACTCATTAACTTCATGCCTTGGAAAAATCCAGGAGCTTCATCATTTAAAAAGAACTAATGCCAACAGTTTTATCAGCGTGCACGAATCAGTATGCCTACCTACCAAGTCTAGCACTACTACCACCCCTGTGAAAGCCACACTCCTGGCTGACAGCTACAGATTCCAGAAAACCAACAATGGTGAGGGTGTAACTTGCTGATAAACTTGCCCAAAGCCTTTGATCAAAATGATCACGCAAAGCTCCTGTGTCCAATGTTACTTTCCTGGCTCCACAGCTACACCACCAGAAGAAGGCAAAGGGTGGTGGCCTGCTGAATGACCTGCTCCCTCAAAGGTAACTGCACCACCAGGCTCCTGAGAAACAGCCACGAACTGTCCTGTATAACTGCCCGTAAGAACCGCCTGCTAAGCAGGCCCCAAAATTATGTTTTAAAAATCACATTAATACTTCAATTTCCATCATGAAAAATGTCCTGTTAATGTTTCAAGCGTTCAGTATTATGTGTTATGTATTTTAAATGAGTGTTTTACAATTATTAGTAATATAAATTCTGCATTTCTTCAGTTTTATCTGTGAGCAAGAATAAATAAACTCAAACTATGATTGTTGCTTTTTCCAATAAGTTTCTCCTTGAGGTCAAAAATATGTTGGTAACTGTTTACGGTAGGCAACTTGTTTCCTGGTGTGCCGCAGGATTTTGTTTCAACTAGCCACCACACCTGACCAATTGAACTAATTGATCAGTTCAATGATTGCCTAAATTCAAAACACCTGGTCTTCCAGGTCGGTTAGATCAAAAACATGAAGTGACTGCGGCGCTCCAGGACCAGGGTTGCCTAGGGGTTAAAAATATATTAAAATGTTTGATTCCTGTTAGCTTAAATAGTTAATTCGGTAGAACTATAGCTAGCTATCAGTGAATCTTCATAGCTAAATTACATACGAACCTTTTCTGCATAGTGTTATCTCCGGTGTGACCCGCAGAAGTCTCCGTAGCCGATCATTCTCCTCCTCGTACTCCACCACCGTTTTCTCAACTGCCCCGAAAATCTCCACAGCAGCCGCCATTAAACGCTCATTTAAAAATACACGCAACAACTGTAGTTGAGACATTTCGGTCGATTGTGGGTTCGGTAGCCTGTTCAGTCAGTAGTGTGTCTTTGTTTACTCCACCCAAAGGTCGCGAGACTTGCGAAACGGACCACGCCGTGGTTTGACAAGTCAATGACAGAAGGGTAAAAATGATTCCTTGGTTGAATAAAATTCTCGAAATCTAGAGGTACAACCTAGATTCGAGTCAATATTTTAAGCAGTTGAACATGTAATTACTTCAACCTCGTGAAATTTTCATTAAGGTCAAAAACAACTTAATATCGAAGGAGCTCCTTTGAGTTAACAGCTGGCGCATGCGCAGTTCGGCACGAGACGACCCGATGACGCATTTCTACTCATGACCTTAGCTAGCCATCGTCGCCTACAAATGTGATCGGGGATTTCTCTTAATGAAGACAGGCTAAAACTGGTTCTCTTTGTACTGGTTTGTCTTAACAAAGTCGTCTCCAATCCTACTTCCGCGGTCTAGTCAAGGAATTTTGAGAACGTTCTTTGTTTTTAGTGGGTAGCGAGCCCCGAAATGTACAACAGCCCCGCCATCCGGATGGGAGGTTTTACTACGCTTCAAGGCAGCCTACAGACCAGTAGTAAATGGAAACGATTACTTCATGTAGACAACCAGTGGTTATCATAAGTATAGGATGATCTGGGAGAATTCATTCTTCATCAGAAGTCGACTGTATGTCATTACTCTATACAAGATTCAAACAATATCATGAATGAACAGCATTTGGTCAGAATGTATGTTTATTTTATTTCACCTTTATTTAACCAGGTAGGCTAGTTGAGAACAAGTTCTGCGACCTGGCCAAGATAAAGCATAGCAGTGTGAACAGACAACACAGAGTTACACATGGAGTAAACAAATAACAAGTCAATAACACAGTAGAAAAAAAGAGAGTCTATATACATTGTGTGCAAAAGGCATGAGGAGGTAGGCGAATAATTACAATTCTGCGGATTAACTCTGGAGTGATAAATGATCAGATGGTCATGTACAGGTAGAGATATTGGTGTGCAAAAGAGCAGAAAAGTAAATAAATATAAACAGTATGGGGATGAGGTAGGTAAAATTGGGTGGGCTATTTACCAATATACTATGTACAGCTGCAGAGATCGGTTAGCTGCTCAGATAGCAATAGAGGGTTGGGCCAGTAACCGAAAGGTTTCTGGATCTAATCCCCGAGCTGACAAGGTAAAAAAAATCTGGCGTTCTGCCCCTGAGCAAGGCAGCTAACCCACTGTTCCCCGGGCGCCGAAGACGTGGATGTCGATTAAGGCAGACCTCCGCACCTCTGATTCAGAAGATGTCGAAGACACATTTCAGTTGAAGGCATTCCGTTGTACAACTGACTAGGTAACCCCCTTTCACTTTACCAGTAATACCAAGCAATAAAAAAATACACCCATAATCCAGAAAAAAAGATATAAAGTAATAAAAAAATAGCAGAATGTGCAATGTCAAAGCCCAGAATATAAGAATATATACAGATAATGTATAGGTGTGTAATGTGTATATATACATATAATGGTGTGTAATGACAGTATGAAAAGTATATGAATAGAAAAGGTGTGTACAGCAGTAGTTATAGGATGATCTATGACAAGAATACAGTATATACATATAAAGTGGGTGAAATAGTATGTAAAAAATTATTAAAGTGACCAGTGTCCAATGACTATGTACATAGGGCAGCAGTCTCTAAGGTAGAGTACTGGGTGGTAGCCGGCTAGGACTAAGGCTAGTGGTGACTGTTTGACAGTCTGATGGCCTGGAGATGGCGGTTTCTCATTCTTGGTCCCAGCTTTGATGCAACTGTATTGCCTCCACCTTCTAACAGCGTGAACAGGCCATGGCTCGTGTGGCTGAGGTTCTTTATGATCTTCCTGTGACAATGGGTGCTGTAGATGTCCTGGAGGGCAGGCAATGTGCCCCCAGTGATGCGTTGGGCGTGCTCGCTCTGTTGTCCCCTGCAGTCCACGATTAGCTCCTTCGTTTTGTTGACGTTGAGGGAGAGGATATTTTCCCAGCACCACTCCACCACTCCGGTTCTCACCTCCTCGTTTAGCCTCTGATTGTCTTACGGAGGATGTAGCTGGTCTGTTTATACACGTCCATGTACCCAGTCACCTTGCCATGGTTAAATGTGGTGGTTTATATTTTCAGTTTTGCTCGAATGCTGCCATCTGTCCAACCCCTCTGCCTTTCTTTTTCCCAGTTAGTTCTTTCTTCCTGTCCACGCGATTGACGTAGAACCCCGCTGGCTGAATCGACAGGGACAATATCTCCAGAGAGAGCCATGCTTCTGTAAAACAGAGTATGTTACAGTGCCTGATTTCTCTCTGGAGGGAGATCCTCGCCCTGAGCTCGTCTACTTTGATGTCCAGGGACTGAACGTTAGCGAGTAATATACTCGTAAACGGTGGTTGGTATGCACGCTGCCTGAGTCTGACTAGGGCTCCACTCCTTCTACCTTTTCTCCGGGGGCAGCATTTTGGTGCAGCCCCCAGGATGAATAGAGCTACCTCGTGAAGTTCAAACAAAGGATCCAAGTCAGGGAAGTCAAATATCTGCTCGAAATTCTGGTGAGTGACCGCCGATCTATTATCCAAAAGTTATTTCTGTCTGTAGGTAATACTACAAGAAACGTTCTGAGCAAAAAACAAAATACTGCAAAGTTGGCTAGGAGCTAGCTAGAAACAGAGCGACCATGTCGGTTGGTGCCTTGTTCTCCGCGGTAAAACGTTATGTGTATGATATGAAGTCAATCCTTTTTTGCAGAGAATTATTACTTTATATAAGATAAAGAATGTTATAAGGTGGAGCACATTAACAAATGGTTGGAACGTAAGTAAATTCATGTCAAGACCTTAATAATAGCCTACTGGTAGAAAAATATATACAATAAAAAATGTAATAAATACATAATTATTTTGATCATATTATTATTGTTTATTTACTGGTGTTATTGTTCAAGTTTGCGATTTTTAAATGTAATGTTTAAGAAAAGTCTTACTGTATTTTTATTGTATTTCACAAACAGATTGCATTGTACAGGAAAAACATTTGATTGTGTGTCCATACAACCAGGGTCCAGTCAAAAATAAAAAAAATATACATATCTTTTTCTCACATACACTGGATAGATGCACTCACTAGAGCCCCCAGAATACAAAACAGGTGAGCTAGAACAAAAAGTTAGGTCATAGCAAGTGTTGCTGGACTTTTACTATGGTCAAATAAGTTGCATGGGCACCTGGACAATATACAGTACAAATATAGCACTGTAGAGAGAACCTTGCTCCCTGTCTCTGCTAAAGTGGGGTGGGAAATACTCAGTAGGGTCTCTACTAACCAAATATGATTTGTTTTGGAGGGGGACTATGTTGCACAGCCTGCTGCTGGCTTTCACTCCGCCCCCTCCATAGCCCCCAATGCAATACATTGTAATAGACTGTACCAATATAGCACTGTATTGGAAAAAACGTTGATTGTGTGTCCATAAAACAAGGGTCCAGTCTAATCATTACAGTCCCTAGAATACAAATCAGATGAGTTTGAACAACAAGCTAGGTCATAGAAAGTGTTGCTGGACTTTTTCTGTGGTCGAAGGGTCCAGGGTGCCTGGACACTATATGGTTACAATATAGTCCTGCGTCATAGGATGCATTGTCATACCAAAATACCTTATAAAATTCCTTCTGGTGGACACTTTGAAGAATTGTCAATACACTGTAGTACAATTTGTTTATAAAAAAAAAGTCAAGAGTTTTGGTCCAAAGAAAGCCCACTTTATTCATAACAAATATCACAATATTTATTTTATTTCACCTTTATTTAACCAGGTAGGCCAGTTGAGAGAAAGTTCTCATTGTG
The DNA here is from genome assembly GCF_002021735.2 of Oncorhynchus kisutch. Classification (NCBI taxonomy): domain Eukaryota; kingdom Metazoa; phylum Chordata; class Actinopteri; order Salmoniformes; family Salmonidae; genus Oncorhynchus; species Oncorhynchus kisutch. Next base: position 29,012,638 of record NC_034187.2, read on the forward strand.
TAGAAGGTATGGTGGGATTCTAAATGGTTAACTTGTGTTTTAAAGATTTTAGAAAGGTAGGGCAGGATGGAAATAGGTCTATAACAGTTTGGGTCTAGAGTGTCACCCCCTTTGAAGAGGGGGATGACTGCGGCAGCTTTCTAATCTTTGGGGATCTCAGACGATACGAGAGAGAGGTTGAATAGGCTAGTAATAGGGGTTACAGCAATTTCGGCAGATAATTTTAGGAAGAGAAGGTCCATAGACCTGGATAGTATGACATACAGTGCCTTGCGAAAGAATTCAGCCTCCTTGAACTTTACGACCTTTTGCCACATTTCAGCCTTCAAACATAAAGATATAAAACTGTATCTTTTTGTGAAAAATCAACAACAAGTGGGACACAATCATGAAGTGGAACGACATTTATTGGATATTTCAAACTTTTTTAACAAATCAAAAACTGAAATTGGGCGTGCAAAATTATTCATCCCCCTTAAGTTAATACTTTGTAGCACCACCTTTTGCTGCGATTACAGCTGTAAGTCGCTTGGGGTATGTCTCTATCAGTTTTGCACATCGAGAGACTGACATTTTTTCCCATTCCTCCTTGCAAAACAGCTCGAGCTCAGTGAGGTTGGATGGAGAGCATTTGTGAACAGCAGTTTTCAGTTCTTTACACAGATTCTCGATTGGATTCAGGTCTGGACTTTGACTTGGCCATTCTAACACCTGGATATGTTTATTTTTGAACCATTCCATTGTAGATTTTGCTTTATGTTTTGGATCATTGTCTTGTTGGAAGACAAATCTCCGTCCCAGTCTCAGGTCTTTTGCAGACTCCATCAGGTTTTCTTCCAGAATGGTCCTGTATTTGGCTCCATCCATCTTCCCATCAATTTTAAACATCTTCCCTGTCCCTGCTGAAGAAAAGCAGGCCCAAACCATGATGCTGCCACCACCATGTTTGACAGTGGGGATGGTGTGTTCAGGTTGATGAGCTGTGTTGCTTTTACACCAAACATAACGTTTTGCATTGTTGCCAAAAAGTTCAATTTTTTTTCTTCTTTTTGTATCCAAATCCGGCTTTAAACTTCTTCACAACAGTATCTCGGACCTGCCTGGTGTGTTCCTTGTTCTTCATGATGCTCTCTGCGCTTTTAACGGACCTCTGAGACTATCACAGTGCAGGTGCATTTATACGGAGACTTGATTATACACAGGTGGATTGTATTTATCATCATTAGTCATTTAGGTCAACATTGGATCATTCAGAGATCCTCACTGAACTTCTGGAGAGAGTTTGCTGCACTGAAAGTAAAGGGGCTGAATACTTTTGCACGCCCAATTTTTCAGTATTTGATTTGTTAAAAAAGTTTGAAATATCCAATAAATGTCGTTCCACTTCATGATTGTGTCCCACTTGTTGTTGATTCTTCACAAAAAAATAAAGTTTTATATCTTTATGTTTGAAGCCTGAAATGTGGCAAAAGGTCGCAAAGTTCAAGGGGGCCGAATACTTTCGCAAGGCACTGTAACTCTGCAGGCTATCTCGACAGTAGATTGCAATTCCGTCCCCTTTAGCAGTTCTGTCTTGACGGAAAATGTTGTATTTGGGGATGGAAGAATTTTTGGTGGCCTTCCTAAGCCAGGGTTCAGACACGTCTAGGACATCAGGGTTGGTGAAGTGTGCTAAAGCAGTGAATAAAGCAAACTTAGGGAGGAGGCTTCTGATGTTAACATGCATGAACCCAAGGCTTTTACAGTTGCAGGAGTCAGCAAATGAGAGCACCTGGGGACACACAGGGCATGGGTTAACCTCTAAATCCCCATAAGGCTAGGGTAAGTGGACGAGGCTGTGTCTTTTAAGTGTTTGGACCGAAACCCAAAAGTGCTCATGAGTATAATGGACACTCTTTTTCTGACAGAAGTTGTTTTTTGATGCAATAAATGATAGGAGTACACACCAAACAAAAACATTGTTGATCATTTAAGCTTGTAAAAATGACAAATAAATGACATATCTTATAGCAATACCTGTAATTATTCTTTGTATGATAACTATTATAGAATATATAAATAATTGTGCACATTTTCCCTCACTTTCACCCAAATTATACATTTACAAAGTATACAGGACGGGACTCTTATTCTGAAGGATTCCAAAATCCGTGACTCCAAAAGTACGTATTCTTGCCTGTGTCACAGCGGTGTAACTTGCCAGCGTATATTAAACCAAAACATCTGAGCTCTTTAGAATTTTTTTTTGTATATTAACTTTAGCGATTTTGAACTCACTGTCTGCATATTTACTTGTTACTCCATTTCATGTAATATTTACGTTGTTAGTTAGTACTGGTTAAGATAGCCTTGAACTAGGCTATTCGCTAATGCTAACCAGCTAACGTTAGCTACATCCCCGAACATGACGAGCTACTCCTCCCCTGCTAATGAAGATGTCTGCTGGATGGAGAAAGAAGCTCTGGGTCTGAACATTGTCGTGAAAGAAGAAGAGAACAATATTACAGCGAAAGGAGAGGAAGGGGTAATTACTATCACAGTGAAACAAGAGGAAAAAGTGGATTTCGGGATAAAAGAGGAGGAAGACTATGTTACAGTGAAAGGAGAGGATGTAGCTTTTGGAGTGAAAGAGGTGGAGGATGTTGGAGTGAAAGAAGATGATGCCGTTTTTGGAGTGAAAGAGGAGATAACCGTCACAGTGATAGGAGTGGAAGAAGCTTTCAGGGTGAAAGAGGAGGAGGATGTTTCTGTGAAGGAAGAAGAGGACGTTTTTGGAATGAAAGGGGAGATTGAGGGATTAAAGGAAGAGGGGAAGACTGTCACAGTTAAAGAAGAGGATGAAGAAAAAGAGGAGACTAAATATCTGATTAACACCAGTAAGTAGGCGGACTGTCCTAAAAACAGGGGCACAAAATCTGTCTTCAGTTGTTGAACTAATGTGTGGTTTTAAAGTGGCACTTTACTTAAATTCTACACTTGAATATGTTATGTACTGGCTACAAAGAGTGAGGGCCACCAACAAAACGTTAATGGATCGAATGTGTACCATTTATATTTTCATTGTTTTGATTTTTAATTTTAAGATACCTTGAAGCATCAAAAAAAATATTTTAAAAATTATCTGATGTAAAATTGTTTTTGGCCTAACTGCTATCAGCCCATACAAACACATTGAATAACAGATTCACTACATGGACGTGCGGTACATTCTGGGTGATTCTGGGACAGACAACCGACCAACCAGCACAGGGTGTATTGGGCTTTCCTCATACTCTTGAGGAGGACTATAGTCTCCAGTTACAGCAGTGGCTACAGGCAGAACATCACTACCGGTTTCCACCGACATCTCTGATCGTAGCGGGCGAAGTATGGTTTCAACATCAAAAAGAAAGAAGGGCCAAGGCACTCTTCAAATAATTCATTAAAATGCCTTTATTTGTATGGCATGTTCAATGGAAACAAAGTTTTAAAACTCTGACACATTTTGGCTGCATGGCCTTCGACAGGGTAATAAGATAAGGTAATAAGTACAATGTCATCTTTTGAACAGCTTTTTCCAATCAACCCTAATTTGAAGAGGGAGTGTTTACATATTTATTTACTTTTCAAACTTTTTATTTCTCCTTTATTTAACCAGGTAGGCTAGTTGAGAACAAGTTCTCATTTACAACTGCGACCTGGCCAAGATAAAGCAAAGCAGTTCGACACACACAACACAGAGTTACACATGGAATAAACAAACATACAGTCAATAATACAGTAGAAAAAGTCTATATACAGTATGTGCAAATGCGGTAGGATAAGGGAGGTAAGGCAATAAATAGGCCATGGTGGCGAAGTAATTAAAAAATAGCAATTTAACACTGGAATGGTAGATGTGCAGAAGATGAATGCGCAAGTAGAGATACTGGGGTGCAAATGAGCAAGATAAATAAGTAAATACAGTATGGGGATGAGGTAGTTGGATGGGCTATGTACAGGTGCAGTGATCTGTGAGCTGCTCTGACAGCTGGTGCTTAAAGCTAGTGAGGGAGATATGAGTCTCCAGCTTCAGTGAATTTTGCAGTTTGTTCCAGTCAAGGCAGCAGAGAACTGGAAGGAAAGGCGTCCAAAGGAAGAATGGGCTTTGGGGGTGACCAGTGAGATATACCTGCTGGAGCGCGTGCTACGGGTGGGTGCTACCAGTGAGCTGATATAAGGTGGGGCTTTACCTAGCAGAGACTTGTAGATGACTTGTAGGTGGGTTTGGCGACGACTATGAAGCGAGGGCCAGCCAACGAGAGTATACAGGTCGCAGTGGTGGGTAGTATATGGCGCTTGGAGGCCTCGGAAGGAGGGTTGTATGGCATTGAAGCTCGTCTGGAGGTTTGTTAGCATAGTGTCCAAAGAAGGGCCAGATGTATACAGAATGGTGTCGTCTGCGTAGAGGTGGATCAGAGAATCACCAGCAGCAAGAGCGACATCATTGATGTATACAGAGAAGAGTCGGCCCGAGAATTGAACCCTGTGGCACCCCCTTAGAGACTGCCAGAGGTCCGAACAACAGGCCCTCCGATTTGACACACTGAACTCTATCGGAGAAGTAGTTGGTGATCCAGGCGAGGCAATCATTTGAGAAACCAAGGCTGTTGAGTCTGCCGATAAGAATGTGGTGATTGACAGAGTCGAAAGCCTTGCCAAGGTCGATGAAGAGAGCTGCACAGTAATGTCTCTTATCAATGGCGGTTATGATATCGTTTAGGACCTTAAGCGTGGCTAAGGTGCATCCATGACCAGCTCTGAAACCAGATTGTATAGCTGAGAAGATACGGTGGGATTCAAAATGGTTGGTGAACTGTTTGTTAACTTGGCTTTCGAAGACCCTAGAAAGGCAGGGTAGAATAGATATAGGTCTGTAGCAGTTTGGGTCTAGAGTGTCTCCCCCTTTGAAGAGGGGATGACCGCGGCAGCTTTCCAATCTTTAGGAATCTCAGACGATACGAAGAGAGGTTGAACAGGCTAGTAATAGGGGTTGCAGCAATTTTGGCAGATACTTTTTTAGAAAGAGCGGGTCCAGATTGTCTAGCCCGGCTGATTTTGTAGGGGTCCAGATTTTGCAGCTCTTTCAGAACATCAGCTCTGGATTTGGGTGAAGGAGAAATGGGGAGGCTTGGGCGAGTTGCTGTGGGGGGTGCAGGGCTATTGATCGGGGTAGGGGTAGCCAGGTGGAAAGCATGGCCAGCCGTAGAAAAATGCTTATTGAAATTCTCAATTATAGTGGATTTATCAGTGGTGACAGTGTTTCCTAGCCCCAGTGCAGTGGGCAGCTGGGAGGCGGTGCTCTTATTCTCCATGGACTTTACAGTGTCCCAGAACTTTTTAGAGTTTGTGCTACAGGATGAAAATGTATGCTTGAAAAAGCTAGCCTTAGCTTTCCTAACTGCCTGTGTATATTGGTTCCTAACTTTCCTGAAAAGTTGCATATCACGGAGGCTATTCGATGCTAATACAGAACGCCTCAGGATGTTTTTGTGCTGGTCAAGGGCAGTCAGGTCTGGAGAGAACCAAGGGCTATATCTGTTCCTGGTTCAATTTGTTTTGAATGGGGCATTTTTATTTAAGATTGTGAGGAAGACACCTTTAAAGAATAACCAGGCATCCTCTACTGACGGGATGAGGTCAATATCCTTCCAGGATACCCGGGCCAGGTCAATTAGAAAGGCCTGCACGCTGAAGTGTTTTAGGGAGCGTTTGACAGTGATGAGGGGTGGTCGTTTGACCGCAGGCCCATTACGGATGCTGGCAGTGATCGCTGAGATCTTGGTTGAAAAGAGCAGAGGTGTATTTGGAGGGCAGGTTGGTTAGGATGATATCTACGGATTTGGTGTTGTACCTGGTGGGTTCATCCATAATTTGTGTGAGATTGAGGGCATCAAACTTAGATTGTAGGATGGCCGGGGTGTTAAAACTTCTTAGGGCTGAGATCCCGTTAATGGGATCGATATGACAACAGCCAGTGAAAGTGCAGGGCGCCAAATTCAAACAACAGAAATCTCATAATTAAAATCAGAGCCAAGTCACAGAAAAACACAGCTATTTTTCCAGCCAAAGAGTGGAGTCACAAAAATCAGAAATAGAGAGAGAAATCACTAACCTTTGATAATCTTCATGTTCATGACTTCATGTTACACAATACATGTATGTTTTGTTCGATGAAGTTCATATTTATATCAAAAAATCTCAGTATACGTTGGCGCGTTATGTTCAGTAGTTCCAAAAACATCCGGTGATTTTGCAGAATGCCACATCAATTTACAGAAATACTCATTATAAATGTTGATGAAAATAAGTGTTATGCATGGAATTATAGATACACTTCTCCTTAATGCAACCACTGTGTCAGATTTCAAAAAAGCTATACGGAAAAAGCAAACCATGCAATAATCTGAGTACGGCTCTCAGAGACCCAACAAGCCAAAAAGATATCCGCCATATTGTGCAGTCAACAGAAGTCAGAAATAACATTATAAATATTCACTTACCTTTGATGATCTTCATCAGAATGCACTCCCAGGAATCCCAGTTCTACATAAATGTTTGATTTGTTCGATAATGTCCATAATTTATGTCCAAATAGCTACTTTTGTTCACGAAGCGCATTCACTATTTGCAGACGAAATGTCAAAAAGTTCCGTTACAGTCTGTAGAAACATGTCAAATGATGTATAGAATCAATCTTTAGGATGTTTTTAACATAAATCTTCAATAATGTTCCAACCGGAGAATTCCTTTGTCTTCAGAAAAGCAATGGAACGAGAGCTACCTCTCACGTGAACGAGCATCACGAGCTCAAAGCATTCTTCCAGACCTCTGACTCAATCCCCTCTCATTCGCCCCACTTCACAGTAGAAGCATCAAACTAGGTTCTAAAGACTGTTGACATCTAGTGGAAGCCTTAGGAAGTGCAACATGACCAATATCCCACTGTATCTTCAATAGGGGTTGAGATGAAAAACTACAAACCTCAGATTTCCCACTTCCTGGTTGGATTTCTTCTGTTTTTTTTCAGGGGGCAATACACGTATGGTGTCCAGGGCACAGCTGGGGGCAGAGGGTGGTCTATAGCAAGCGGAAACGGTGAGAGACTTGTGTCTGGAATGGTGGATTTTTAAAATGTAGAAGCTCGAATTGTTTGGGACAGACCTGGAGAGTAAGACAGAACTCTGCAGGCTATCTCTGCAGTAGATTCCTAAGCCAGGATTCAGACACGGCTAGGACTTCCTGTTTGGCAGAGTGTGCTAAAAGCAGTAAATAAAACAAACTTAGGGAGGCTTTTGATTGTCAACATGAATGAAACCAAGGCTTTTACGGTTACAGAAGTCAACAAATGAGAACACCTGGGGAGTAGGAGTGGAGCTAGGCACAGCCGGGCCTGGATTAACCTCTACATCACCAGAGGAACAGAGGAGGAGTAGGATAAGGGTATTGCTAAAGGCTATCAGAACTGGTCGTCTAGTATGTTCGGAACAGAGAGTAAAAGGAGCCGGTTTCTGTTCACGATAGAATAGATTCAAGGCATAATGTACAGACAAAGGTATGGTAGGATGTGAATACATTGGAGGTAAACCTAGGCATTGAGTAATGATGAGAGAGATATTGTCTCTAGAGATGTTTAAACCAGGTGATGTCACCGCATATGTGGGAGGTGTAACTAAATGGTTGGTTAAATTCTTGGTGACGGGGGCTGTATTGGGTAGCTTGGATGAATAAGGTGCCCAGAGTAAACTGCCTGCTACTCTGTCCCAGATGCTAATATATGCATATTATTATTATTATTATTGGATAGAAAACACTCTGAAGTTTCTAAAACTGTTTGAATGATGTCTGTGAGTATAACAGAACTCATATGGTAGGTGAAAACCTGAGACAAATCCAACCAGGAAGTGGAAAATCTGAGGTTTGTAGTTTCATTTAAGTGATTGTCTATTCAATACGCTGTGTCTATGGGGCCAGATTGCACTTCCCAAGGCTTCCAGCAGATGGCAACAGTCTTTATAAAGTTGTTTGAGGCTTCTATTGTGGAAGGGTGTCGAATGAGAGCTGTTTCAACAAGTGGACTAGGCTGAGGCCAATCAGTTGTTTACTGCGCGGTCACGCGGGCGCGCCGTTCCTTCTTTTTCCTCTGTAATGAATACGCTATTGTCCGGATGGAATATTATTGAAGATTTATTATAAAAAGACCCTAAGGATTGATTGTAAACATCGTTTGACATGTTTCTACAAACTGTAATGGAACTCTTTTGACTTCCGTTTGGATTTTGCGCTCGCACATTGCGCGTTTAGTTCATTATTCCAAAGAAACAAACTAAAAGGAGGTATTTGGACAGAAATATGGACGTAATCGAACAAAACAAACATTTCTTGGGAGTCCTGGGAGTGCATTCCGACAAAGATCAGCAAAGGTATGTGAAGATTTCTAATGCTATTTATGACTTTTGTTGACTCCACAATTTGGCGGGTAACTGTATGGCTTGCTTTTGTTGCTGAACCCTGTTCTCAGATTATTGAATATTGTGCTTTTGTCGTAAAGCTTTTTTGAAATCTGACACAGCGGTTGCATTAAGAACAAGTTTATCTTTAATTCTATGTAAAACATGTATCTTTCATCAAATTTTATGATGAGTATTTGTGTTATTTGATGTGGCTCTCTGCAATTTCTCCGGATGTTTTGGAGGCATTTCTGAACATGGCGCCAATGTAAACTGAGGTTTTTGGATATAAATATGAACTTGATCGAACAAAACATACATGTATTGTGTAACATTGAGTCCTGGGAGTGTCTTCTGATGAAGATCGTCAAAGGTTACTGATTAATTTTATCTATATTTCTGCTTTTTGTGACACCTCTCTTTGGTTGGAAAATGGCTGAATGCTTTCTGTGACTAGTTGCTGACCTAACATGATGATTTGTTCTGCTTTCGCTGAAAAGCCTTTTTGAAATCGGACACTGTGGTTGGATTAACGAGAAGTGTATCTTTAAAATGGTGTAAAATACTTGTATGGTTGAGGAATTTTAATCATGAGATTTCTGTTGTTTTGAATTTGGCGCCCTGCAATTTCACTGGCTGTTGGCGAGGTGGGACGCTTGCGTCCCGAACGATCCCAGAAAGATTAAGGCATATTGAGCAGGGCTAGAGGCTCTACAGTGAAATAAGACAATAATCACTAACCAGGACAGTAATGGACAATGCATATTGATATTAGGGAGAGGCATGCGTAGCCGGGTGATCACAGGGGTCCAGTGAGTGGTTGGGCTGGCGACACGGCGATTCAGACAGCTAGCAGGCCGGGGCTAGCAAGCTAGCAGAAGGGCCTTAGAGGGACGTCTCGATGGAGGAAAGTCTGTTTTAGCCTCCGCGTGCAGTGATGTCGATAGACCAGTCGTGATGGATTAGAAGGATTCTGAGTTGCAGAGGGGTCCAAGTCCAATTGGCAAAATAGGTATAATGGCCCAAGATATTGTCTGATGGATCTATTCAGCTAACAGTCCAATATGCTCTAGATGGGCATTCAGGGGACGTTGTGATGTAGGGGACAGTTGAGTACCCCCTCGAGCAGATTACGTCATAGTCCAGTCGTGAAGGATCGGCGGGGTTCCGTGCCCCATACTGGCAGTAGAAGGGGTCCGGGTATTGTAGCCCAGGAGTGGCTGATGGGCCTCTTCAGCTAGCTGGGTGAATGGGCCTAGCATGGGCTAGCTCCAGGCTAATTGGTGCTTGCTTCGGGACAGACGTTAGTGAGGAGTAGTCACTCGGATAGCAGCTAGCTAGCCGCGATGATCCAGGTGAAAAGGTCCAGAGCTTGCGGTAGGAATTCGGGGATATGGAGAGAAATTAGGTCCAGTATGCTCTGGTTTGAGTCGCGTTGTACAAACTGGTGAGAGCTTTCCGAGTTAAAGTTAGCTGATGACCGCTAGCAGTGGTTAGCTGAGTACCAACTAGTAGCTAGTGAGCTGGCTAGCTTCTGTTGGGGGATTCCGGTTCCGAGTTAAATAAAAATACTTTAGAAAAAACAGATCCACACCACATTGGGTGAGGCGGTTTGCAGGAGAGTATTTTGAAGTTTGGAAAAATATATAAAAATATACATACATGGGATGGGACACGACAAGACGAAGGACAAAGACGTCTGACAAGACGAAGGTGTGTTGTCCAATAAAAAATATATACATATATTTAAAATAAAAAAATCAAAGATGGCGTCTTGTCAGCCACTTTGATGTCATAATGCTTTGAAATAATGAGCAGATTCGTCTTTGTACATTTATCTAGCATCTCCCATGTAGGGTTTTCTACAAATGCATCCAACTTGAAGTCCATGGCTTTATTGATTTTTATTAGCCTGTGTGTTTATGCAACTTTCAAAATGATTCCACCAGTCTCGTAACAGCTCAAGGTGGATGTCAGTGACAAACAACCCAATAGTGTATTTTGGTCACATATCTGGGCACATCAGAGCTTCAGAGTAGGTGACTAGAGCGACTACCATACTCATGGGAAACAAGACCTCAGACGAGCCCCCATTTTGTTACATTCCCAAGCAAGATAAAACGAAACTGTCACTCAAACAGAAGGGGGAACTAACAGTCACTGACCAACAACCAAAATGAAACAGGTGGGGTTTTAGGAGGGGTTCAGAAAGACAGTCTTGGGGGGTGTCCACTGAAAGTTGACTAAAAATAACAACTGGAACCTAAAAGACACCCACCATGAGCGCCCACTAAATTTGCCCAAGAACAGGCAAACAAAACTTAAAAGCACACCAAACTTAGACAGGAAGCAAACCACAAAGGTGGCAAAAACTGAAATTGGAAAGATTAGATGAAGGATTGTTTGTCTAGAGTTCAAAATAGGGCGCATCAACTAAAGTTGTTCACCCTCCGCATCTATCTGGAACACTGGGCCAGCCACTCTTAAATAGCACCTGGGCCAGCACAGGTGAAACACCTTACCACTAATGAGACGGCAACCAGTACAGGTGTGACACCAATCGGTGCGCCCCTCCAAGCCGATGGTCATGGGGCCAGAACATAATTATACTGTACAAAAATATAAACGCAACATGCAACAATTTCAAATCACTCGCTGGCCAGTTTTGACTCAGAATTTTCCAACCGATACCGCCTTGAATAGCAGCATTTGGTGTGTATTTACCCACACAAAGTTAAAATCGGCAAGCATGGTTAAAAACAGAATTAAGTATAATTTCCGTTCCCCATACTGCTGCAGCATAATTAATAATAGGTAGTACTAATGAATCAAACAGTTTTGTAAAACATTTAAAAAGATAGGCCACCCATGTCTTTACACTTTGTAATGATGGCACCAAGGGCACGATTTGCATGCTTACCTACAGTGTTGGCGAACTACTCTGAAAATATAGCTTACCAAGCTACCAATTATTTCACACTGGAAGAAGTTAAGCTACGCTAAAGCTATCCTTAATAAAAAATATAGTTTACTTTACTAAAGTCACTTTGAAAAGTGTATCACTACATTCAAATTACTTCATGATAAATTATATCTAAATCTGAACTGTCAGACTACAAATTGAAAGAACACATCACTCTGGAATCAGATGTTAACAGCATGTATAATTTAGTGGTTTCCAACCTTTTTCTGTCACTTTACAACCAACTGAATTTTGCCCTGCCAGGAGTGCCCCTGAAGTACCCCCTCATGTGCATTTTAACAGTAGGCCAATGAGTTTTCTCAAGTACCCCAAATTATTTGTTACTTTTATTTTCTATTTACTAAAAACTGCATTGTTGGTTAAGGGCTTGTAAGTAAGCATGTGACAAATAACGATTTGATTTGGTCCTAGTACCCCTGCTTGGGAACCACTGATTTAGCCTATTAAACACAAACTATGTTTCAAGTGAGAATTAGGTAAGTCTGATGGCAAAAAAAGAATATTTGACTCATATTTTATTTGAGCAAAAGAAGTATTGACTTGCGCCAGTATTTATCTACACTGCTACATGGCAAAAAGTATATAACTACTCAAAAGACTTCTAGGGATGGGCACGGTTATTTGAATATTTAAAAAAATGCTTTGTCAAAAATGTAATTAAAATATCTATGTGACATTGCTACATAGCCTACGATGATAGACCATTTCGTACAGTTTTATGACCATTGTTATGAGTGCGCCTCATTAAAAAAGACAGTTACATTTCATAAGGAAATCAGTCAATTTAAATTCATTAGGCCCTAATCTAACCCTAACAGGACACTTCATAAATGCGGGTGCATGTTCACCACCACAATTGCAGCATTTAGGTGCATGTTCACCACCACAATTGCAGCATTGAGGCTCAGCTGGCATATAATACTCCTCCTGTCTACATACACATGACCAAATAATTTACATTTATTTCACTCCATGGGAATCTCATAGAACCAAATACATGTGAGACTCCAACTACCATGCTGGTCAGTCGTTGTGCACCAACCACTTGATCAGTGTCGCCTCAGTGTCTTTAGATATTTTTGTCAGATGTTACTATGGAATACAGAAGTATAATTACAATAATTTCATAAGTGTCAAAGGCTTTTATTGACAATTACATTAAGTTGATGCAAAGAGTCAATATTTGCAGACCCTTCTTTTTCAAGACCTGTGCAATCCGCCCTGGCATGCTGTCAGTTAATTTCTGGGCCACATGATGATGGCCGCCCACTCTTGCATAATCAATGCTTGGAGTTTGTCAGAATTTGTGGGTTTTTGTTTGTCCACCTGCCTCTTGAGGATTGACCACAAGTTCTCAATGGGATTAAGGTCTGGGGAGTTTCCTGGCCATGGACCCAAAATATCAATGTTTTATTCCCCGCGCCACTTAGTTATCACTTTTGCCTTATGGCAAGGTGCTCCATCATGATGGAAAAGGCATTGTTCGTCACCAAACGGTTCCTGTATGGTTGGGAGAAGTTGCTCTTGGAGGATGTGTTGGTACCATTCTTTATTCATGGCTGTGTTCTTCGGCAAAATTGTGAGTGAACCCACTCCCTTGGCTGAGAAGCAACCCCACAAATGAATGGTTTCAGGATGCTTTACTGTTGGCATGACACAGGTTTGATGGTAGCACTCACCTTGTCTTATCCGGACAAGTTTTTTTTCCGGATGCCCAAACAATCGGAAAGGGGATTCATCAGAGAAAATTATTGTACCCCAGTCCTTAGCAGTCCAATCCCTGTACCTTTTGCAGAATAGCAGTTTGTCCCTGATGTTTTTCCTGAAGAGAAGTGGCTTCCTTGCTGCCCTTCTTGACAGCAGGCCATCCTCCAAAAGACTTTGCCTCACTGTGCATGCAAATGGACTCACACCTGCCTGCTGCCATTCCTGAGCAAGTTCTGTACTGGTGGTGCCCTGATCCCGCAGCTGAATCAACTTTAGGAGACGGTCCTGGCGCTTGCTGGCCTTTCTTGGGTGCCCTGAAGCCTTCTTCACAAGAATTGAACCGCTCTCCTTGAAGTTCTTGATGATCTGATAAATGGTTGATTTAGTTGAAATCTTACTGGCAGCAATATCCTTGCCTGTGAAGCCCTTTTTGTGCAAAGCAATGGTGACGGCATGTGTTTCCTCGTAGGTAACCATGGTTGACAGAGGAAGAACAATGATTCCAATCACCACCCTCCTTTTGAAGCTTCCAGTCTGTTAGTCAAACTCAATCAGCATGACAGAGTGATCTCCAGCCTTGTCCCCGTCAACACTCACACCTGTGTTAACGAGAGAATCACTGACATGATGTCAGCTGGTCCTTTTGTGGCAGGGCTGAAATGCAGTGGAAATGTTTTTTGGGGGATTCAGTTCATTTGCATGACACTGAGGGACTTTGCAATTAATTTGATCATTCTTCATAACATTCTGGAGTATATGCAAATTGCCATCATACAAACTGAGGCAGCAGACTGTGAAAATTTATATTTGTGTCATTCTCAAAACTTTTGGCCACAACTGTACATGATTCCATATGTGTTATTACATTGTTCTGATGTCTTCGCTATTATTCTACAATGTAGAAAATAGTAAAAATTAAGAAAAACCTATGAGTGTTCTAAAACTTTTGACCTTTAGAGTATAACAACAAATATTCCCATTCAAGTCAACATTCTCTGTGTGGACCAGCAACCATCTTTGGTACCATCTTTGGTACCATTTTCAAAGTTGACGTTTAAATTGTATTGTCAGCCAAAATATGACACCCACCCTGTATTCAAGAGCATGTTGTCTCAAACGATGGAGGGCACAACACAACCTCAGATGATGTAAAATAGATTCTATGCTAAAACATTCAAGTTTACGCAATTGGGGGAAAAAAATGTTTTAATACAAATGATCAAATAGTTTGACAGCATTGTTTCTAAGATTTTAAAATTGTATCAATCTCAACCGTTTATCTTTTCCAGTGAAAAAGACGTAGATGTCTCATGGTAAGCCAAATAGGGCAACGTTGAGCACCTTTTATTTCTTGAATGTTTTGGAATTCAGGTCCAAAAGGTCACTTTCTGAGCACTTCTACACTGGGCAAATATGTATGGAGGGATTCGTTCAAATCAAAAGGTGAATTCAAATGGATTTAATCCTACCCTGCTTGCAGGTAGGGTGCACACACGTTTTGGGATATATATTGCGCAGCATTTATAAATTAAGCCCCAGGACATTTTAGCCAAAAACCTGGTTGCGTCTGCCAGGAGGCTGAAAGTTGTCCAGAAGTGGATCTTCCAGCAAGACGACAACCCCAAGCAAAGATCAAAATCCACAAAGAAGTTGTTAATTGACCACTAAGTCAACATTTTACAATGGTCTTCTCAGACACTGGACTTGAACCCAATTGAAAGGATGTTGAAAGTTCTAAGATTCCTACCAATCTCATGCAGATTCTGTGGGAAAACACACGAGAGAAATAAAAAGAAATGCCTAGCTTTTGGAAAGCAGTGTAAAAAGTGTGAGAAGGACAATCATTTTGTTGCAAAGTGCATGTCAAAGCAAGGGAAAGGAAAATCGGTGGATAAAGTGGCTGAGACAGACGAGAAATACAAGGAAATTCTGAGTGTTACTGCAGAGAGTGTAAACATTGTAAAATACACAACAGACGAGACCTAGTCAGTTTTTTTCAGCAATGCTCATTGGCAAACAACTAGTGAGATTTCAGTTAGATTGTGGAGCAAGCTGTAATATTATCCTGATAAATCTTCTGAACCCGGTCACTCAAATTTGAGAAAACAAAACAAGTCTTAGTGATGTACAACAAGATCACACTAGAGCCACTGGGAAAATGCAAGATTAAACTGACAAACAGAGCCAATACTAGGTAGTAAAGCAGTTCAGGCCATGAACCTAGTGAAAGTGCCGTTTGAGAGCAGTCTTGCTGTGGATAGCATTGAAACAGAGGGTCATTGGACTATTGAGAACATAAAAGAGAGAATATTCCGATCTCTTCACAGGAGAATCTACAAGTTTGAGATTGACCACAAGGTGGAGTCAGTGAAACTACCTAAAGGAAGAATAGTTCCAGTCACAATGATGAAGAGTTGAGCAGCCTTCAAGGCAGAAGGATTATTACACTGGTGGAGAAAAGCACAGACTGGATAAGCAGCCTTGTGATTGTACAATTGTAAACTGAGAATATGTGTATACTGCAGACCACTAAAGATAAGTCACTTTCCTCTACCAACAGTAGATGTCATCTTACTGGACCTATCAAAAGCAAGAGTATTTAGTGTGTGACTTCAAGAATGGTTTCTGGAATGTACAGCTAGAAGAAGAGTCAAGCTATCTGACTACATTCTCTACACTGTGGGAGATACAAATGAATGATGGAAGATGCCAATGGGGATTATCCCAGCAACCTGAAATGTTCCTAAGGAAATTGAGCGAAGCGTTGGAGGGTTTACCCGGAAAACACGTCATGGCAGATTATATTTTGATTTCGGGAGAGGGTGATATGCTGGAGATGGCGAAAAGTGATGTCATACACTACTACTCGTTTCAAGATGAACTGAGTGTTCAAGATGGAATCCTATTCAGAGGAGAGAGTGCTGTTAGCCCAGACCCTCTGAGGTGAAATAACTAACTGGATTCACTCTTCTCACATTGGGATTGAAAGATTTCTCAGGAGGTCAAGAGAATGTGTATACTGGCAAGACATGAACAAACGGGTTAAGACATTCATAGAAAAGTGTTACATCTGCAGGTCTATGGATGCAAAACAACAAAAGGAGACACTTTGTCCACATCTGTAAACAGCCCATCTATCTACCTACCTCATCCCCATACAGTATTTATTTATTTATCTTGCTCCTTTGCACCCCAGTATCTCTACTTGCACATTCATCTTCTGCACATCTACCATTCCAGTGTTTAATTGCTATATTGTAATTACTTCGCCACCATGGCCTATTTATTGCCTTAACTTACCTCATTTGCACTCACTATATATATACTTTTTGTTTTCTTTGTTCTACTGTATTATTAACTGTATGTTTAGTTTATTCCATGTGTAACTCTGTGTTGTTATATTGTGTCGAATTGCTATGCTTTATCTTGGCCAGGTCACAGTTGCAAATGAGAACTTGTTCTCAACTAGCCTACCTGGTTAAATGAAGGTGAGAAAAAGAAGAAGAAAAAGGGGGGAGGGCATAGGCCAACCCACTTGGGAGCCAATCAGAATGAGTTTCCCACACGAAGGCATTATTACAGATATAAATACTCCTCAGCACCCCTCTCCCCCTCCTCAGACAGAAGATCCTACAGGGGATTAAGCCGGATGTGGAGGTTCTGGGCTGGCATAGTTGCACGTGGCCTGTAGTTGTGAGGCCAGTTGGCTGTACTGCCAAATTCTCTGAAACGACATTGGAGAGGTGGCTTATGGTAGAGAAATTCACTTTGAAGTCTCAGGCAACAGCTCTGTTGGACATTCATGCAGTCTGCATGCCAATTGCAGCCCCAGCAGAAGGTGCACCTGTGTAAAGATCATGCTGTTTAATCAGCTTCTTGATATGCCACACCTGTCAGGTGGATGGATTTTCTTGTCAAATGAGAAAAGCTCACTAACATGGGATGTAAACAAATTTGTGCACAAAATGTGAGAGAAAAAAACTTTTTTGTGTAGGGAAATTTCTGGGATCTTTCATTTCAGCCTATGAAACACGGGACTGACACTTTACATGTTGCGTTTTATATTTTTGTCCAGTATATTCTTTTTCCGTATTAATTGATATTGGGCAATTCTGACAGTTTTGAGACACTGTATACAGTTGTTATGGTCAGATTTCACACAAATAAGAGAAAGGATGTAACAACAGTATTGCTATGTGTTGCAGTGTGGACACTAATGTGAGCAGTAGATGGGGGGGCTTTACTTGGCTCATAGCGACTCCTTGTGGTATGCCAGGCGCCTGCAGGCTTACCTCGGTCGTCAGGTGTTTCCTCTGACACAGTGGTGCGGCTGGCTTTCTGGTTAAGTGGGCAGGTGTTAAGGATGCATGACTCGACCTTCGCCTCCCGAGCCCATTGGGGAGTTGCATTGATGAGACAGGATCGAAGTTGGGGATGAAAGGGGGTGTGCGTCCTCCGAAACGCAATCCAACCAAGCCACACTGCTTCTTGACACAATGCCCACTTAACCCAGAAGCCAGCCACACCAATGTGTCAGTGGAAACACCGTACACCTGGTAACCATGTCAGCATGCACTGCGCCCGGCCCGCCACAGGAGTCGCTAGTGCGCAATGGGACAAGGACACCTCTGGCAGCCAAAACCTACCTAACCCGGATGACGTTGGGCCAATTGTGCGCCGCCCCATGGGTCTGCCGGTTGCGGCCCGGCTGCGACAGAGCCTGGACTCGAACCCAGAATCTTTAGCGGCACAGCTAGCAACTGCGATGTAGTGCCTTCGACCACTGCGCCACTCAGGAAGCCTTGCTTTGAAAGTATCTGCCTGTCCCTGTTTCGCTGTCGGCTGCTGTGTGAGCCAGCCACTTTCACTCCCTCCCACTGTGGGAACAGAGAAATGGAATGATACAGATTAGTAAACAGCAATATCAGGCTGAAGCTCTACATGATTTGTTTTGTAGAATTTCAATGGTGTTATAAGGTCCTTTAGGTGTTTTGTTATTAGATAAGAAAGACTGATCCAATTAAAATAGTTTTGATACCATATCGCATAGCCTATCATAACAACCAACTCATGTCTAATGTCATGACATTTGGTTGTGATCTTGCATTTACGTATCTTTTCAATCAATTAAGAGGACAGAATGAAGACAACGAATCCACATTTTGATTTGGATTAAATATTTTAAAAACTGGATTAAACCTCATAGAAGTGTTATTATCATGTGACGTTTTCATTCAGGTCTCTCTGTTTAACTAAATGCTGTTTGTCTTTGGCAGGACAGAGACCAGACTCTTGCTCTGACAGTGGGAAGAATCCATCAGGGGAAACAGAACAAGAGAAGCCCAAACCAGCAAGATCACATCACTGCTCCCACTGCGGAAAGGGTTTTAGGTGGTTAGGGAAGCTGAAAGACCATGAAAGAATCCACACGGGAGAGAAGCCTTACCATTGCTCTCAGTGTGAAAAAAGTTTTATCCGGTTATGGGACCGGAATATGCATGAGAGGACACACACAGGAGAGAAGCCTTACCAATGCTCAAAATGTGTAAAACGTTTTGCTCAGTTGAGGGGCCTGAAAATGCATGAAAGGATACATACAGGGGAGAAGCCTTATCACTGCTCCCAGTGCGAAAATAGATTTTTTTCATCAGCGGGCCTGAAAAAACACGAGTGGACACACACAGGAACAAAACCTTACCTCTGCTCCCAGTGTGGAAAAGATTTTATCCACGCAGGTCAACTGAAAGATCATGAGAAAATACACACAGGAGAAAAGCCGTACCACTGCTCTCAATGTGGAAAGAGATTCATCAATGTATGGAACCTGAAAAAGCATGCAATCATACATACAGGAGAGAAGCCCTACCACTGCTCCCAGTGTGAAAAGAGTTATACCCAATCAGGGGACCTTAAATCACATGAGAGGACACACACAGGAGAAAGGCCATACCACTGTTCCCAGTGTGGTAAGAGCTTTACCCGGTTAAGGCAACTCAAAGAACACAAGAATAAACACACAGGGAGGAAGCCACACCACTGCGTTCAATGTGGAAAGACTTTTACCCGATTAGGGCAACTGAAAGAACATAAAATGATACATACAGGAGACAAGCCTTTCCAATGCTCCCAGTGTGGAAAAAGTTTCATCCAGTTAAAGACCCTGAAAAATCATGAGAGGACACACACCGGAGAGAAGCCTTACCACTGCTCCCAGTGTGGAAAGAGTTTTACTAAATTAGGGAACCTGAAAGTACATAAGAGAATACACACAGGAGAGAAGCCATTCCAATGCTCTCAGTGTGGAAAGAGTTTCATCCAGTTAGGGGACCTGAAAAGGCATAAAATAATACACAAAAGATAATGCTTACCTCTTCTCCGAGTGTTGAAATTGATATTTCACATCACACAGACTTAAAGTCAATCTAAGAACAAATCCAGGGGGAGCACGTGATGCCGCGGAGCTGAGCAGCCGTTGACAAACCGAGCTCTTCAAAGTTATTCTATTTGTACCTAAATAACAACATTAAAACAATATTCTAACATCGGCTGATAAATTGTCAAGTACCTTCCCAAAGAGCCATGGAACTCCGACCGAGAGGCAAGAAGGACAACCCAAACGTTGTTGATTCCCAAGATAACGATACAGCTAGCAAGATTAGCATTAGCCCTCATAACTCAGGCGACAGTTCCAGACTGTTGCTCTCAGCAGCCTCTTGCGAGCCTGCCGACATGCTGGCTACTCTCCTCCGGGAAATTCAGGATGGTAACAAAGGTCTTTCTATGAAAATTGATAAGAAATCGGCTGAACACCATTCTTCCATTGACAACCTGAAATCCCCCATGAATGATCTCCTTTTGAGAACGACTGAGGCAGAGTTGCGCATTAGCACAGTTGAAGATACCATCGTTCGACATGACCAGGTCTTGATACAACTGCAAAAGGACAATGCCTACCTCAAAAACAAGGTAGATCAGATGGAGAACCAGAGTAGACGTAGTAATATCCGTGTGGTGGGATTGAAAGAGGACAGCGAGGGCCGTGACCCGGTCCGTTTCTTCACTCTAGGGATCCCGGAGGTCATAGGCATAATCAACTTCACCAAGCCTCTGGAAATCGAACGCGCCAACAGAACATCAGCGCCGAAACCCCGGCCAGATGAGCCCCCACGAGCCGTCCTGATCAGGTTCCTCCGTTTCCAAGACCGAGAGTAGATACTGCAACTCGCAAGAGCCAAAGGGGACATCACCATCGATGGAAAGAGGGTCAGCCTTTTCCCGGATATGAGCGCGGACCTCGCCAGACGTCGCAAGCAGTTCAGACCTGCCGCCAAAGCACTGAAGGAGAAGAACATCACCGGCTACCTCATCCACCCTGCGCGGATGTGTCTTCAACACACCGGGAGAAGTGCACACTTTTCTCAAAGAACTGAACAACGTCTGAGCCAGGACGGTCTCTCTGGGGGATAAAATGCAGTCTGTTTGTTTTCTCTTACTGAACTGCTGGTATCTTCCAGTCACTATAATTGATTTGTACATTTTCAACTAACCGTATCTTTCAGGGGTGAGTTCTATTACATTTACAGGAGAGTATATTTTGTTTTAGTCCATATCCACTGGGCGAAGCAAATAAGTGGGCTTAGGCCCACTGCTTTCCCCCTTATTTATGTTCATCTTTCGAAAAGAGACTCAAGCAGCCCTTACCGTGGGCAGTAAATATTCAGCCATAAATATCTATTCACAACGTTTGTTTTCAACTTAGAGCTCGCAGGTTTTAGTTTACGCCAAGGTTTAGCTAGTAAGAGCAAGATGGAAAGCGAGCAGCAACGTATCTCTACAAGTGTATTCATGTTTGATTGTTAGGATTGTTGTTTTATCGGGGTGGGTGGGATTTTTATTTTATTTTATTTTTCTTCCTTTTTTCTAAGTTTATTGTTTCCTTCCTAAAGAGACACACAGGTCACCTTTGTGCTCAAACCAAAGTTGAAACATTTCCTAATTATCTACATATGATAGATTTCCATTCAGTTACATATTTGAAACCCAACCTATGCTTAATCCACTAAAATATGTAACATTCAACGTAAAAGGTCTTTCCTTAAAAGGAAAAGAGTCTATACATACCTTAAGAAATTAAAGGCTGACATTATGTTTTTACAAGAAACACATCTTACAGTCAGTGAACACAAGAAATTGAAGAGGGAATGGGTAGGACAAGTTTTTACTTCCTCTTTTAACTCCAAAGCAAGAGGAACTGCAATTTTGATAAGTAGAAACATCCCCTTCTGCGTCAACAACACTATCTCTGATCCCTCTGGCAGGTTTGTTTTGGTGCAGGGGCATATGTTTTCAGAGTCTTGGACCCTATTGAATATTTGGACCCTATTGAATATTTATACTCCTAACTTCGATGACCATATGTTTATTCAGAATGTCTTCCTTCAGGTTGCTCAAGCACCACCAGGATGGCTACTGGTTGGAGGAAATTTTAATTTTTGTTTAGATACAGTTCTTGATAGGTCCTTTGATAAACCCTCACTTCTTACCAAAGCCGGCAAGCTCACCATGTCATTCATGAAAAATCTCAATTTACTAGATATCTGGAGACAGTTGCACCCACAGGATAGGGACTACTCTTTTGATTCACACCCACACAAGACACACACACGCATAGATAACTTTTTACTTTCGACACAACTGTTTCATAGAGTGTTAGATGTCGAGTATCTCCCCAGATTGCTTAGTGACCATTCTCCTCTAGTATTATCAATCTCCATTCCTACCAAGGTAAATGGTGCATATAGATGGAGACTAAATTCTACACTCCTAAAGCAACCTGAATTTTGTGCATTCATCAAAGAGCAGATCAATATTTTTACTTTGACA
Organism: Oncorhynchus kisutch; assembly: GCF_002021735.2. NCBI lineage: Eukaryota > Metazoa > Chordata > Actinopteri > Salmoniformes > Salmonidae > Oncorhynchus > Oncorhynchus kisutch. The sequence goes on from NC_034187.2 coordinate 29,034,679, forward strand.
AACAAACCCTCCGCTCCTGACAGTTTCATTCTTTGGGACACATTGAAGGCCTATCTGAGGGGACAGTTCATTTCCTATACTAAAGGGCTGAAGAGAAAACACGGTGCGGAACTGAGTGCCCTTGAATCTGAAATCTCAGAGCTAGAGAAAACCTACCAAAGAGGCCCGACTAAAGATCTATACAGGCTTTTGGTAAATAAAAAACTTAAATATAATATTCTGAACACATATCAAGCTGAGAGGGCCATCACTAAATCAAAACAGCATTATTACGAGCTTGGAGAGAAAGCTCACAAAGTATTGGCATGGCAACTGAAAGCAGAGGAAAGTAAGAGGACAATTAATGCTATAGAAACTCTTACAAATGAGATATCTTTTGACCCTACTGAAATTACTAATACTTTTAAGAAATACTATGAAGACCTCTTCACTTCCCAATCAAGCGATGATCTATCAGAGATCGACTCCTTACTCTCCTCTCTCAACCTCCCATGCCTGTCAGGGGAAGACAGCGAGCGCCTGAGTGAACACTTCAAAGTTCCTGAATTGTTGGAGGCCATTAAATCCTTACCTTCTAATAAATCTCCTGGGGAGGATGGCTTCCCTCCAGAGTTCTATAAAGAATTTAGGGAGCTGTTCGTCCCCTACCTTATGGAGGTACTTAAAAAAGCCAGGGAAGACAACTGCTTTCCAGAGTCTTTCTCTCAAGCAGTGATTACTGTAATCCACAAGAAAGGGAAAAACCCGCTAAAGTGCGCCTCCTATAGACCAATCTCTCTCCTTAACACAGATTGTAAACTGGTCACCAAGATGCTATCTAAGAGACTGGAGTCATGTCTTCCCCTGTTGGTCAACCCAGATCAGACTGGCTTCATAATTAATAGATTGTCCTCCAATAATCTCAGAAGGTTCTTTGATATAATTCACCTTGCTAACAAAAACAAAATACCTAGTGTCGCAGTCTCCCTCGACGCTGAAAAGGCCTTTGATAGGGTTGAATGGCCATACCTCTTTCGGTTTAGGTACCGTGTTTGTAAATTTGATAAAATCACTCTACAAATCTCCTAAAGCTAGGATTGCTACCAATGGGATTACTTCCTCCTCTTTCCCTCTTTATAGGGCTAACAGACAAGGTTGCCCAATTAGCCCCCACCTCTTTGCCTTCGACATCGAACCGTTGGATGAGGCTATTAGAACGTGCCCTGACATACATGGCTTTGAGGTGGGCCCCCATACCCATAAATTATCGCTCTTTGCGGACGACCTTATTTTATTTCTAACAAACCCAGAACACTCCCTCTATCACTTGTAGATCCTACTACAGTGTTATAGTTCTTTCTCTGGATATAAGGTCCATTTTGATAAAAGCTCAATCTTACCATCTGTCTTTGACCATCATACCATCAAGCACAAGTTTCCTTTTAGATGGTCGCCTATGGGCTTCACATATTTGGGCATAATGGTGGATGGTAATCTGAACAACCTCTATAAACTCAATCTGGCCAGTTTGTTGCAAAAGGTGGAGGGTGACCTTTGTAAATTAATGGATTTACCTCTCACTCTACTGGGTAGAATCAATGTAATTAAAATGAATGTCCTGCCCAGATTTCTATATCTGTTTCAATCTCTCCCTATCCCTGTTCCCGCAGCATTCTTTTCCTCTCTCGACAAGCTGACCAGACGGTTTATCTGGCACGGCAAAACCCCTAGGGTTGGCCTGGATAAACTGACCCTTGATTACAGTCAAGGGGGCTTAAACCTCCCCAATTTTAGAATGTACTACTGGGCTGCACAGTCTAGGTTTCTGGCTCAGAGGTTTGACAATGGTCCCTCTCCCTCATGGTTGAACATTGAAAAGCTTGAGGTAAATGATGACACTGGGGCAGAATTGTTTTACAAATGGGACAGAAAATTTATAAAAACCATCACAGACAACCCTTTAATCATACAGTCTGTCCTGGCATGGTGCAAACTGCATGAGCTGTTCGGACGAGGGGGATTCCTTTCCCCTAAAACCCCTTTATGGAACAATATATTGAACCCTATGTTTTTCCAGAATAGTAACTTTAGACCATGGTCTGATAAGGGGATCACTCTTCTGGAACATTGTTACGAGGAGGGAGTACTTATGTCTTTTGATCAGCTGAAACAGAAATACCACTTGCATAACAGGGACTTCTTTAGCTACCTACAACTATGAAACTTTATTAGGGTGACTCTCAAGGGACAATGGAACCTACCTAAGATGTCACCTGTTGAACAACTCTGCCACGTAGACCAACCACTGTTCAAGACCATTTCCCGTGTATAGAATGCTCTTATGTCAGGACTAACACTGCCTGAGATAGATAAACCCGACTTAGATGGGAAAAAGATCTGGTTATTGATCTTGATGAGGGTCTATGGAGTGACCTATGCAGGGATGGTGTTACATCCACATTGAACTCCAGATACAGACTGATCCAGTTTAATTTCCTCCATCAGCTCTATATCACCCCATCTAGACTGTTTCCTCATGGCATGCAATTTAATCGGGCATAATTGGCGTCCAAAAATGCAGATTACCGATTGTTATGAAAACTTGATCGCCCCTAATTAATCGGCCGTGCTGATTAATTGGTCGTCCTCTAAATGATAGCTTTGAGGTTCGTAAGGATAGCGTAGCCAACAAATTGTCATCCAACATAACGTGTAACGTAACTTATTCGAAAGTCATTACTTTAATACATTGCTCAACATTTTCTTAACATTTGTCAGAAATAGTTAAAACAATGAATTTGTATCCACTCTCGTCGGACTTTAGCTGGTTGTGAAGCCATGCCCCTTTCCTGAAGTATTATGTTATGGGCCCGGAAAGTATGGAAATAGTGTCCACTATGTTATACTTCGTATTTTGGTGAATGTAGTACGATATCCGGGAACCTCTGGCATACTATCTAAATCCATACTTTGACCAATAAGCATACTATATACTCAATTTACATCACAAATAATAGGGTTAGTGCGGTTTGTAGTAGGTGCCTGACACAGGAGGTTGTTGGCCCCTTACTTAGGGAGGATGGGCTCACTGTAATGGCTGTAGTGGAATGATATCAAATACAGCCAACATATGGTTTCCATCTGTTTGATGCCATTCCATACTCTCAGTTCCAGACATTTTGAGCTGTCCAGCAGCCTCTTGTGTTGTCAGGTGCATCGGTTTGTGTAAAGAACTGCAACGCTGCTGGGGTTTTCGCACTCAACCGTTTCCTGTGTCTATAAAGAATGGTGCACTACCCAAAGGACATCCAGCCAACTTTACACAACTGTGGGAAGCATTGCAATCAACATGGGCCAGCATCCCTGTGGAACACTTTCAACACATTGTAGTGTCCATGCCCTGAGGAATTGAGGCTGTTCGGTGGGCAAAAGGGGTGGGTGCCACTCAATATTAGAAAGGTGTTCCTAATGTTTGGTATAGTCAGTGTAAATATACATGTTTTTTTATGTCTTAACATAAATGTAATATGGGAGTATGTGAGTTTCAACATAGATTATATCAGTTTCAATCTGGCTTTCCAATTATTTACTTCTGAACAGTTAGTTCTGACCCGGTTCCAAACTAAACAATATTCCGGTTTATATGGTCCCTTTCTGTTCCTTTTTAAACCTTAGAAATGTACTTTTAGCTTGACATTAAATTACTTCACTAATCACTGCGGATAGAGCAGCTTGCTATAGGTTGCAAGATGTGACAGAAATTTTGCGAGTGAGGAGAGAGCAATAATGATCAGCTTTAATATTGCACATTGTGGATTCTATCAATGTAATTGTGTGCATCATTTCCAATCCCGCATATATTTTTTCCTTAATTTTTTCCCCCTAATGCTACCTCCCCTAATTAGGCTTGTACTTTCAGCTTATACATACAATATACATTTTACGGACATTTTCCATGTTCTCTTTTTTAAAAAACATTTTTGTCCCACCCTTCAGCTACCCTCAACACCTCCCATCTATCTCTGAAAACCATCCAGTTTTGATTTCTAATCGACATATATTTTTCAACTGTGTTGTAATGTTTCACAAAAGTTCTGAACATTTCCATTCTCATATTTTCTACAGATTGTAAATTAAAGATGAAAATGTTTACTAAGAGTATGATATTATTGATCAATGGACTATGGATTTTCAAGTCACCCAGCAGTGCTATCTGCAGAGTTAGCTCCAGGTAAATGTTGCAACTCTTCAGCCATCCCTAAACCATCGACCAAAAACAAGCTGCAGTTCCAAAACAAGTGATCTAATGATTCTGTCTCTTCGCAGCAAAATCTGCAAACCTGGGATGGTTGTATCCCATATACAGTGGGCCAAAAAATTGGTGGCGGACTAAATACTTTTTTGCCCCACTGTATATATCATTCTATTGGTTGCAAGAATTTTGTATCGTATTACTGATGGTGACTCCCGATAGTGGCTAATTATTTAACATGATACAAATTGTAAAATAAATCTGAGAAAAGCCAGGTCTCTTTCATCCCTGCAAATTATCAGGACATACAATTTAAGATTCTGAATAATGCCATAGCTATTTATAGCCTACTTCACTGTGGAAAATGGGCCGCAATATGTCATGTTGATATGATTTTCAGTTTGCTTCCATATGACTGGTTTCACATTAGTGCCCAGGGATTATAAGGAAAAATCATTAAAAATAAATAAAAATATTGGGTCGAGCCATACGTCCTCCAAAACACAACCCTGCAAAGCTGCACTGCTTGCTTAACCTGGAAGCCAGACGCACCAATGTGTCAGAGAAAACACCATGCAACTGGTGACCATGTCAGCGTGCATGTGCCCAGCCAGCCACAAGGAGTTCCTAGATCGCGATGGGACAAGGACATCCAGGCCGGCCAAACCCTCCTCTAACCCGGAAGACGCTGGGCCAATTGTGAACCTCCTCATGGGTCCCCCGGTCATAACACAGCCTGGGAATGAACCCCGGGTCTGTAGTGACACCTCTGCGGCACTCAGGATGCCCCAGTGCATGGAGAAAGTAGATGCTTTTTCGACCTTATTTGTTTTCCTTGAGCTTGGAATTATTAGAAAATAATAAATTGTGTGGAAGACACACCTCTATCACACAATTTATTTGATCTCCACCCCAAACAAATAGCATAGCATGCTATTGTAACTGGTATGAAATGGCTAGCTAGTTAGCGGGTGCGCGCTAATAGCGTTTCAATCGGTGATGTCACTTGCTCTGAGACCTTGAAGTAATTGTTCCCCTTGCTCTGCAAGGGCCGCAGTTTTTGTGGAGTGATAAGGTAACGATGCTTCTTGGGAGGCAGTTGTTGATGTGTGCAGAGGGTCCCTGGTTTGAGCCCAGGTTGGGGGTGAGGAAAACAGCAAAACTGTTACATTGATGCTGTTGACCCGGATTACTGGTTACTGAGGAAAAGGGGGAGGTAAAATGGGCATCAAAGGGTGGGGGGTAAGTGTAACCGGTGTGAAATGGCTAGCTAGTTACCGGGGTGCGCGCCAATAGCTTTTACATTGGTGACATCACTGAGACCTTGAAGTAGTTGTTTCCCCTGCTCTGTAAGGCAGGTAACGATGCAGACAGTCGATGTGTGCAGAGGGTCCCTGGTTTGAGCCCAGGTAGAGGGACTGAAGCTACACTATTCTCATGCTTAAATTCAAGGTCAGAGAAAAGTGCATTAAAGACAATTACGTTCCATTTACGCACGCTTAACTCGGGTCGGAATTCCCCCCTAAGGGAATAGTATGGTCACATCAATATGAATGTGAAAAAAGAACAAACCGAGAAAAAACAAATGAACATATAACAGTATTTATTCATCATGTACATATTCATATTTTAAGGATCTATGTTTTTGTATATTAAAATATTTGTAAGAAATATGAGCTTTCTTTTGAAGTTAAAATTACATTATTTGCCAATATAAAAAAAAAACATTTTTCCTAAACTGCTTTACCCAGCAGATGGTGATGTGAGTCTTTCAGGTGCTTCTAGGGTGCCGTAAAATCTAGTGGACGCTTCTTCAAGGCTCTGTGCTATCTGGGATTGGCATGAAAAATCTCCATTGAAGTTTAAGTGTTTAGGGTAGGGATGTCCAAATGAGCCAGGATAGCACTGACCTTTCCTCAAGGCATCCACTATTTACCACAGTCAATATTGGATATATTGTAAAAATTCCCCAAAATAATAAAATAGCCTTTTGGTCTTAATTTAAGATTAGGCATAAGGTTAGCAGTGTGGTTAAGGTTTAAAATCACATTTTAAGAAGATGCATTTTATAAATGGGTGGGGTGTGTGACTGTGTGGCTGTGGTAACTAGTCACCCTGTTGTGTTGTTTCACGTTAATTAATTCTGTGTTCCTGGTCCAAAATGACTGCCCCATTATAGCTGATTATAAATCCATAATAATACATATATAATCACCTAATGTTGTGTTAGATCTTTGCATCAATTTACATTCTTGTGAACATTACAAGTTTTGAACTTCTGTTTGCTATTTATGGCCTTGTAGGCCTCATTGGCCTGAGCTCATACGACTCGTTTTTGAGTGAAAAAAAGCATAATGTATGGATTATTTTGCCTATAATAAATACTAATAAATAAATATATTGTGCTATTTATCACAGACTACTTTGTGTCAAAGTTTAACAAGGATTCTCACCTCACCAGTGTCATGATCAAAGATATGATCAAGTATATCATTTGGTCATTGTGCTGCCACAGAATGAATTGTGAGCAAGGCCTCAAAAAAGATTTTATATACCAGAGCTGCGAGAAAAGTTCTAAATATTATTGAAACAATGTTGCAATTGTTTGTGAGAATGCCAACAGGTTGTTATGGCTTTCTTCCGTCGAAGGGTCGAAGGAGAGTCGGACCAAAATGCAGCGTGGTTAGTTCGAGACATCTTTAATGAAGACAAAAACACGAACAATACAAAAACAACAAACGGAAAATGTGAAAACCTATACAGCCTATCAGGTGAATACAAACACACTGAGACAGGAACAATCACCCACAAACACACAGTGAAACCCAGGCTACCTAAATATGGTTCCCAATCAGAGACAACGAGAATCACCTGACTCTGATTGAGAACCTCAGGCAGCCATAGACTATGCTAGACACCCCTACTCAGCCACAATCCCAATACCTACTAAAACCCCAATACAAAAACACAACACAAAATAAACCCATGTCACACCCTGGCCTGACCAAATAAATGTATAAACACAAAATACTAAGACCAGGGCGTGACACAGGTGTGGTTCCTGTGGGGGAAAGATTCTATTGGGGAAAGGTTCCAGTGGGGGTTGCCATGGAAGCCAAGAAGGGGAGTGAGGTGTGTGTGTGTGTGTGTGTGTGTGTGGGGGGGGGGGGGGGGGGGGGGGGGGGGGGGGTCTGGGAGAGGAAGTGTGTCCATCTGATGAATGGGCATGTGCCTTAACTCAATTTTATACACTAATTGTAGTCTCACCCATTCATTTCTAATGACCGGAACACCACAGGTGTACAAAAGTTAAATAAAACACCCACAATGTAATGAAAATCATCAACATGTATATTGTGTGTTCAGATGCTCTGTGTGGACAAAGTCATGGAACCTTATGACAATCAGATTAAATGAACTACATTTTTCAGAGAGAGAACTTGTAAATCGGTCCAATTCGACCGGAACACAGCAGGTGTTAACGACTCTTCAACAACAACACAGCTTCTAATTCAGCCACCTCGGTAACTTGCTAGACAACATAAGCGAAACATTGAAGCTATTTAAACTATTTGTGTGTATTAACCTGTTTAAACAGTCTGCGAATTTAACTATGAGTTAATCCATTTCATATGTACGTTCTTAGTGATGCTAGCTGGTTAACATAGCTAATCGCTAGTAATGCTAAATTACTAGCTAACATCCCAGACCCTGAGCCCAATAAGCTACTCCCCCTTGCTAAAGAAGAGGAGGTCTGCTGTACGGAGGAAGACACTCATTAAAGAGAAGGAAGAGGATGCTGTCACTGTTAAAAAATAAGTAGCGGGTGAGGCTGTTACAGTGAAAGTGGAAGAGGAATAAGTTTACAGTGAAAGAGGAAGAGGTTAAAGTAAAAGAAGAGGAAGAAACTTGCAGAGCGAAAGAGGAGGACGATTTCACGTTGAAATAAGTGCTTGTATCGTCGAATATCACCTGATCGAGTTATATCATCACACCGGGACGGCCCGGGAACTCACTTCACATTTACTGAAAAAATAAAATGACAAGACCCGGGAAATTAATTTTTTTCCCCCCAATGTCGTATGAATACAATTCCATAAAATACACAACATGTGCAGCAGTATATTTGTAAAAAATTAAATAGCACGTTGTCGCTTGGAAGCCTAGTGTATTTACTTCACACAAAGTTGCCATATATTCAAAGCACACACATAATTGACACTGCCGGACTGCACACTCAACCCAAATGCAGAGTTTCACACAAGTACCCATTTTATCAGCCTCGTCTCATAGACCAGACGTGACATAGTAAATGTAAATCCGGGACACTCAAATGATTATGATATGGTACGTTTGGTATGGTTACATAAGAGATGGTTACTTAAGGTGGGGTGGATAGGTTGGTGTATAATGCAAACATCTAGCAACCCAAGGGTTGCGAGTTTGAATCTCATCATGGACAACTTTAGCAACTTTTATACTACTTTTTAGCTACTTTGCATGTTAGCTAACCCTTCCACTAACCTTAACCCTGACTCCTAAATTTAACAATAATCCATAATAATCCTAGTGCAATTGCTAACTAGCATTAGCGCAATGATTCAAAGTCAAGATGCCCATTGACTTCCAGTCATTGCACTAATGCTAGTTAGCATTGGGTCGCAAAACTACCTCTAACTTCATTCATACTGGACACAGATAAGAATGGTATCCACAAGTTCATCTGACTCTGGGGAATTAGATACTTCAGGATCACTGCCAAAATCCTGAAGTATCCCTTTAACAAATCACATAAATTACACTGCATTCGAAAAGTATTCAGACTGCTTGACTTTTTCCACATTTTGTTACGTTTGTATTAAAATGTTTATTTCCATCAATCTTCACACAATACCCCATAATGACAAAGCAAAAACTGTTTTTTAGGCTTTTGCAAATTTATTTTTTGTGATATCACATTTACATATGTAAATGTATCATTTAGGTGCCTTTTGGCAAACTCCAAGCGGGCTGTCATGTGCCTTTTACTGAGGAGTGGCTTCCGTCTGGCCACTCTTTCATAAAGGCCTGATTGGTGGAGTGCTGCAGAGATGGCTGTCCTTCTGGAAGGTTCTCCCATCTCCACAGAGGAACTCTGGAGCTCTGTCAGAGTGACCATCGGGTTCTTGGTAACCTCCCTGACCAAGGGCCTTCTCCCCCGATTGCTCAGTATGGCCAGGCGGGCAGCTCTAGGAAGAGTCTTGGTGGTTCCAAACTTCTACCATTTAAGAATGATGGAGGCCATGGTGTTCTTGGTGAACTTCAAGGCTGCAGGAATTTTTTGGTACCCTTCCCCAGTTCTGTGCATCGACACAATCCTGTCTCAGAGCTCTACAGACAATTCCTTCGACCTCATGACTTGGTTTCTGCTCTGACATGCACTGTCAAATGTGGGACGTTATATCACAGGTGTGTGCCTTTCCAAATCAGGTCCAGTCAATTGAATTTAACACAGGTGGACTCCAATCAAGTTGTAGACACATCTCAAGGATGATCAATGGAAACAGGATGCACCTGAGCTCAATTTTCGAGTCTCATAGCAAAGGGTCTGAAAACTGTAAGTAAAGTATTTGTTTTTATTTTTAATACATTTGCAAAAACGTATGGAACATTTTTTGCTTTGTCATTATGGGGTATTGTGTGTAGATTGAGGAAAAACAATTTAATCCATTTCAGAATAAGGCTGTAACGTAACAATGTGGATGAAGTCGAGGGGTCTGAATACTTTCCGAATGCACCGCATATGGACTCACTGTGTGAAATGATAGGGGTTGACATGATTTTTGAATGATTACCCCTTCCTCTGTCCCCCATACATACATACATACATACATACATACATACATACATACATACATACATACATACATACATACATACATACATACATACATACATACATACATACATACGTACGTACGTACAGTTGAAATCGGAAGTTTACAAACAACTTAGCCAAATACATTTAAACTCAGTTTTTCACAATTTCTGACATTTAATCCTAGTAAAAAATCCCTGTTTTAGGTCAGTTAGGATCACCACTTTATTTTTAGAATGTGAAATGTCAGAATAATAGTACAGAGAATGATTTATTTCAGCTTTTATTTCTTTCATCACATTCCCAGTGGGTCAGAAGTTTACATACACTCAATTTGTATTTGGTAGCATTGCCTTTAAATTGTTTAACTTGGGTAAAACAATTCGGGTCGCCTTCCACAAGCTTCCCACAATAAGTTGGGTGAATTTTGGCGCATCCCTCCTGACAGAGCAGGTGTAACTGAGTCAGGTTTGTAGGCCTCCTCACTCACACACGCTTTTTCAGTTCTGACAACAAATGATCTAATGGATTGAGGTCAGGGCTTTGTGATGGACACTCCAATACCTTGACTTTGTTGTCCTTAAGCCATTTTGCCACGACTTTGGAAGTATGCTTGGGGTCAATGTCAATTTGGAAGACCCATTTGCGACCAAGCTTTAACTTCCTGACTGATGTCTTGAGATGTTGCTTCAATATATCCACATAATTTTATTTCCTCATGATGCCATCTATTTTGTGAAGTGCACCAGTCCCTCCAGCAGCCCCACAACATGATGCTGCCACCCCCGTGCTTCACGGTTGGGATGGTGTTCTTCAGCTTGCAAGCGTCCCCCTTTTTCCTCCAAACATAACTATGGTCATCATGGCCAAACAGTTCTATTTTTGTTTCATCAGACCAGAGGACATTTCTCCAAAAGTACGATCTTTGTCCCCATGGGCAGTTGCAAACCGTAGTCTGTTTTTTATGGCCTGTTTTGGAGCAGTGGCTTCTTCCTTGCTGAGTGGTCTTTCAGGTTATGTCGATATAGGACTCGTTTTACTGTGGCTATAGATACTTTTGTACCTGTTTCCTCCAGCATCTCCACAAGTTCCTTTGCTGTTGTTCTGTGATTGATTTGCACTTTTCGCCCCAAAATACGTTCATCTCGAGGAGATAAAACACGTCTCCTTCCTGAGCAGTATGACGGCTGCATGGTCCCACTTGCGTACTATTGTTTGTACAGATGAACGTGGTACCTTCAGGCGTTTGAAAATTGCTCCCAAGGACGAACCAGACTTGTGGAGGTCTACAGTTTTTTTGGGTCTTGGCTGATTTCTTTTGATTTTCCCATTATGTCCAGCAAAGAGGCACTGAGTTTGAAGGTAGGCCTTGAAATACATCCACAGGTACACCTCCAATTGACTCAAATTATGTCAATTAGCCTTTCAGAAACTTCTAAAGCCATGACATCATTTTCTGGAATTTTCCAAGCTGTTTAAAGGCACAATCAACTTAGTGTATGTTAACTTCTGACCAACTGGAATTGTGAAACAGTGAATTATATGTGAAATAATCTGTCTGTAAACTATTGTTGGAAAAATTACTTGTGTCATGCACAAAGTAGATGTCCTAACCAACTTTCAAACGTTTGGGGTCACTTAGAAATGTGCTTGTTTTTGAAAGAAAAGCACATTTTTTGTCCATTGAAATAACATCAAATTGATCAAAAATACAGTGTAGACGTTGTTAATGTTGTAAATGACTATTGTAGCTGGAAACGGCTGATTCTTAATGGAAACTACATAGGCGTACAGAGGCCCATTATGAGCAACCATCACTCCTGTGTTCCAATGACAAGTTGTGTTAGCGAATCCAAGTTTATAATTTTAAGGGCTCATTTATCATTAGAAAACCATTTTGTAATTATGTTAGCACAGTTCAAAACTGTTGTTATGATTTAAAGAAGCAATAAAACTGGCCTTCTTTAGACTAGTTGAGTGTCTGGAGCATCAGCATTTGTGTATTCGTTTACAGGCTCAAAATGACTAGAAACAAAGAACTTTCTTCTTCAAGAACAATCTATTCTTGTTCTGAGAAAAGAAGGCTATTCCATATGAGAAATTGCCAAGGAACTGAAGATCTCGTACAACACTGTGTACTACTCCCTTCACAGAACAGCGCAAACTGGCACTAACCAGAATAGAAAGAGGAGTGGGAGGCCCCGGTGCACAACTGAGCAAGAGGAAAAGTACATTAGAGTGTCTAGTTTGAGAAACAGACGCCTCACAAGTCCTCAACTGGCAACTTCATTAAATAGTACCCACAAAACACCCGTCTCAACGTCAACATTGAAGAAGCGACTCTGGGATGTTGGTCTTCTGATTTTTTTGTTGTTGTAGAAAATTTGAAATGAAAATAGATAGCGACAATTGTCTTACACTGTGCAGTTCCATTGAACTGTGTTGTCGATAAAAACCAATACGGTCCAGCTGCGACATCATGTCTCAGAGCAGTCATTCCTCAGGGTCTTTTGGTTGCCACCTACTGATATGTCATCTCTTGGGAAAAGTGGTGGTCGAAAGGAGTGTGGTTTTGAAAGGAACCATATAAGGAGAAGTGGGGATTTCGAAAGGAATCTTTTAAAACATGATATTTAAATTATTATTATTATTTTTAAATATTCAATAATAAATAATACATTGTAAAATTGATGCATTTTATATAAGTTAAGGCATGATGTTACAGCTGGACCCCTCTCATAAAAACAGCTGGACAAAATGTCGTCACACCAAAAAAATGCTGTACATTTTCCTAAAAAGCCAGAATGTCGAATAGAAATGAAGTGGTTGAAGTGTTTCCATAAACTTATTAGTAAAATAAAGTGACGACAATCTGTATGCCCTGCTCATTGAATTGAATGCAAGAATTGACGTTTTGCCATATTCTAAATATTCTCATGTGCCTACTTATCGCCATGGTCCGTGATGTGAAATTTGCACTCTTGTAAGCAATACTGAACAAAAATATGAACACAGCATGTAAAGTTTTGGTTCCATGTTTCATGAGGTGAAATCCCAGAAATGTTCCATTTGCACAAAACGTGTATTTCTCTCAAATTTTGTGCACAAATTTGTCTAAATCCCTCTTAGTGAGCGTTTCTCCTTTGCCAAGATAATCCATCCACCTGACAGGCTTGACATAAACAGCCTGATCATTACACAGGTGCACCTTGCGTTGGGGACAATACAAGGCCACTCTAAAATGTGTAGTTTTGTCACACAAACACAATGTCTAAAGTTTTGAGTTAGCGTGCAATTGGTATGCTGACTCCAGGAATGTCCACCAGAGCTTTTGCCAGAGAACTGACTGTTCATTTCTCTCCCATAGGCTGCCTCCAACGTCGTTTTAGAGATTTGGCATCCAACCGGCCTTACAACCACAAAATAAAAACCCACCCCTGTCGAACGGATAAAATGTTAGTCGATCTTTAGAACATTTCTCCTACATCTGCCGTTTTCGTTACACATGTCACAATTATTTTTTTGTTGTAACATTGCTTTTGTGGATTAAACCTTGGTCATTTTTTTTTAATTATTATTATTTTAAATCCAAGATGACAGCGAAGTAGGACGTGTATATGTATTTTCCAGTGTCTTATCCCATGTAAATAGCCGGTCTTTTTCGTATATATCTTAATCTCTCTTTCTATCTACAAACTAAATTTACTTCCCTGTAACCCGCCTCACCCAATTTGGTACGGATCTGCTATTTTTATTCTTTATAACTGGAAATTCCATCAGGAGCTAGCCACCTAACCAGCTGCTAGTGGTCCTCGCCCATTCATCGCCATTTACTCGTTGTTGTCTTAGCTCTCCTGATCAACACCTGTGATTGCTTTATGCCTCTCTCTAATGTCAATATGCCTTGTCTACTGCTGTATTGGCTAGTTTTTATTGTTTTATTTCACTGTAGAGCCCTCAGTCACACTAAAAAATGCCTTAGATAGCTCTTTCGTCCTACCCCACACACATACGGAGACCTCACCGAGGTTAACTGATGCCTCCAGAGATGAAACCTCTCTCATCGTCACCCAACGCATAGGTTGTCTTTACATTATGCCTTGAATCTATTCTACCACGCCCAGAACCCTGTCCCCAACGCACTAGATGACCAGTTCTTATAGCCTTTAGCCGTACCCTTATCCTACTTCTCTGTTCCTCTGGTGATGTAGAGGTTAACCCAGGCCCTGTAGCCCCCAGTTCCACTCCTATTCCCCAGGCGCTATCATTTATTGACTTCTGTAAACATAAAAGCCTTGGTTTCATGCATGTTAACATCATAATCCTCCTCCCTAAGTTTTTTTAATGCTTTAGCACACTCCGCCAACCCTGATGTCCTAGCCGTGTCTGAATCCTGGCTTAGGAACGCCGCCAAAAATTCTGAAATGTCCATCCCCAACTACAGCATTTTCCGCCAAGATATAACTGCCAAAGGGAGTGGAGTTGCAATCTACTGCAGAGACAGCCTGCAGAGTTCTGTCATGCTATCCAGGTCTGTGCCCATACAGTTCGAGCTTCTACTTTTAAAAATCCACCTTTCCAAAAATAAGTCTCTCACTGTTGGGCGCTTGTTATAGACCCCCCTCAGCCCCCAGCGGTGCCCTGGACACCATATGTGAATTGATCGCAAGCCATTTATGTTCAGAGTTTGTACTGTTAGGCGATCTAAACTGGGATATGCTTAACACCCCGGCCATCCTTCAATCTAAGCTAGATGCCCTCAATCTCACACAAATGATCATGAAACCTACTGGGTACAACCCTAAATCCGTAAACACGGGCACGCTCATCGATATCATCCTGACCAACCTGCCCTCTAAATACACCTCTGTTGTTTTCAACCAGGATCTCAGTGATCACTGCCTCATTGCCTGCGTCCGTAATGGGTCCGCGGTCAAACGACCACCCCTTATCACTGTCAAACTCTCCCTAAAACACTTCAGCGAGCAGGCCTTTCTAATCGACCTGGTCCAGGTATCCTGGAAGGATATTGACCTCATTCCGTCAGTAGAGGATGCCTGCTTATTCTTTAAAAGTGCATTCCTCACCATCTTAAATAAGCATGCCCCATAAAAAAATTTTTGAACTAAGAACAGATATAGCCCTTGGTTCACTCCAGACCTGACTGCCCTTGACCATGCCAACAACATCCTGTGGTGCACTGCATTAGCATCGAATAGCCCCCGCGATATGCTACTTTTCAGGGAAGTTAGGAACCAATATATACAGGCAGTTAGGAAAGCTAAGGCTAGCTTTTTCAAACAGAAATTTGCATCCTGTAGCACAAACTCTAAAAAGTTATGGGATGCTGTAAAGTCCATGGAGAATAAGAGCACCTCCTCCCAGCTGCCCACTGCACTGAGGCTAGGAAACACTGTCACCACCGATAAATCTACGATAATCGAGAATTTCAATAAGCATTTTTCTACGGCTGGCCATGCTTTCCACCTGGCTACCCCTACCCCGGTCAACAGCTCTGCACACCCCACAGCAACTTGTCCAAGCCTCCCCCATTTTTCCTTCACCCAAATCCAGATAGCTGATGTTCTGAAAGAGCTGCAAAATCTGGACCCCTACAAATCAGCTGGGCGAGACAATCTGGACCCTCTCTTTCTAAAATTATCCACTGCAATTGTGGCAACCCCTATTACTAGTCTGTTCAACCTCTCTTTCTGAGATCCCCAAAGATTGGAAAGCTGCCACGGTAATCCCCGTCTTCAAAGGGGGAGACACTCTAGACTCAAACGGTTACAGACCTATATCTATCCTACCCTGCCTTCCCAAGGTCTTTGAAAGCCAAGTTAACAAACAGATCACCAACCATTTCGAATCCCACCTTACCTTCTCCGCTATGCAATCTGGTTTCCGAGCTGGTTATGGGTGCACCTCAGCCACGCTTAAGGTCCTAAACGATATCATACCAGCCATCAATAAAAGACAATACTGTGCAGCCGTATTCATTGACCTGGCCAAGGCTTTCGACTCTGTCAATCACCACATTCTTATCAGCAGACTCAACAGCTTTGGTTTCTCAAATGTCTGCCTCACTTGGTTCACCAACTGCTTCTCAGACAGAGTTCAATGTGTCAAATCGGAGGGCCTGTTGTCTAGACTTCTGGCAGTCTCTATGGGAATGCCACATGGTTCAATTCTCAGGCCAACTCTATTCTCTGTATACATCAATGATGTCACTCTTGCTGCTGGTGATTCTCCGATCCACCTCTACGCAGACGACACCATTCTGTAAACTTCTGGCCCTTCTTTGGACACTGTGTTAACAAACCTCCAGACGAGCTTCAATGCCATACAACTCTCCTTCAACTGCTCTTAAATGCTAGTAAAACTAAATGCATGCTCTTCAACCAATTGCTGCCCGCACCTGCCCGCCTGATTAGCAATCACTACTCTGGACGGTTCATATTTAGTACTGTGCACCTTCCATAGTCTGTTCTGGACTTTGGGACTATGAAGAGACCTCTTGTGGCATGTCTTGTGGGGTATGCATGGGTGTGCGAGCTGTGCACCAGTAGTTCAAACAGACACCACGGTGCATTCAACATGTCAATACCTCTCATAAATACAAGCAGTGATGAAGTCAATCTCTCCTCCACTTTGAGCCAGGAGAGATTGACATGCATATTATTAACATTAGCTCTCTGTGTACATCCAAGGGCCAGCCGTGCTGCCCTGTTCTGAACCAATTGCAATTTTCCTTTTTTTGTGGCACCTGACCACAGGACTGAACAGTAGTCCAGGTGTGACAAAACTAGGGTAGGTAGGACCTGCCTTGTTGACAGTGCTGTCAAGAAGGTAGAGCAGTGCCTTATCATGGACATACCTATCCCCATCATAGCTACTGTTGTATAAATGTTTTGACCATGACAGTTTACAATCCAGGGTAACTCCAAACAGTTTAGTCACCTCAACTTGCTCAATTTCCAGATTATGTATTACAAGATTTAGTTGAGGTTGAGGGTTTAGTGAATGATTTGTCCCAAATACAATGCTTTTAGTTTTAGAAATATTTAGGACAAACTTATTCCTTGCCACCCACTCTGAAACTAACTGCAACTCTTTGTTAAATGTTGCAGTCATTTCAGTCGCTGTAGTAGCTGACATGTATAGTGTTGAGTCGTCTGCATACATTGACACTCTGGCTTTCCTCAAAGCCAGTGGAAATTCATTTGTAAAGATTGAAAAGGTAAAGGGCCTAGACAGCTGCCTTAGGGATTTCCTGATTCTACCTGGATTATGTTGGAGAGGCTTCCATTAAAGAACACCCTCTATGTTCTGTTAGACAGTTAACTCTTTTTAACCACAATATAGCACGTGGTGTAAAGCCATAACACATAAGTTTTGTCAGCAGCAGACTATGATCGATAATGTCAAAGGCCGCACTGAAGTCTAACAAAACTGCCCCCACAATCTTTTTGTCAAATATTTCTCTCAGCCAATCAGCAGTCATTTGTGTAAGTGCTGTGCTTGTTGAATGTCCTTCTCTATAAGCATGTTGAAAGTTTGCTGTCAATTCATTTACTGTAAAATAGCATTGTATGTGGTCAAACACCATTTTTTCCAGAAGTTTACTAAGGGTTGGTAACAGGTTGATTGGTTGGCTATTTGATCCAGTAAAGTTTTTTTTACTAATCTTAGTTGGCGGAATGACTTTTGCTTCCCCCCAAGCCTGAGGGGACACACTTTCCAGTTGGCTTAAATTGAAGATGTGGCAATATTGTCCGCTATTATCCTCAGCAATTTTCCATCCAAGTTGTCAGACCCCGGTGACTTGTCATTGTTGATAGACAACAATAATTTTTTCACCTCTTCCACACTAACTTTATGGAATTAAAATGCTTGTCTTTCATAATTTATTCAGTTATACTTGGATGTGTAGTGTCAGCATTTGTTGCTGGCATGTTATGCCTAAATTTGCTAATCTTGCCAATTAAAAAATAATTGAAGTAGTTGGCAATATCAGTTGGTTTTGTGATGAATGAGCCATCTGTTTCAATGAATGATGGAGCTGAGTTTGCCTTTTTTCCCAGAATTTCATTTAAGGTGCTTCAAAGCTTTTTTCTATCATTCTTTATTTCATTTATCTTGGTTTCATAGTGTATTTTTTTCTTATTTTAATTCAGTTTACTCATATGATTTCTCAATTTGCAATAACTTTTCCATTCGGTTGTGCAGCCAGACTTATTTGCCTTTCCTTTTGCCTCATCCCTCTCAACCATTACATTTTTCAATTCCACATCAATCCATGGGGATTTAACAGTTTTTACAGTCATTTTCTTAATGGGTGCATGCTTATTAGCAACTGGAATAAGCTATTTCATAAATGTGTCAAGTGCAGTGTCTGTTTGCTCCTCATTAAACACCACGGACCAAAAGATATTCAACAACAGGAATCACTACAAAACGTATTGTATGACTTCTTATACATTATATTAGGCCCAGCCTTTGGAACTTTGGTTTTCGTAGATATGGCTACTATATTAATATCACTACATCCGATGGATCTGGATACTGCTTTCAAGCACATTTCTGCAGCACTAGTAAAGATGTGATCAATACATATTGATGATTTCATTCCTGTGCCGTTTGTTTACTGACCCATTCAATATCTCCCTATCCCAGTCTGCCGTCCCCACTTGCTTCAAGATGTCCACCATTGTTCCTGTACCCAAGAAAGCAAAGGTAACTGATCTAAATGACGATCACCCCGTAGTACTCACTTCTGTCATCATGAAGTGCTTTGAGAGGCTAGTTAAGGATCATATCACCTCCACCTTACCTGACACCCTGGCCCACATCGATGTGTATATCGCCCCAATAGATCCACAGATGATGCAATAGCCCTATCCCATCTGGACAAGAGGAATACCTATGTAAGAATGCTGTTCATTGACTATAGCTCAGCCTTCAATACCATAGTACCCTCCAAGCTCATCAATAAGCTTGGGGCCCTGGGTCTGAACCCCGCCCTGTGCAACTGGGTCCTGGACTTCCTGATGGGCTGCCCCCAGGTGGTGAAGGTAGGAAATAACACCACTTTGCTGATCCTCAACACTGGGGCCCCACAAGGGTGCGTGCTCATCCCCCTCCTGTTTCACCCATGACTGTGTGGCCTCGCATGCCTCCAACTCAATCATCGAGTTTGTAGATTACACAACAATAGTAGGCCTGATCACCAACAATGACGAGACAGCCTACAGGGAGGAAGTGAGGGGCCTGGCGGAGTGGTGCCAGGAAAATAAACTCAACAAAACGAAGGAGCTTTTTGTGGACTTCAAATCAAATCAAAGTTTATTTGTCACGTGCGCTGAATACAACAGGTGAAATGCTTACTTACAGGCTCTAACCAATAGTGCAAAAAAGGTATTAGGTGAACAATAGGTAGGTAAAGAAATAAAACAACAGTAAAAAGACAGGCTATATGCAGTAGCGAGTCTATACAAGTGGCGAGGCTACATACAGACACTGGTTAGTCAGGCTGATTGAGGTAGTATGTACATGTAGATATGGTTAAAGTGACTATACATATATGATGAATAGAGAGTAGCAGTAGCGTAAAAGAGGGGTTGGTGGGTGGGACACAATGCAGATAGCCCGGTTAGCCAATGTGCGGGAGCACTGGTTGGTCGGCCCAATTGAGGTAGTATGTACATGAATGTATAGTTAAAGTGACTATGCATATATGATAAACAGAGAGCAGCAGCAGCATAAAAGAGTGTTTGGGGGAGGCACACAATGCAAATAATCCGGTTAGTCATTTGATTACCTGTTCAGGAGTCTTATGGCTTGGGGGTAAAAACTGTTGAGAAGTCTTTTTGTCCTGGACTTGGCACTCCGGGACCGCTTGTCATGCGGTAGTAGAGAGAACAGTCTATGACTGGGGTGGCTGGGGTCTTTGACAATTTTAGGGCCTTCCTCTGACACCGTCTGGTGTAGAGGTCCTGGATGGCAGGCAGCTTAGCCCCAGTGATGTACTGCGCCGTACGCACTACCTTCTGTAGTGCCTTGCGGTCAGAGGCCAAGCAATTTCCATACCAGGCAGGTTGTGTCGACTTCAGAAGACAGAGAGAGCATGGCCCTATTCACATTGACAGGACCTCAGTGGAGAAGGTGAAAAGCTTCAAGTTCCTCTGCGTACACATAAATGACAATCTGAAATGGTCCACCCACACAGACAGTGTGGTGAAGAAGGCGCAACAAGGTAGAATTGAGACCATCCTGTCGGGTGGCATCACTGCCTGGTATGGCAACTGCACCGTCCGCAACCGCAGGGCTCTCCAGAGGGTGGTGCGGTCTGTCCAACGCATCACCGGGGGCAGACTGCCTGCCTTCCAGGACACCTACAGCACCCGATGTCACAGGAAGGCCAAAAAGATCATCAAGGACATCAACTACCTGAGCCACGGCCTGTTCACCCCGCTCTCATCCAGAAGGCGAGGTCAGTACAGGTGCATCAAAGCTGGGACCGAGAGACTGAAAAACAGCTTCTATCTCAAGGCCATCAGACTATTAAATAGCCATCACTGGCCGGCTATCACCTGCTTACTCAACCCGGCACCTTTGAGGCTGCTGCCCTATCTGCATAGATATGGAATGACTGGTCACTTTTAATGGAACACTAGTCACTGTAATAATGTTTACATACTGTTTTACTCATTTCATATACTGTACTCTACTGTATTTTAGTCAATGTCAGTCAGACATTGCGCATCCTAATATTTATATACTTCTTAATTCCATTCTTTTACATTTAGATTAGTGTGTATTGTTGTGAATGGTTTGATACTACTGCACTGTTGAAGCTAGGAACACAAGAATTTCGCTACACCCGCAATATCATCTGCTAAATATGTGTATGTGACCAATAAAATTGGAATTGATCCCTAGCTTTTTTTTTTTTTTTGGTATTCTAGGGAGTCTCGTGAGTAGACTGGACCCTGGTTTTATGGATACACAATCAATCGTTTTTCCTGTAGAGTGAAATTTGTTTGTGCAACATAACAAAAATAAAGACTTTTCTTAAACATTACATCTGTAAATTAAGAATAATTATACAATCAGAATAATTTCTTATTTCTTAATTGTATATTTTTTTGTCAGTAGGCTAATGTACCTAACCTTCATTTACTTAAGCTTACTTACTTAAGTTTCCGTTTCTCAATGTGCTACACCTTATTTAAAATATATATATAATTTAACTAGGCAAGTTAGTAAAGAACACATTCTTAATTACAATGATGGCATACCCCAGCTAAACCTGGATGACGCTGGGCCAATTGTGCACTGCCCTATGGGACTCCCAAACACGGCCGGATGTGATACAGTCTGGATTTGAACCAGGGACTGTAGAGACACCTCTGGCACTGTAGCGACACCTTAGACCGCTGCGCCACTCAGGGAGCACTTCTTATATTCTTTATCTTATATGAAGTAGAAATGCTCGTAAACATTTCCCTGATTTGGTTATACTTTTTTAACCACATTTTTATATGACGCACTATGCGAAGCTGCCAAAAAGATTGTATCGTATCATACACATAGCGTTTTACCTCGGACTTGTATTTTGAAGGCAAAATCTGAAAACAGGAAGTCATGTGGATAGATGCTTCTACGGGTTTCTTCTGTGAAGCTAATGTTAGTGCAATCTATGTTCCTTGGGACGTCCCTACTCTAAACCCATATACCCTAACTATAACCATAACCTAACCCTACCATTTTAAATGTCAACTTCCCAAGGACTCCAGATTGCACCAACCGTGATGCTAATAATACATATATATGCCTTGTATTCAAAGTTTGTAGTTACCACATCCGGGTCTTTTGTGTCCTTAGTTACCATTCGGAAAGAAAAACATCACCACCCCTGCCTACACAGCTATCAGGTATCTAGGCTATATTTATAATTTAACGAAAAATACAATAGAACATTTGATTTATTTACCTATATACTTATTGCAAAATGCTCTATTCTAATATTGGGTTACGTTAACGTTACCAGAGCACCTATGGATATTACGAGAGGCAGTTTAGATGATATCTCCCGCCCGGCATCCAACGAGCGTTCTCGCCCGGGTAGCCGTGTATCAACTGTGTCACTGCCTGACGTCGGGAGAGTTTTTCATCCTAGCCCGACGTCCCTGGTGGTCCTTAGCGATGATGCCCCCAACAATAAGCAGGTAATGTGCTTGCATGCACACTTTGTGCGTGTAGAACAAGATGACCTGACATATGCTCCTCAAGAAGTAAAGGGTCAAGTCAAGAAAACACATTTGGAATAATGTGTCAAGAACGGGACACAGTTTGAACCTGATAGTATCTGGTTAATGTTTCACAATTTCCTTTGGGTGGTGGGCCATTCTTGATACACACAGGAAACTGTTGTGGTGAAAAACCCAGCATCATTGCAGTTCTTGACACAAACCATACCCGGTTCAAAGGCACTTCAAGTTTTTGTCTTGCCCATTCACCCTCTGAATGACACACATACATAATTCATGTCTCAAAGGTAAAAAAATGATTTTCAAGCCATCTCCTCCCCTTCAGCTACACTGATTTTAAGTCGATGTAACAAGTGACATCAATAAGGCATCACACTGTAGCTTTCACCTGGATTCACCTGGTCAGCCTATGTCATGGAAATAGCAGGCATTTTTAATGTTTTGTATACTCATTGTATAAAAGCACCACCTTATTTGGTTATGTTAGCTAACTGTCCAGGTTGGAGCTTTGTACCTGAAGGTCCCATGTAGAGGCTGTGTTGTGTGGTTGCTGTGCATGTTTGTTCAAGAACCATTTGAGGACCTTAGAATAATTTGGTGTGGTGGAGTTTCTTACACTTTTGTACTGTGTTTGGAGGCTTTGATGATGGCTTTTGGGTCTGGGTAGACAAAATATCCACAGGAAAGAATTATTAAACCGACTTCAACACACAAGTCTCGCTGTGTGGTGAATATTTGTTTGCTCGAGACCTAAGACACATGCATGTAATTCATGCATATTAACTGAAGTCTTGCAGCTGTTTTACATGGTTTTGCGCATGTCACAGAAATTTAAACAGCAGTACTTTAAATAATACTTTCCTATGGATATTTTGGCAAAAATGTTGACCCAATGAAGGACCAACTGCACACAGACAACCGATAGAGTAAGTTCAAATGTAACCTCATCCCCAGGCTATTGCGCATATAAGCCTGTGACCATAGAAGTCTATGGAAGTGACCTACTGAGTAAATTATTTGAATCAGAACATTTTTGTGAATCACACAGCTAGCTGCGAGGTGTGTTGTGGGAGATGATTAAGCCAAAGCCAATTTGTCCAGGTCTTTCTGTTTTGGCAAACAAAGGCCAAGCTTGATGCGTTGGTCCACCAGACATTTGGGTGGAAGTGTCTGGGAACGACATTAGTTCAAATGTAATTTGATTCAACATTCTGGCTTGTAAGGAAACTTTCTGTCACGCCTTCACCAAAACCGCCACCGCGGAGTTATGCCCACCCATACCCTCCCATATAGGCGAGTCCGCACCTTTGGGAGGGGGGTACTGTCACGCCCTGACCTGAGTTTTCTTTGTTTTCTTTATTATTTTGGTTAGGTCAGGGTGTGACAAGGGTGATATATGTGTTTTTGTATTGTCTATGGGTTTTTGTAAGTCTATGGGTTTTCACTAGTCTAGGTATTTATATGTCTATGGTTGCCTAGATTGGTTCCCAATTAGAGGCAGCTGTTTATCGTTGTCTCTGATTGGGAAACATATTTAGGCAGCCATATTCCTTGGGTTATTTTGTGAGTTTTTGTCTATGTGTTAGTTGCCTGTGTCTGCACTTATCATATATAGCTTCACGTTTGTTTAACCCTAACCCTCTAACCCTAACCTAACCCTTTGTTCTTCGTCTTATTAAAGAAGATTTGTTCATCTCACGCCTTGCTCTCCTCCATACATCGAACGTGACACTTTCCAAGTTTTTGCAGTGCTCTGTTTCAGACTGTATACCAGTAATTGGTATCACAGTCTGATTTATTACATTTTAGTCGATGCTCTTATCCAGAGCATCTTACAGGAGCAATTAGGGTTATAAGTGCCTTGCTCAAGGGCACAATCCCTGCTCAGGGATTCGTATCAGCGACCTTTCAGTTACTGGCCCAATGCTCTTAATCGCTAGGCTACCTGCTGCTCTTATTATTAGGCAAGGGTTTAGCAGTGTAGCCTATATTCAACCAGTAGAAAATGAATGGTGGCAGAAGGCAGTTAACTAACTCTATGTAAACTTTGATAACTTTCTGAACTATACAGAAATAGTAAGAGCATCTTGGTGTGTTCTCTTAATTTTGTCTTTTTGTCTTTTACTGTTAACCAGTCCTTACAAGGCAAGTCAACCCTAACCTTTATCCTACACGTTGCTTTAAATATACTACCATTCAAAAGTTGAGAGAATGCCAAGAGTGAGCAAAGCTGTCATCAAGGCAAAGGGTGGCTACTTTGAAGAAACTCAAATATTACATATTTTGATTTGTTTAACACTTTTTGCTTACTACATGGTTCCATATGTGTTATTTCATAGTTTTGATGCCTTCACCATTATTCTACAATGTAGAAATATAGTAAAAATAAAGAAAAACCCTTGAATGAGTAGGTGTGTCCAAACTTTTGACTGGTACTGTATATATATCTGCCTCTAGTAAGGTTTCTTATTGTAACATATTGCTGGTTATTTCTTGATCCGTGCCTGTTTGGCAACACTTTTCCCACCTCCGAAGGTACAGTATATCCATAATTGGTAGACTTTTCTGATTTGAAAAGTCGTCATTTGCGTCACCAAGGTGTGCCCAAGAAAGATTTAAATAATATTGAGTAGTTATTTATGATGCAAGGTGATTTGTAGATTAGTCAGTTTCGACTCGTCTTTAAAGCCGGCTGCAATGTTGAAAGTGCAAAAGCGAAATTCATGGGAAACTATGCCTCCTGTAACGGCGTTCTTCGTTTGTTGAGAGAGAGTCGGACCGAAATGCAGCGTGGTGGTTAATCATGATCTTTAATAAAGAAAACGGCGATACATGAAATAAATAAATAAATACAAAAACAACAAACGGAACGTGAAACCTAATTACAGCCTATCTGGTGAACACTACACAGAGACAGGAACAATCACCCACGAAATACAAAGCGAACTCAGGCTACCTAAATACGGTTCCCAATCAGAGGCAACGAGAAGCACCTGACTCCTGATTGAGAACCGCCTCAGGCAGCCAAGCCTATACAACACCCCTAATCAGCCGCGATCCCAAATACTACAAACCCCAATACGAAAATACAATAACATAAACCCATGTCACACCCTGGCCTGAACAAATAATGAAAGAAAACACAAAATACTAAGACGTGACACTCCGCTTCTTGTCTGGAAAGCCCTTAAGACAGAATGTTAATGTTAAAATAACTATACTGTTTTTAACTGTAAACATGACTTCCTCTTGACTTTCCCCATCAATGGGCCTAGAACCTGTGGTTTGAATAGATGTTACAATTACTTTCCTAGGATCACAGCAACTCACATGAAAACCTCAGGTCTCCAGATGAAAGTCTTCCTGAGAAAGGTAGGCATAAGTACATATCACTATGACATTTTAGGAAGTAGAATAGTGAAAAGAAAATGGATGAACATATTTGTATGCATGCATTTCTTTGAATGGTTTTCCAGATCACTCCATTGGAGATGTATCTGATGAGGAGAACGAAGATCCAGAACTCCAGAAGGCCATCAAGAAAATGAAAATACTTGACAAAATCTTGGCTTCAAGGATCTCAAATGAAAAAGAGGTCAAGAGAAAAGGAAAGGAGCTCCATCAGAAACTATGGCAGGAACTATTGGTAAGCACAGGGATACGCAGAATACACACATTAAATGACATTTTAAGAATGTCTATATGTTAAAGGATGTTTCCTACCTATTTATGTGCAGCAGATAAAGCCCAACAGATCTTCAGAATGGGCAGATGAAGCAGAAAATACAAGGATGTTTTTGTCCCTGGCTCCTTCCAGTAGTAAGTGAAATATTAAACAGTAATTCCAGAACGCAGATCAGTGTGGATACTGTTTACAATGCACATTAACTGGAGCTTTGAGGACAATGTACTCATGCCAAATTACTATTCCAAGATATACAGTATAAATCACGTTTTGTTTTGTTTATCACCATTTTTGATCAGCCTTTTTTTGTATGGGATATGTCACAGCAAATTGATAACGTTATTTAGATTCAGTCTCAGAATTTGAATATGGTAATTTACTATTAATATACAGGCTAAGTGTAATAATCCATTTTAATTTTCCATAGCTCACGGATCCAGTGAAGAATTGGACTTTGCTCCTGTGTTTGGGACTCAAGTGCCTGACAAAGAGTATGAAAGACACAACAGACAAGTGGAGGAAAGTGAGTTTGTTTAAATATGCTAGAACACAATTATACATTTTACATCATAAAGTTGCTCATATATCTGTATGTAGGCCAATGTACACTGTAACTAGTCCTGTAACTCATGCTGCCAAACATACCCTCGTAAAACTGACCATCCTACCGATCCTCGACTTTGGTGATGTCATCTATAAAATAGCCTCCAACACTCTACTACTGGTTGAATATAGCTACTCTACTCTGCTAGGTAAAGCCCCGCCTTATCTCAGCTCACTGGTCACCATAGCAGCACCCACTCGTAGCACGCGCTCCAGCAGGTATATCTCACTGGTCACCCCCAAAGCCAATTCCTCCTTTGGTCGTCTTTCCTTCCAGTTCTCTGCTGCCAATGACTGGAACAAACTGCAAAAATCTTTGAAGCTGGAGACTCATATCTCCCTCACTAGCTTTAAGCACCAGCTGTCAGAGCTGCTCACAGATCACTGCACCTGTACATAGCCCATCTATCTACCTACCTCATCCCCATACAGTATTTATTTATTTATCTTGCTCCTTTTTGCACCCCAGTATCTCAACTTGCACATTCATCTTCTGCACATCTAAAATTCCAGTGTTTAATTGCTATATTGTAATTACTTCGCCACCATGGCCTATTTATTGCCTTAACTCCCTTATCTTACCTCATTTCCACTCACTGTATATAGACTTTTGTTTTTCTTTTGTTCTACTGAATTATTGACTATGTTTTGTTTATTCCATGTATAACTCTGTTGTTGTATGTGTTGAAATGCTATGCTTTATCTTGGCTAGGTCGCAGTTGCAAATTAGAACTTGTTCTCAATTAGCCTATCTGGTTAAATAAAGGTGAAATTAAAAATTAAAAAATTAAAAAGTAACAATGTTAGGACTATATTGCAATGTAGTTTTATTATTCTACGCTAGATGGCAGTATAACCCTAGGAAACAATGCAACTATTTTGTGGTTTCACTGTGTATTCAATTTTCTTGGTGCTTTCATTCCTGAAAACACCGCATAGGCTACATCTTTCCCTCCAAACTATCCATGAACAACTTTTCCCATCTTTTGAATTTGCTGTTTGCTGGATGACATGTCACTCAGTCATAGTTTGAGAGCCATGAACATTGTGGAGTGGGCCCTTTTCAATTGCATGTATTTCAGTAGTCCAGAAACATTAATTGATGTTTCAGTGGTCCAGAAACTTTAATTGATACATGGTCATTTGGAATACTTCCTTAGATTGTTGACAATGTCTCTCCAAAGCATCTCAGGATGATATTAGACAGAGCCTTCTAATGGTTCTTAAACTTAAACTCTTAAACTAAGTTTACACGTTTACCTGCTGGAATCCAAAAATGCATGAACAGCTCCCAGCAGTGGAGGATCCTCAGAGGAGGAAGGGCAGGACCATCCTCAGTAAATTTAATAAAAATAGAAATAGTGAAACATTTAAAAAAGTAATCAATTTTAGATAAAACTATACTAAATTCAGTGCATTCGCAAAGTATTCAGACTCCTTGACTTTTTCCACATTTTGTTACGTTACAGCCTTATTCTAAAATTGATAAATTGTTTATTTCTCCTCGTAAACCTACACAAAATACCCCATAATGACAAAGCAAAAACAGGTTTTTAGAAATGTTTTCAAATGTATTAATAATAAACAAATATCACATTTACATAAGTATTCAGACCCTTTACTCACTACTTTGTTGAAGCACCTTTGGCAGTGATTACAGCCTCAAGTCTTCTTGGGTATGAAGCTATAAGCTTGGCACACCTGTATTTGGGGATTTTCTCCCATTCTTCTCTGCAGATCCTCTCAAGCTTTGTCAGGTTGGATGGGGAGCGTCACTGCACAGCTATTTTCAGGTCTCTCCAGAGATGCTCGATTGGGTTCAAGGGCTCTGGCAGGGCCACTCAAGGACATTCAGAGACTTGTCCCGAAGCCACTCCTGCGTTGTCTTGGCTGTGCGCTTAGTGTCGTTGTCCTGTTGGAAGGTGAACCTTTGTCCCAGTCTGAGGTCCTGAGCACTCTGGAGCAGGTTTTCAACAAGGATCTCTGTACTTTATTCCGTTCATCTTTCCCTCAATCCTGACTAGTCTCCCAGTCCCTGCCGCTGAAAAACATCCCCACAGCATGATGCTGCCACCACCATGCTTCACCGTAGGTATGGTGCCAGATTTCCTCCAGATGTGACGCTTGGCATCCAGGCCAAAGAGTTCAATCTTGGTTTCATCAGACCAGAGAATCTTGTTTCTCATGGTCAGAGTCCTTTAGGGGCCTTTTGGCAAACTCCAAGTCGAGGCCACTGTGTTCTTGGGGACCTTCAATGCTGCAGAAATGTTTTGGTACCCTTACCCAGATCTGTGCCTCGACACAATCAGGTCTCGGAGCTCTATGAACAATTCCTTCGACCTCATGGCTTGGTTTTTGCTCTAACATGCACTGTCAACTGTGGGACCGTATATATATATATACACAGGTGTGTCCCTTTCCAAATCCTGTCCAATCAATTGAATTTTCCCCAGGTGGACTCCAATCAAGTTGTAGAAACATCTCAAGGATGATCAATTGAAACAGGATGCATCTGAGCTCAATTTTCGAGTCTTGGCTTGGATTGTTTTTTTCGCCTGGCCATATACAGCTGATGTGTATTGAAGTCTGCCAGCGAAGGGAAAAGGTGAGAGGAGGAGAGCTCATAGATGCGAGAAGGAATACAACCTGGCTGCTATGAAAGTGAACTGTGTTTACGTGTGGTCAGGGGTCTATTCATTCCGCCGATTCTGTTAAAAAAACGTTTCTAAAACGGAAGCAAATGGAACGAAACGGGGATAAACATACTTGAATTTGTCCACCCTAGATCAGCTAGATGCAGGCAAAATGTTCTCTCGACCTGTGTGCATCTACATTGTAAACATTCATTCATAGGCTAGGTTGTAGCAAACTCATGATGGGTATATGGAACATTTGAGTATCATTCATGTAGTAGCCTATCAATGTTACATTGAACTGGGTAAATGGAATATGAATGACAGTCATCCAATATGCTGTAATAGAAATAAGGCCATGCTCATGAAAAAAAAAAAACATCCTCCTGTACCAACCGCCACTCCTGTACCAACCGCCACTCCTGTACCAACCGCCACATGTACTAACCGCCACTGACTCCCTCACAGGTGAAAAGGACCTCAACACCACAGCAGCAGACTTGGCTGAAGTGTGTCACGAAGAGAGGGCAGACGAGTCAGAAGGCAGTCAGAGTGGGGTTCCCAGGGGCAAAAATAAACAAGACTTTGTGAAGAAAAATATTGAGGTATGTCAAAGTTCATGTTGGGCAAAGTGCATGACTTTGGAGTCTCACATTACTCATGTTATGTTTTTTCAATGGGAAATTAATATAGTTCTTCAACTCAAAGACTCAGGGGACTGATTTGAAAGTAACTACAATCTGATCTGATGAATGATTGTTGTCACTACTTTGTCAAACATGACAGTTGGCAAGTGGTGCTGGAGGCCCAGTGCAGATGACACAGGAGGAGAAGTATCGTCTCGAGGAGCTCCTCAGAGACATGGAGGAAGGGGACAATGCTGGGAAGGCAGGCTGTGAGGTAGGCCAAAATACAGCCCTGATGGTGAGCATGTGGTGTAGGAGGACTCATGTTTTCAAGTGTCTAAATGTGGCAAACAGAGTTCATCTAGACTGCACCATTTGTCTCTCTCGCACAGCACTTGGTCTACACACAAACATTTCACTTATTATGTTTAGGGTAGTAGTAGCCAGTAATCACTCGTTATCATGGTGTGAATAGTTTGTCATGTATTGAGCAACGTCTTTCAAGCACTGTGTTACTCACACAGCTGTTATGGTTGTTGATATGGCCATTACTCATGAGAACTCAGAGAAACTGTTTAAATGATCTACCGTTTTGAAGTAATTTGCTAATCAAATCGAAGTGGCCTAACTAAACTGCCCTAAACGCTGACCTACTTTACAATTACAGCATATGTTTTAATATACACTACCGTTCAAATGTTTGGGGTCACTTAGAAATGTCCTTGTTTTTGAAAGAAAAGCACAAAAAAAATGTCCATTAAAATAACGAAATATTTATCAGAAATACAGTGTAGACATTGTTAATGTTGTAAATGACTATTGCAGCTGGAATATTTGATGGAATATCTACATAGGTGTACAGAGGCCCATTATCAGCAACCATCACTCCTGTGTTCCAATGGCATGTTGTGTTCGCTAATCCAAGTTGATCACTGGCAGCTTCATGAAATAGTACCCGCAAAACATCTCTCAACATCAACAGTGAAGAGGCGTCTCCTGGATTCTGGCCTTCTAGGCAGAGTTGCAAAGAAAAAGCAATATCTCAGACTGGCCAATAAAAAGAAAAGATTAAGATGGGCAAAAGAACACAGACACTGGACAGAGGAACTCTGCCTAGAAGGCCAGCATCCCGGAGTCGCCTCTTCACTGTTGACGTTAAGACTGTTGTTTTGCGGGTACTATGTTTAGCTGGGTAGCTGCCAGTTGAGGACTTGTGATGCTTCTGTTTCTCAAACTAGACACTCAAATGTACTTGTCATCTTGCTCAGTTGTGCACCGGGGCCTACCACTCCTTTTTCTATTCTGGTTAGGGCCAGTTTGCGCTGTTCTGTGCTTGGAGTAGTACACAGCATTGTACGAGATCTTCAGTTTCTTGGCAATTTCTCGCATGGATTAGCCTTCATGGAATAGACTGACGAGTTTCGGAAGAAAGTCCTTTGTTTCTGGCCATTTTGAGCCTGTAATCGAACCCACAAATGCTGATGCTCCAGATACTCAACTAGTCTAAAGAAGGCCAGTTTTATTGCTTCTTTAATCAGAACAACAGTTTTCAGCTGTGCTAACATAATTGCAAAATCGTTTACTAATGATCAATTACTTTTAAAGTGATAAACTGGGATTAGCTAACACAACGTGCCATTGTAACACAGGAGTGATGGTTGCTGACAATGGGCCTCTGTACGCCTATGTAGATATTCCATAAAAAATCTGCCGTTTCCAGCTACAATAGTCATTTACAACATGTAACAATGTCTACACTGTATTTCTGATCAATTTGATGTTATTTTAATGGTCAAAAAACTAAGCACAATGGTTGCAAAGTTAAACAAGCCAAAGGTGAAATATCTGAGTCTCTGCATGACTCTGTTACTGTTGAATTGCCCATATGCACGTTTTGAAACAATGACTACTTGGCAGCAACGGTAGCTGATTTTGACTCCCCATAGTCGTTATTTACCAGATGTCATGTGCCATGCAAAGGTCACAGGGATTGCCACATCGTCTGAATATTAGACAGCAATCTTATTTAGGATTATGGTTTATTGGTATATGCAGAAAATCTGTACGTATGCAGTGCCAGGTGCATTTGAATAGCCGCCTGTATTCCTATGTTTAATATAATTTGTGAGAGTGTTTGCCACCTGGAGCAGACAGTTTTCTGTTCTGCAGCCACCCACTGACCCACACCCTGTAAACTTCAAATGGTTGATTTTTAGGTGCAATTTTCCCCTAATGGCTTAGCTGGCAGCTGTGGCTGCGAAGCCTGAATTTTGAGGTCAGTTATGATGAACCTTGCCCGTCTGATGAGAGGACCTAGACTAGCACTTCTCTCACATACGGTACCATTTAGTCTGACCCGGACTGCCATGCATCTCTGGAACATCTTGCCAACGTTTTGAAGTCTGGCTGCTGTATTTATGATGGTTTCCTTTACTTTTAGAACAATACTGCTGTAATTACGTGGCGGATATCAAACCGAGAGGAGCATACATATAGATGCTGGGGTCTTTTATTGGTTAGAATTGGACTTCCTGTTATTGCGTGGCGTGCTGTTATGAATGGCTGTTGAATAAGGAGCACGTATTTCATGTTGATAGTCAGGAATCCACAGTGACCATGCGGGCAAGTGCACCCAGACAGGGAACTTGGCAGGGCCAAGTAGGACTCATAATCAGTTACAGGCCATAGCGCTGCGCCTGTGTCTCTCCTCCTGAAACACTTTCATGATGGCCTTGCCTCCATTACTAGTACGATCCTCAACTGCATATTGTACTAGAAACCTGGGGTGATAAACATGGCATCACACTGAGTGCTCTTTGAAAGGCTGCCTTTCCATAAACACAGGAAGACTTCTCTCTTTCGAAAGTGAATCGCTTAGGTGTACCTCAGGTCCCACTGTGTTTTCAGTGTAGGACAGGACACAATGTT
Organism: Oncorhynchus kisutch; assembly: GCF_002021735.2. Taxonomy (NCBI): domain Eukaryota; kingdom Metazoa; phylum Chordata; class Actinopteri; order Salmoniformes; family Salmonidae; genus Oncorhynchus; species Oncorhynchus kisutch. Next base: position 29,067,514 of record NC_034187.2, read on the forward strand.
CCTCAGATTTGGCTGTAGTTTTTCCTTAAATTAATCTTACAGATCATAGGTACAGTAATACAGTATATAGATATTTTGATACAGGGCGTTGAAGAACAACTCTGTGCGTCATTCTCTATGCCTCAACAATATAAATAAATGAATAATGTGTCCAGGACCCTGGATAGCTCTGTTTTATCATGTCTCCTCCTAGATCAATCCTGTTGTGCTGCACATCCAGTAGCTGACTGATTTGTCTGTTAATGTGTCAATTTGTGCTCCTAGAAATTAGACGGTCCTCTTTTTACATTCACATTCTATCATTCTACTGTATTCACATTCGATTGGTCGACTATATTACTGCATCTTTTTATCACAAAGTAATCTCCCACAAAAAACAACTGTAACTGGGCATATAACTAATGGGTTATAATGTTATTCAGATGGGTCATTTTGAAGTCTTTGGTTTGTGCTAGTTGGTAGTGGAAGCTTTATGGCTCTGTTTGTTGATAAAATATTATCCTGTTCACTCATCTTCATGCACTGAGATCATAGCGTAAAAGGGTTTGGCTCTCTCTGTGGAGCCGCTACTGAGATCTCTGAGCTTAGCAGTAGGGCTGCTGGACAAGTCTTAGCTCATTACTGGGTCCAAAATGAGCTCACCATCCACCTGCTGTTTCATATGATATAATGTAAGCCTTACGAGACAGTCACTCATTGTGAGGCAGAGGCAATTGTTAAATATTTGGCATTTTGGAGAGTTCTTGGCAAGACCCATGGAGCAGTGACCAGTAGTCTGTCTTCTCTCCAAAAGCGAATTCCGGGTGCAAGAAAGAGTTGTATTTAGAGTACCTTTTGTAAAGAGTGTGTAATTTGTGACAGTAGTTTGGATGGGAGGTCAAATAGTCCAATTTTATATTTGAATAATAACCGGAGGGTAGATTTACCTTGGACATGGCTTCGGTTCAGTTTTGAAGATATAGGGTTTGCCAAGTATTTCTGACAGAATTCTCAGTTGGGAGTCTGTTTTTTGGGCTCAACCTTTTTTCTTTTGATGTTATTTGGGGGACATTTTTGTGCTCTTGCTACTTGGAGGGAGGGACCGCTTGTCATATACTACAGCCTATATGTTGTCTTCTTCCTAGGGAGACATGTGGGCCGCTCCAGTGCAAGCGGGTGAGGGTTACACCCCCGAACCAACAGAACGAGACCAGCTAATTCACATTGACTCCAGACTGCAGCTTCTCCTTCCTGTTGAAGACTTCCTGTCTGTGCGAAGCCCCTACCCTGACCACAGTCTGCCCCAGGCCCAGGTATGTACTGTACAGCCCAAATGTCTACTGCCTAATAGGTCTGGGTTCACAAAGGTGCCATTAACTACTCAAAACACCATCTCTACTTGCAAAGAGCCAAGGTCATTAAGACTCATAACATGGTCAACACAGTGGGACATCAACTACAGACTCTTGTAAAAGCTTTGTTCATTGAACCTCAGGCAGACCCACTTTCATAAAATGGGAAAATTTGTGATTTTGTTTTGTTAGTTTGCACCCTAACTTTAGTACTCTCATGTTGAGTCATATTTCCCCAACACCCATGCTAAATGTAACATAGTTTACCCCTTGTAAATTGTAAAAAATAAAAAACAACAACAACATCCATGCTAAATGTAACATAGTTTACCCCTTGTAAATTGTAAAAAACAACAACAACAACTACATCAGCAAATTGTAGGCTACTTTTAAGTTACTGCTAGACTGAGCTTGAGAATTGCCCAATAAATATTCATTCACTTTTCATATGTTGCATGCGCAAATCTATCTGGCTCTTACCCATGCTAATGCAGTAAAGCAAAGTATATGCAAATCTAAAAAAATCTGGGTTTGAGGCAAAGGATGATGGGAACGATTCCCCTTCATAGAACTACCACAATGGAAGAGGAACATTGTGTCCATTGATTCACATGAGGATTCCAACATCTCCTTGTGTGCTGTTTGAACGTACTGTTCTGGAGTGGCATGGTCATTTATCTGCTCATTAAAAAAACCTATGTGCTACTTTAAAGTCAACTCTCAACTGTTTACCATTTCATCACTGAATATATAATTTATCTTAGATTTGAATTTCAATGGCAGAATAATAAGGGGAATTCATTCAGCTTCTACATTAGGAAAGCAGAAGATGTACTTTTTCTTCAGGTTAGGTAGATGAGACTGAGCTTGTTGAGGAGCCTAGATAAGAGTTGGTAAGGCATGACTCCTGTGGCTCTCCTCATTTACTGGGTCTTTGCAGAAGAGGAATCAATACAATAAAAGACAACAATAGTCATAATCAGTATTGATACCTCTTCGGTAAAGACCATTTTTGAGGACATTTAAGTTCATTGTATTGGCACCAGATTATCTTTTGTCCTCACTTTAGTGACTTCTCCCAGACATTAGCTCACTCAGAATTATCTCAGAACCTTATTGCTAAATTCACTAGGCCAGATGGCATCCTCATCAGTGTCTTCTGTTGAGGCCGTGTTCCTGGGGAAGATGTTTTTGAAGTCATAAAATGTTTTAGGATAAGAATTTTGAGCATCTAGGGTATCATTTAATTCTGTCACTGATTGGATCACAGCTTGGAAAAAGAATGGCCATGGAATCCCAGCTTTTCAATGTCAAGTTCACAATGTATTTCGTAATGTCCTGAGTATTTATTGTGCTGGAGAGGAGTAGATGAATCTCTGCCTGTCCGATTTGACTTTTTCTCATGCTCCCACCAGAGGCCTAGATCTTTTCAAACATTCAAAGAATATTAGTTACAGAATGTGACACTGAAGGGACCATACAAAGTTTGATTTCGAAAGGTAAAAATAATATATCCAGTGCGATGTTGCAAGCGGCTGTGCCCATAAAATAGTTTTTAGCAGTTTGATTGCCATGTCTGAGGGGGCAGGGACTTGAAGCTATGGTCACAGTTATGACATGTGCATTAAAGCTGGACTACAGTGTTGTCACGCCCTGGTCTTAGTATTTTGTGTTTTCTTTATTATTTTGGTCAGGCCAGGGTGTGACATGGGTGATTTATGTGTCTTGTCTTGTCTAGTGGTTTATTAGATTTATGGGGTTGTGAGTTGTCTAGGAAAGTCTATGGTTGCCTAGAGTGGTTCTCAATCAGAGGCAGGTGTTTATCATTGTCTCTGATTGGGAACCATATTTAGGCAGCCATATTCTTTAGGTCTCTTGTGGGTGATTGTTTCCTGTCTTTGTGTTTGTTGCACCAGTTAGGACTGTTTCGGTTTTTCACATTTCTTGTTTTGTATATTGTTCATTTTTTCATCTTTCATTAAAGATGTATAAAGATAACCACGCTGCATTTTGGTCCTCCTCTCTTTCACCAGAAGAAAACCGTAACAAGTGTCAATAAATCAAGACCTTGTTCTATCTGCATTTTTGTCCAATTTTTGCTATTGACATGTTCTGTTCAATGTTCTCTACGTATATAGTACTCTGAATACCCCAATTAATGTTGTTAAGTTCAAAAGAATACAATATAAAAATTGTTGACACCATTCAAACTAATGAGTATTTGGAACTTTAAAGCCAATTATCTGAGAATCATCTTTTGGCAGATAGAATGTTATAGTCCCAAGCTCTCTAAATCACTATATACACCAGTCCTTCATTCTGCCTCAGTGGCGGTAAATCCAAGGGTGGTCGTAAAATTATATGCTTTTGTTTTGTGGTTGCTTTTCTTCTCGGCAGTAGCTTGCACGAGTCTGACTCCTAATTGAAACCGTTTGGATGCACTGTAGTAACCTGCTTACGTGCCGTACACACACTGCCAAGTTATCGGAAAAAGTGATTTATTGGAAAGGTCTTCCTTGCTCACACTATACAAAATGAAACAGAGTGTGTCTTTTTGAAAAACACATGTTAACCTTCAACTAACAGATTGCTGTTGGAACAATCTCATTTCAGATCAATGATCTTCTACATTTGACATGGAAGAGGCAACTGTTTAAGAGTTAACACCCCATCATGCCCAGAGCTTAATGACAGGGCTGCTCAACTTAGAGAAGTGCCAGCCCCACACATGGCACAACCTTATCCCTTTCATTTAGAGGCATCAGGGCATACAGTTGCAGCATACTACATGCAGATGGAATAGTGTCTCCTTAATCGTATTCTTAATCTCATGATACCGCAGTGATATTTTTTACTATTTTGGAGTCCGGTGTCTCAGACCAAGGCAGAAAATACATTTTAAATGCCTTTTTTAGTTACTGAGACCTTCTACCACTCACGCATATCTTAGTTAGGGTGTGGTCTTGTCTACATCCTGGTTTGTAGTCAGACATGTAGCCTTTGGTTTAGTGGTGGACCTAGCCCAAGTTGAGTTACTTGACGCTGACGTTTGATTTTGAAGTTCTCTTTTATACATACCTCCACTCTAATGTAAAACACTGGCATGCAGGCCTTGGTGGATATTGTACTGATTTAAATGAAAGATGCATGGTTTCCTGAAAATCCATTTAGTTAAATGGCTCATGAACCAGATTCTAAGAAGCATCCGTCAAATGGCCCTTTCACGGCAGGGGTGTCTCCTGTCTCAGGTGGAAGGCTTACATAAGAGAGGCCCTGGACTCTTCCATGTTTTGCTTTTTATTCTAGGAAGTGGCGATGTTTCATGTCAATCTCATACCTGTGTTATAAACATATAGTTAACCTTACCTTGTTGCAAATAGAATGTGGTACTAAGAAGTTGTGGACATGGCTGCCTATCATCACTGTATATGCACCAGGCCCTTACAGTGTGTTTGTGTGGGAATGTGTGTACCACCCACATGTTAAATCTAGAGGTGGGGACTCAGTTATGAGCATCAGCTGATGAGTGGTGCAGCTTTTACATATCTGTATAACACATGCTATTCCTGCAAGAGGGGGCTGGTAGAGAATGTAGTGGTCAAAAGGGGTGGTCACCATGGCAGCAGATGCGGTGGGATTTGACTATGGAACAATTTCCTTAGTGACTGTTGCGATATCACCTGATCTTTCTCCCAAGAATATCAAGGCCTTGTTAACGTTTGCCTCGTAACTCCAGCATTGCTATTGTTGTGTGCTGGCAGGTTATTTCTGCTATAAGGCTATGAGGTCACTTTGTGGGTTTTGAAGAAACCTATGGTTTCACTGCACTGAATGGTGAGTCAGAGACCAACACAGAAAACGCCCTGCTGACCACCACATGAGCAGAGTGTTGACTAGGCCTATACTTTGCAAACTCAGCTTATTTGATATCTTAAAACTCCTTAGCAGCTTTGGCAATGTGGACTAGCCCATCTTGCCATGCCATCGCTACAGGACTAACAAATTGCGCCGAGACTTTACAGATGGTGTCATCTCTCAAGCAATCACAAATATTCCAAATAGTCCTAGAATGACCTAGAACGTTGTATGAGGAGGTGTTTTGTTCCACGTTTTGAGCACTTGTGTTTGTTTTTCTTTCCCAAGACCCACTGTGATATTGATATGACAAAATGGGGCCGGTGTAGATTTCATCAGAACAATATCAGTTCCTCTAATCCTTTGCCAATAGGAAGATGGGAGTAGATTTCTTTGCCTTAATATTAGAAGAAAATGTCCTCCTTGATATATTAAAAACACTGCCGAAGGCAACAATACAAAAGGTATGTTCTGTTTCTGGGCATCTGCTTTAGTTTTAAAGTCCAACTTGTAGTACATTGGTTTAACAATGTGCAATCTGACACAGTTGAGCACCAAGCCATTTAGACTAGCACGACCAAGGCAAGAGATGACAAGGTGGCCAACCTACGGTCTGGTATCAACCTTCATTTGAGGATAAAGTATAAAACAGGATGGTAAAGAGAGCTTGGCCTTGGGAGCAGTGAGATGTCATCTGGTGGCACTTTAATGTTTCTTGCCTGGGTAAAGAGACTGTACTCCACACCCTTCCCTTCCCTAGCCTGTAATTCCCATGAAACAGGTTTATAGACTCTTTATAAACAGGTTTCCCATTGGTGTTATCCACAGGAACACTGGTGTTTATTTATTTGGTTAACTTGCTTTGTTTTCTTTTTTATTCCGATGTTAGACTCATGAGATTGATATAGGCCTGGGCCTATACTAGTGATACAATGATACATGGATTTAAGAAACAAAGCCACTGTAAGCTATTTAAAATATGCCTTCTAATAGCCTAAAGCAGGCAATCCTTTATGGGAATCAATTCCCTAGTAACTTGCCTTGCCTGATACAGTTGTAATGATATTATAGATATAGCCAGTCGTTCAGCAGTAGGACAGGAAATGAACACATTTTCCTGCAGTCACTACTTGTCTGAATGTATGGCCCTGGCCAGCTATATATTAACTACTGGCACTGCTCCCTGTTCAGCAATCTGTGTCCTTTAATAAACGTCATTGTATAATTAAGCAATGAGGCCCAACGGGGTGCGGTATATGGCCAATATACCACTGCTAAGGGCTGTTCTTAATACCTGAATGCTGATTGGCTGACAAAACATTTATTTTTACTGCTATAATTACGTTGGTATCCAGTTTATAATAGCAATAAGGCACCTCAGGGATTGGTGGTATATGGCCAATATACCACGGCTAAGGGCTGTATCCATACACTCGTTGCGTCCTGTGTAAGAAGTAAGAACAGCCCTATTGGCAAATATACCACAAACCCCCGAGGTGCCTTATAAGTTTCTCAACTTATTCATGTGCGTCATTCTTTGGCTAAAGTTATCTCTACTTCATATTGTTGAAGGGTCTAAAGGGGGGATGCTATTGGTTAGTAGTCTACAATGTCTCCCTATGCTTTAGCTGAAGTGTTGGGTTGTGATGTGTTGAATAGCATAAACACAGAGGCAATAGATTACAACTGATGTTAGTATAGGTCCTCCTTTGCCGAGAAATTTTACCCATGCAAGACTTCAAAAAGATTACACACTATAATTTCCTCCATGCTTTACATATGGTTCAATTGTATTGCATGCCTGTTGTGAGACATAAGACATAATATTTGTGCAATATTGTATTCCATGTTCTTTTTGGGTACTAGATAAGCCATGAGGTTTTGATCTACGGAACAATGATTGCTCCAGACCACCCTCAGTTCCCCAGGAAGGAACTATAAAGTCCAGATGACCCACGAGTACATCTTCTAATACCTCAGGAATGTCCCGCAATCAGAATGTCATCTGCTGATGATCCAGCATGCTGTTGTAAAAGCTGAACTCTTGTGTAAAAGGTCAACTTCGACACAAGCTAATATTGTAACTAGGACATTTGAAAGATGTAAATATATACTGAAAAAAAATATAAACGCAACATGTAAAGTGTTGGTTTCATGAGTTGAAATAGAAGATCCCAGAAATGTTCCATATGCACAAAAAGATCATTTGCAATTATAATCCATCCACCTGATAGGTATAGCATATCAAGAAGCTGATTAAACAGCATGATCATTACACAGGTGCACCTTGTGCTGGGCACAATAAAAGGCCACTCTAAAATGTGAAGTTTTGTCACACAACACAATACCACAGGTGTCTCAAATTTTTATGGAGCATGCAATTGTCATGCTCACTGCAGTAATGTCCACCAGAGCTTTTGCCAGAGAATATAATGTTCATTTCTCTACCATAAGCTGCCTCCAACGTCGTTTTAGAGAATTTGGCAGTATGTCCAACCGGTCTCACAACCGCAGACCACGTGTAACCACGCCAGCCCAGGACCTCCACATCCGGCTTCTTCACTTGCGGGATCATTTGAGGGGGTGCTGAGGAGTATTTATGTTTATAATAAAGCCCTTTTGTGGGGAAAAACTCATTCTGATTGGCTTGTCCTGGCTCCCAAGTGGGTGGGCCCTTGCCCAGTCATGTGAAATCCATAGATTAGGGCGTAATGAATGTATATCAATTGACTGATTTCCTTATATGAACTGTAACTAGGTCAGATCTTTGAAATTGTTGCATGTTGCGTTTATATTCTTGTTCACTCAGTATATGATCCAACATTGTCCTCTTTAAAAAAAAGAAAGATTAAGTGTATATGTTTTTCTTTGTCAATCAGGTCTCTAGTAAGTAGAGGGATACTGAGAGAGATCCGTGTGGGCTGCAGTGTATGTCTTTGTCGGTTGAGTAGTGTGGGGTTAAGGGGTTGTTGCTGTTGGATTGACCTCTATGTCCAGGCATCACTGTGCAGGTGGTGCTGAGAGGCTACATCTGCATTTCACACCTCTGTCTGCGAGGCGGGGAGAAGGATTAAGGGTCATGGCTGGGCAAAGCGTCAGTCTGACTGAGAGGATCTTAGCCAGTGCTTCCGCACGGCACGGCAGACCCCAGAGCTCTCGCAGCGCAGAGCTCTTGGCGAGGCATGTGGAAAGGCCTTGGCAGATAGCCAGAGTCCACGTGGCACAGCCCAAATATGAAGCTCTGCTGTAGCCCAGCCTGAGAGGGGAGCATGCTTTTCTAAGAAACCACCGCTCTGAATGAGTCACAGACTAGTTCCTGTTTTCATTAGTACACATTCATCTTTCACTGCTTACAATGAAGAGCCCTGCCAGAAGGTCACCTGCAAGACAACAAAATGTTGTTAATTTATTAGATATGCAAAACAGTGAATAACCTTTTTCAAGCTCGACAGGGTGGAGCATGGTTAGCACTAGGATGAGAGTTTAAGCCCCTGCAAGAGCATTAGCCCTATGTCAATGTGCATCATGTGTATTGTTTTTAGCATTATCAGTGATCAGAATGCACTGTGGTCCTTGCTGCATTATTGCTGCATTATTGGTTATTGGGCAGCAGGCCATGTCTTTGTTTATCTTATTTTCTACTATGTTCAGAAAACACAGGCCCTGTTTGGCTCCTCTTCAGTCTGTTGACAAGGGAATGGTGCAGTTTCGGTGGCTCTTGTTATTCTTACCTGAATCTGGACTACTGTAGTCAAGAATAAATCTAGCATCAATATGCTTTCAAGCTGCTGCCATGTATCGACTGTCAGAATAAATATATGGCTCCTATGAGAATACACATGCTGATAGATAGTAAGTGCAAATGTGACCTAATTAGTTGTCTTGTTGCAGTGGGAGGGCTATGAAGTGGTGTCTGTATCAATAGGGATCCAGCTGTTGATCTATCTTGGCAAGCAGCAGGACAGATGGGACCCACATTGGACTCTTGCAGGCACTGCTCAGTATCAGTCTCAGTGGCTGTTCTTCACAGATAAAACATTAGCGCAACGACATGTCACTTGTTCAGGTACAGGACCTAAAACATATGATAAATGTCCACACCTCTGATATGATTCCAGGAGTTATCTTAACTCGTACCACTCTGATTGATTGAGTGTATTTTAATTTTGTCTTGAGTAGGGCTGTGGCAGTCATGAAATTTTGTCAGCAGGTTATTGCCATGAAAAGGTCTGCCGGTCTCATTGTAATTGACCGTTAATGAACTGAAACACCTTTAGCATCTCCAGGCCTCCATGCGTAATTTAATATCCATGATTTATTTAAGTCAGGGCTAAAGAAACATTATGATATGACGAAAATGTCTTTCAGAAGAACAGAAAATAAGTTGGCCTAACCTAACCTATGTTATCTGGCTATGCTCCATGCCATAGGCTGTAGGCTGTAGGCTGTAGGCTTTTTCATTTATCTGACAAGATATACTTATAAGCCATTATTTTATATTATATGATTTTAAAAAAAGAATAATATAATTTAAGGATATTTTTCCCGTTCTGGAGTGAGTGCACATATGAAGTGGCTCTGTTGAGTGTAAAAGTTATAATTTGAAATAACTCTAAATCTAGCATATAGGACCTATTTGGCAACTTTAGTTGTGAACGATACAAACAAAGGAACAGGGGTGGGGGGAAAAAGACATGGCATCTGTATGCACTCAAATAGGCCGAGAGCTTTGCCGCCGATATGTTTTTGGATGATGCCAGGTAGGCTTCTTCGGTTTTATAGTGGAGCTGTGCTTCATATGAGCTGCTGAGAAATAAATATAACAACTTATTTCACTCCATGCATCAACCACTGACGAAAATGCGCTCGCTACACAAACTCTGTATGCTATGGGTTCTCCAACCCTTTTCCTACAGCTACCCAGTGCTTAATTTGGGGATCTATTCGGGAACATGGATAGGAACATATTTTCGCAGCTGAACATATGTCACTAAACTGTTGACAGCCCCTCTGCGCAATTGAGAAAGTAATAAAGAAGAGTGAGGAAGAAATGGAAACGCATGGTGGTGAGATATTCTGTATAGCTAAAGGTAATGTGTCACCCAATTTAGTTATGAAAATTGAAAAAAATCCCTATTACTAGACTATTGAAAATCAAATACAAATTCACTATACTTGTGGGCTAACTGGAAGCCGCCCTGCACAGTCAATGAACCAACAGCATTGCCTAGGGCTCTACGTTCTCTCCCAGACTCTTGGATATACATTTTGGCGTGAAGCAGTATGCATAATAATACAGTCCACACTCAAAGGTTGTTTAATTTGAGAGTATAGGCTAGACCAGTGGTTCCCAAACGTTTTATAGTCCCACACCCCTTCAAACATTCAACCTCCAGCTTCGTACCCCCTCTAGCACCAGGGTCAGCGCACTCTCAAATGTTGTTTTTTGCCACCATTGTAAGCCTGCCACACACACACTATACGATAAACTCACATTTATTAAACATAAGAATGAGTGTTTGTCACAACCCGGCTCATGGGAAGTGACAAAGAGCTCTTATAGGACCAGGGCACAAATAATAATATAATAATAATCAATAATGTTGCTCTTTATTTAGCAATCTTACATATGAAACATTTGTTCATCAAAAATTGTTAACCACAGGTTAATGAGAAGGATGTACTCGAAAGGATGCACACAACTCTGCAATGTTGGGTTGTATTGGGGAGAGTCTCAGTCTTAAATCATTTTCCACACACAGTCTGTGCCTGTATTTAGTTTTCATGCTAGTGAGGACCGAGAATCCACTCTCACATAGGTACGTGGTTGCAAAGAGCATCAGTGTCTTAACAGCGCGAAACTCTGAATACAGCCCAATCCAGAAATCTGGCAATGGCTTCTGATTAAATTCAATTTTCACAGAACCGCTTGTTGCAATTTCGATGAGGCTCTTTCGTTCAGATATCGGTAAGTGGACTGGAGGTAGGGCATGAAAGGGATAACGAATCCAGTTGTTTGTGTCATCCGTTTCGGGAAAGTACCTGCGTAATTGCGCACCCAGATCACCCAGGTGCTTCGCTATATCACATTTGACATTGTTAGTGAGCTTGAATTTAAAAAATCATACAATGATGGAATAACCTGTGTGTTGTCCTTGTTAATGCAGACAGAGAAGAGCTCCAACTTCTTAATCATAGCCTCAATTTTGTCCCGCACATTGAATATAGTTGCAGAGAGTCTCTGTAAATCTAGATTCAGATCATTCAGGTGTGAAAAAACATCACCCACATAGGCCAGTCGTGTGAGAAACTCGTCATGATGCAAGCAGTCAGACAAGTGAAAATTGTCCGTAAAGAAAACTTTAAGCTAGTCTCTCAATTTAAAAAACATGTCAATACTTTGCCACTTGATAACCAGTGGTTAAGCGTACTTTCGTGCGTATGTTGTAAAAGCGTTACAAGGTCGTTGAACATATCATTGCATAATGTAGAAAATACACGAGAGTTCAGGGGCCTTGCTTTCACAAAGTTAACCATTTTCACTGTAGTGCCAAAACGTCTTTCAAGCTGTCAAGCATTCCCTTGGCAGCAAGGGCCTCTCGGTGGATGCTGCAGTGTACCCATGTGGCGTCGGGAGCAACTGCTTGCACGCGCGTTACCACTCCACTATGTATCCCTGTCATGGCTTTTGCGCCATCAGTACAGACACCAACACATCTTGACCACCAAAGTCCATTTGATGTCACAAAGCTGTCCAGTACTTAAAAAATATCCTCACATGTTGTCCTGGTTTCCAGTGGTTTGCAGAAAAGGATGTCTTCCTTAATTGACCCCCCATAAACATAACGGACATATACAGTTGAAGTTGGAAGTTTACATACACTTATGTTTTCAACCACTCCACACATTTCTTGTTAACAAACTATAGTTTTGGCAAGTCGGTTAGCACATCTACTTTGTGCATGACACAAGTCATTTGTCCAACAATTGTTTACAGACAGATTATTTCACTTATAATTTACTGAATTTACTGTTTACATGCACTAAGTTGACTGTCCCTATAAACAGCTTGGAAAATTCCAGAAAATGAAGTCATGGCTTTAGAAGCTTCTGATAGGCTAATTGACACAATTTGAGTCAATTGGGGGTGTACCTGTGGATGTAAGTCTGGTTCGTCCTTGGGAGCAATTTCCAAATGCCTGAAGGTACCACGTTCATCTGTACGCAAGTATAAACACCATGGGACCACACATCTGTCGTACCGCTCAGGAAGGAGACGCGTTCTGTCTCCTAGAGATAAGCGTACTTTCGTGCGAAAATAGCAAATCAATCCCATAACAACAGCAAAGGACCTTGTGAAGATGCTGGAGGAAACAGGTACAGAAGTATCGATATCCACAGTAAAACGAGTCCTATATCGTCATTACCTGAAAGGCCGCTCAGTAAGGAAGAAGCCAGACTACAGTTTGCAACTGCACATGGGGACAACGATCGTACTTTTTGGAGAAATGTCCTCTGGTCTGATGAAACAAAAATATCATTGTTTGGCCATAATGACCATCGTTATGTTTGGAGGAAAATGGGGGAGGCTTGCAAGCCGAAGAACACCAACCCAACCGTGAAGGACGGGGGTGGCAGCATCATGTTGTGGGGGTGCTTTTTTTTCTGCAGGAGTGACTGGTGCACTTCACAAAATAGATGGCATCATGAGAAAGGAAAATGAAGTGGATATATTGAAGCAACATCTCAATACATCAGTCAGGAAGTTAAAGCTTGGTCACAAATGGGTCTTCCAAATGGACAATGACCCCAAGAATACTTCCAAAGTTGTGGCAAAATGGCTTAACCTCTGGCGACGAGCAATCCCATATCCGCATTAGCCTCAAGCGCATTACCATAACGCAACGTTTCCTATTCATGAAAATCGCAAATGAAATGAAATAAATATATTGAAACACACCTTTTGTTAACACAACGCCTTTTGTTAACAACACTGTCATCTCAGATTTTCAAAATATGCTTTTCAACCAAAGCTACACAAGCATTTGTGTAAGAGTATTGATAGCCTAGCATAGCATTAAGCCTAGCATTCAGCAGGCAACATTTTCACAAAAACAAGAAAAGCATTCAAATAAAATAATTTACCTTTGAAGAACTTCGGATGATTTCAATGACGAGACTCTCAGTTAGATAGCAAATGTAAACATTTTCCAAAAAGATTATTTGTGTTGGCGAAATAGCTACGTTTTGTTCATCACGTTTGGCTAAGAAAAAGACCGAAAAATGCAGTCACTACAATGCCGAACTTTTTTCCAAATTAGCTCCATAATATTGTCAGAAACATGGCAAACGTTGTTTAGAATCAATCCTCAAGGTGTTTTTCACATATCAATTCGATAATATATCAGTCGTGACAGTTGGTTTCTCATCAGAAGCAAACGGAAAAATACTGCAGCTGGAGATTACGCAATAATTGCAACGGAGGACACCAAGCAACCACCTGGTAGATGTAGTCTCTTTATGGTCAATCTTCCAATGATATGCCTACAAATACGTCACAATGCTGTCGACACCTTGGGGAAGCGACAGAATGCCTAAGCTCATTCGTGGCCCATTCGCAGCCATATAAGGAGTCATTGGCATGAGGCGGTTTTAAAAAATGCAGCACTTCCTAATTGGATTTTTATCTGGGTTTCGCCTGTAACATCAGTTCTGTGGCATTCACAGACAATATCTTTGCAGTTTTGGAAACGTCAGAGTGTTTTCTTTCCAAAGCTGTCAATTATATGCATAGTCGAGCATCTTTTCGTGACAAAATATCTTGTTTAAAACGGGAAAGTTTTTCATCCAAAAATTAAAATTAGCGCCCAGAGTCCAAGAAGTTAAGGACAACAAAGTCAAGGTATTGGAGTGGCCATCACAAAGCCCTGACCTTAATCCCATAGAAAATTTGTGGGCAGAACTGAAAGAGAGTTTGCGAGCAAGGAGTCCTACAATCCTGACTCAGTTACACCAGCTGTCAGGAGGAATGGACCAAAATTCACCCAACTTATTGTGGGAAGCTTGTGGAAAGCTACCCGAAACGTTTGACCCAAGTTAAACAATTTAAAGGGAATGCTACCAAATACTAATTGAGTGTATGTAAACTGGGAATGTGATGAAAGAAATAAAAGCTGAAAGAAATAATTCTCTCTACTATTATTCTGACATTTCACATTCTTAAAATAAAGTGGTGATCCTATCTGACCTAAGACAGGGAATTCTTACTAGGATTAAATGTCAGGAATTGTGAAAAACTGAGTTCAAATGTAGTTGGCTAAGGTGTATATAAACTTCCGACTTCAACTGTACCAGGAGCTGTGCCAGGCACTCCACGTCTGTTGACTCATCCAGCTGTAACGCATATAATTCATTGGCTTGTATGCAAAGCAGTAATTGTTTCAAAACATCTCCTGCCATGTCATTGATGCATCGGGAAACAGTGTTGTTTGATGAAGGCATTGTCTGTCTCGTTATTTTTGCCTTTTTTGGCCTGGAAGAATTAAGACCTCCACAATAGGCTTGCCTGTATTTGCCACTCACCATATAAGACACTTCTAGACCCTTCTTATTAATGGTATCTGTATATTTTATATACTGTATGTCTTACTACTCGAAAGTCGTCTTTATTCTCGCTCAAACACCTCCCGTGGCTTATTTTTCAAATTGTCATGTTTCGTTTCTAAATGTCTGCGCAAGAGTGAAGGTTTCCTGCGAGAAAGTAACGGTTAATTTAATTGGATGTTCATTGTTTGACTAGACTACCTGTATTTGACATTGTTTTGTTATTTCGCTGAACACTAGATGGTTCAATTTTATGTTTGGTAGTGAAACGAGGCTACTCAGGCGAGAAAAAACCTCGCCCAAATGTATAGCCCCGTTGCAAAATATAAATGTACTGTTTGAAAAAAATGTGAAGAACATTTTTTATTTTTCATATATATTTATTTTTTATTAAAAAAGATATATGTGAATCACATTTTAATTTGCCGTATCTTAAATCAGTTTTGTTTTACATTTTTCTGCCAATGTCTAATATGCAGTAGGATATATAATGTATAATGGTGTAAGCATAATTTTAATGTGTTTTTTGGGGGCTTATATGCATAAACACTCATTCTTCCAAACAAGCTATTGTCCAATGGATTGATCATATTATGAGCAAAAAAGCATGCTATTTTACTCTACAAATGGTGTCAGTAGAGGAGGTGTTAAATCTATTGAAGTTATTACCCGATGGTAAATCTAAAGGTTATGATCTTATGACTTTTTTAAAACTTTGCTTTGCTGCTTCCCAGATTGTAGCTCCACTGAAATACATATTTAATTGGTCACTGGAAAAGGGGACATTGGCAAATGTATGGAAGCATGCTAAACTGTGTCCAATCCCGAAAGACTCCTGCCAATAGTCAACCAATTAGTCTACTCCCTTCCCTCAGTAAGATATTGGAAGGTATTGTGAGTAGACACATATGGGAGTAATGGAAAAGAATGATCTGATTACAGCTAATCAGCATGCTTATCGCAAAAAAACATTCCACCACCACTGCATTGGTTGACATGACTGACCAGATGCTCAATGCTATGGATAATGGCAGGTTTGGGGAGTACTATTTTTTAATTTTAGTGCAGCATTTGATTTTGTGGATCATGAAATCATTTTGACAAAATTATAACATTATGGGTTTAAAGTGGCAGCATTGAATTGGGTACAGTCATATCTAACTGACAGGAAACAGTCCAACTATATCAATGGGTTGTTTTCTTCCCCTCGTGCTTTAAACTGTGGAATACCACAGGGCAGCACCCAAGGGCCACTTATTTACTTAATACAGTGCCTTGCGAAAGTATTCGGCCCCCTTGAACTTTGCGACCTTTTGCCACATTTCAGGCTTCAAACATAAAGATATAAAACTGTATTTTTTTGTGAAGAATCAACAACAAGTGGGACACAATCATGAAGTGGAATGACATTTATTGGATATTTCAAACTTTTTTAACAAATCAAAAACTGAAAAATTGGGCGTGCAAAATTATTCAGCCCCTTTACTTTCAGTGCAGCAAACTCTCTCCAGAAGTTCAGTGAGGATCTCTGAATGATCCAATGTTGACCTAAATGACTAATGATGATAAATACAATCCACCTGTGTGTAATCAAGTCTCCGTATAAATGCACCTGCACTGTGATAGTCTCAGAGGTCCGTTAAAAGCGCAGAGAGCATCATGAAGAACAAGGAACACACCAGGCAGGTCCGAGATACTGTTGTGAAGAAGTTTAAAGCCAAGCTTTAAACATCCCAAGGAGCACTGTGCAAGCGATAATATTGAAATGGAAGGAGTATCAGACCACTGCAAATCTACCAAGACCTGGCCGTCCCTCTAAACTTTCAGCTCATACAAGGAGAAGACTGATCAGAGATGCAGCCAAGAGGCCCATGATCACTCTGGATGAACTGCAGAGATCTACAGCTGAGGTGGGAGACTCTGTCCATAGGACAACAATCAGTCGTATATTGCACAAATCTGGCCTTTATGGAAGAGTGGCAAGAAGAAAGCCATTTCTTAAAGATATCCATAAAAAGTGTAGTTTAAAGTTTGCCACAAGCCACCTGGGAGACACACCAAACATGTGGAAGAAGGTGCTCTGGTCAGATGAAACCAAAATTGAACTTTTTGGCAACAATGCAAAACGTTATGTTTGGCATAAAAGCAACACAGCTCATCACCCTGAACACACCATCCCCACTGTCAAACATGGTGGTGGCAGCATCATGGTTTGGGCCTGCTTTTCTTCAGCCGGGACAGGGAAGATGGTTAAAATTGATGGGAAGATGGATGGAGCCAAATACAGGACCATTCTGGAAGAAAACCTGATGGGGTCTGCAAAAGACCTGAGACTGGGACGGAGATTTGTCTTCCAACAAGACAATGATCCAAAACATAAAGTAAAATCTACAATGGAATGGTTCAAAAATAAACATATCCAGGTGTTAGAATGGCCAAGTCAAAGTCCAGACCTGAATCCAATCGAGAATCTGTGGAAAGAACTGAAAACTGCTGTTCACAAATGCTCTCCATCCAACCTCACTGAGCTCGAGCTGTTTTGCAAGGAGGAATGGGAAAAAATTTCAGTCTCTCGATGTGCAAAACTGATAGAGACATACCCCAAGCGACTTACAGCTGTAATCGCAGCAAAAGGTGGCGCTACAAAGTATTAACTTAAGGGGGCTGAATCATTTTGCACGCCCAATTTTTCAGTTTTTGATTTGTTAAAAAAGTTTGAAATATCCAATAAATGTCGTTCCACTTCATGATTGTGTCCCACTTGTTGTTGATTCTTCACAAAAAAATACAGTTTTATATCTTTATGTTTGATGCCTGAAATGTGGCAAAAGGTCGCAAAGTTCAAGGGGGCCGAATACTTTCGCAAGGCACTGTATATACCAACAACCTTCCTTATGCCTTATCTGAAACTCAAGCTGCTATATTTGCAGATGATACTACAATTTATACAGCAAGACAATTGGTTCAACATGTACAGCAAGCTCTACAAGTAGATCTGGGAAATATCAGGGATTTGCCGGAACAAACTTGTTTTGAACACCAAGAAAACCATGGTTATGTTGGTCTGTTCCACCAGGGAAATGCCAACACAGCATGGGGATACAATTAAGTATGAGTACAAATTGAGGAAGTGGCAGAAACCAAACTACTAGGGGTGCAGCTAGACAACTGCTTATCATGGTCGTCTCAAATAACTCATCTATGTCAAATAATTTAAACTGCATGCATGTTCAGAAGGATAGCTAAATATTTACCAGGAAAGATTCTTAAGCAAACATCCCAAGCATTAATTGGGAGTCAGGTAAACTACTGTTCTGTGGTCTGGGTAAATGCATCAGCAAGGGAAATTAGGAGGCTGCAGATTGAACAGAACAAAGCAGCAAGGATTGTTTTAAGGTGGAGATATGGTTCTTCTGTGTAGTCATGCTCAATGATCTTAGTTGGTCATCAATCAACAACATAATTGACAAAAACATGCTTATTTTCACAACATTCTATTCCAAGATGGTGTAGCAGTCAGACGTCTTTGTCTTGTCTCGTCCCATGTATATATTTTATTATATATTTTCTTCGCATTCTTTTTAATATTTTTCCTAAACCTCAACTTCAAAATACTCTCCTGCAACCCGCCTCACCCAATGTGGTGTGGATCTGGGGGTTTTTCCGAACATATTTCTATTTACCTCCGAACTGGAATACCTCAACTGAAGCTAGATAGCTAACTAGCTACCAGCTATCAGCTATCAGTCAGCTAACCACTGCTAGCAGCCATCAGCTAACCTTTAGCTTGGAAAACTCTCGCCAGTTCGTACAACGTGTTTCAAACCAGAGCATACCGGACCTATTTTTCTCTCCATATCCCCGGAATCCTACCGCAAACTCTGAACCTTTTCATATGGATCGTGGCAGCTAGCTAACCGCAACCCGGGTTGACAACTCCTGTATAACGTTTCCGTCCCAGAGCACGCACCAACTAGCCTGGAGTTAGCCCATGCTAGACCCATCTCCCGTCTAGGGCTCTTGGGCTACTCCTGAAGCCCACTCCTCGGCTACAATATCCGGGACCCTTCTACTGCCGGTACGGGGCACGGAACCCCGCCGATCCGTCACGACTGGAATACCGACATAACCTGCCCGAGGATCCCAACGTCCCCTGAAGGCCTATTCTGCTAACCGCGGCCTGCTAGCTAGCTAGAGCATATTGGACTGTTAGCTGATCCATCGGCCAGTTTCTTGGACCACTATACCCATTTTGCCAATTGGACTTGGACCCCTCTGCTACTTGGAACCCTACTAATTCCACGACTGGTCTATCGTCATCACCGCATGAGGAGGCAAAAACAGACTTTCCCCCATCGCGACGTACATCTAAGGCCCTTATGCTGGCTTGCTAGCCCCGGCCTGCTAACTGCTAGCTTGCTATCCCTGGCTAACTGTCTGAATCGCCATGTCCCCAGCCAGCCCAACCACTCACTGGACCCATATGATCATTTGGCTACGCATGCCTCTCCCTAATATCAACATGCCTTGTCCATTACTGTCCTGGTTAGTAATTACTGTCTTATTTCACTGTAGAGCCTCTAGCCCTGCTCAATATACCTTAACCAACCATGTTGTTCCACCTCCCGCATATGCGATGACATCACCTGGTTTAAACGTCTCTAGAGACTATATCTCTCTCAATGCCTAGGTTTACCTCCAATGTACTCTCTTCCTACCATACCTTTGTCTGTACATTATGCCTTGAATCTATGCTATCGTGCCCAGAAACCTGTTCCCTTTACTGTCTGTTCCAAACGTGCTAGACGGCCAGTTCTTATAGCCTTTAGCCGTACCCTTATCCTACTTCTCCTCTGTTCCTCTGGTGATGTAGAGGTTAATCCAGGACCTGCAGTGCCTAGCTACACTCCTACTCCCCAGGGGCTATCATTTGTTGACTTCTGTAACCGTAAAAGCCTTGGGTTCGTGCATGTTAACATTAGAAGCCTACTCCATAAGTTTGCTTTATTCACTGCTTGACCACATTCTGCCATCCCGGATGTCTTAGCCGTGTCTGAATCCTGGCTTAGGAAGACCACCAAAACCCCTGAAATTTCCATTCCTAACTATAACATTTTCTGCCAAGATAGAATTGCGAAAGGGGGCGGTGTTCCAATCTACTGCAGAGATGGCCTGCAGAGTTCTGTCTTACTATCCAGGTCTGTACCAAAACGATTCGAGCTTCTACTTCTAAAAATGCACCTTTCCAGAAACAAGTCTCTCACCATTTCCGCTTGCTATTGACCACCCTCTGCCCCCAGCGGTGCCCTGGACACCATATGTGAATTGATTGCCCCCCATCTATCTTCAGAGCTCGTGCTGCTAGGTGAGCTAAACTGAGACATGCTTAACACCCCGGCCATCCTACAATCTAAGCTTGATGCCCTCGATCTCACACAAATGATCTATGAACCTACCAAGTACAACCCCAAATCCGTAAACACGGGCACCCTCAGAGATATCATCTAACTCACCCTCCAAATACACCTCTGCTGTTTTCAACCAAGATCTCAGCGATCACTGCCTCATTGCGTGCATCTGTAATGGGTCTGCGGTCAAACAACCACCCCTCATCACTGTCAAACGCTCCCTAAAACACTTCAGCAAACAGGCCTTTCTAATCGACCTGGCCGGGGTATCCTGGAATGACATTGACCTCATCCCGTCAGTAGAGGATGCCTGGTTATTCGTTAAAAGTGCCTTCCTTACCATCTTAAATAAGCATGTTCCATTAAAAAAAAATTGAACTAGGAATAGATATAGCCATTGGTTCACTCCAGACCTGTCTGCTCTTGACCAGCACAAAAACATCCTGTGGCGTTCTGCATTAGCATCAAATATCCCCCGTGATATGCAACTTTTCAGGGACGTTAGGAACCAATATACACAGGCAGCTAGCTTTCCTAAGGCTAGCTTTTTCAAACAGAAATTTGCATCCTGTAGTACAATCTCAAAAAAGTTCTGGGACACTGTAAAGTTCATGGAGAGTAAGAGCACCTCCTCCCAGCTGCCCACTGCACTGAGGCTAGGAAACACTGTCACCACTGATAAATCCACAATAATTGAGAATTATGAGAATTACGGCTGACCATGCTTTCCACCTGGCTACCCCTACCCCGATCAACAGCCCTGCGCTCCCCACAGCAACTCGCCCAAAACTCCCCCACTTCTCCTTCACCCAAATCCAGATAGCTGATGTTCTGAAAGAGCTGCAAAATCTGGACCCCTACAAATCAGCCGGACTAGACAATCTGGACCCTCTCTTTCTAAAATTATCCACCGAAATTATTTCATCCCCTATTACTAGCCTGTTCAACCTCTCTTTTGTATCGTCTGAGATTCCCATAGATTGGAAAGCTGCCGCGGTCATCCCCCTCTTCAAAAGGGGAGACACTCTAGACCCAAACTGCTACAGACCTATATCTATTCTACCCTGCCTTTCTAAGGTCTTTGAAAGCCAAGTTAACAAACAGATTACCGACCATTTCGAATCTCACCGTACCTTCTCCGCTATGCAATCTGGATTCAGAG